>NC_044034.1:231884992-232195653 GCF_901765095.1 Microcaecilia unicolor
ATGCTACATACCTGTAGAAGGTATTCTCCGAGGACAGCAGGCTGATTGTTCTCACAAACCCGCCCGCCTCTCCCTTTGGAGTTGTCTTCCGTTGTCTTTGTCTTGCTACATATGGGACTGACGAACACGAGCCAGTTCGGGCGGGAAGACGGCCGCGCATGCGCGGTGCGCATGGGCGCGCGATGACTAGCAAAGGCCTTTGCTAGTGAAGTTTCCGATTGGAGGGGCTGCCGTGGACGTCACCCCATCAGTGAGAACAATCAGCCTGCTGTCCTCGGAGAATACCTTCTACAGGTATGTAGCATTCGCTTTGTGTATTGATCCTTTCCAAGTGACAACATTAATAAAATAGTCAGATTTGGGATACAGCATCTTGCAAATTTTGCTATACAAACATTCAAAAGGGTAGAAAGATTCATCCTGGGGCTTGGAGAGAGGGATAGAGAATGATTGCAAGGAAGACTGAGAGTGTGAGTAGGTATGAAATGGGAGTTCATTATAAAATGTTTAATCGTGAAAAGAGGAAGTAAGGACATTATATAATAAGGCTTGTCCAAGTTCAGTCCTCGAGGGCTGCAAGCAGACCAGGTTTTCAGGATATCCCCAAAAACTATGCATGAGAGAGATCTGCATACAGTGGATGTAGTAGTATGCAAATCTTTCTCATGGATATTCATTAGGGATATCCTGAAAACCTGGTGTGCTTTGCAGCCTTCAGGAACTGAAATTGGACAAGCCTGATGTATATCTACACACTATGATTAATACTAACAGATATTGTGTGAGATGATAGATATATCTCAAAGGAAACTCAGCTGGAAAGATGAGGATTGAGATAGAAGTGCCAAGTGGAGATTGTTAAACAGGTTTTTGATGGTTATAAGTTTGTTTAAAACTTAATTCTCCAAGGACAAGCAGGCCATATTCTCACATGCGGGTGACATCATCCATGTTGCCCAGTGCGGAGCATTAAAAAAGCTAATATTGCTTTAAAAACACGCACAGCGTCCCTACACATGCGCAAGTGCCTTCCCACCCACCATTAGAGTGCGAGACCAGCACTCTCTTCTCATCCACTGTGAGGAGAGGATGTGCTATTCACAGTTCTTCACACCATCTGGTGCATGAGTACAATTTTTCAAACGAGTTGTGCCTTCCCTTGAAGATTTTTTTTTCTCCTATTTTTTTTCTTTTTGGTTCCTTTTTTTTATTTTTTTTGCCTTCCTTTATTGTTTTAGGTTTTTTCCCCTCACTTTTGTTTTATTTATTTATTTTTTGCGCTCTTTAGGCCTCTTGGGCCTGAGCTGTGGTTGGGACTGTTCTTTCTATTTTGTTGGGTGCGTTGCTGCTTTTTTTCTGGCACCATCGAGCCATTTGATTTGGCCATGGCTATTTTCTCTTCCATGTCATCAAAGATTCCCAGTGGGTTTAAACGCTGTAGCCGGGTCAATAGAACCATCTCTAGCAAAGACACTCATTCTTTGTGTCTTCAGTGTTTGGGGACTGAATATACCCCTTCCAGCTGTGTTCTGTGTCTTCACTTGAAGAACAGAACCCAGATGGCCAGAGAGCCTCATCAAGATAAACTTTTTGGAGCCTGGTCTGAATCGTTGATGTCAATGTCGTGAATTGCATCGGTCCACATGGCTGCTAGGCCTGTCTCGGACATTGGGCGTGGGTGTGCATTGATGCCATCTGCTATGCAGAACTTTGGACCCAACCCTGAGGTAATGTGAGGATTTGACGTCGTCCTCTTTGGCACCGAGAAGCGTCAATGACCAGCATCGGGCAAGGCCAAGATCTGGGGTGCTTGCGCCTGTCATGCCTCTTGTTGCTGCCCCACTAGGCCTTCAGCTTGCAGAGAGGTCTCCGAAGCTGGTGCTGCATGCAGCTGAGGTGGCAACAGCCGCCTGTGCTGGCTCCCACTTGACGGTGGAGGAAGTTTTGCTGGAGTGGAGGGTGGAGCCGACACCTCGATGCCCATCTCAAGGATGTGGTTCCTCTCTATTGAGGCAGACTTGTTCTCGGTCCTCCCATGAGGAGTTCTTTGCTGACACCGATGAGGTGCACTAATGGGACTTTGATGAGGATTCACGGTACTTTTCAGATGAGAAGTTTATAGTATCCCACCTGACCCCTCCTCTCATGAGGAAAGAAGAAAATATCCACCTGAGAACCTTTCCTGTCCATCATTTGTCAGGGAAATGGCGGCTACCATTCCAGTTTATTTAGAGATGGAGGAAGAGCCCAGGGCTGAAATGTTTGAGGTCCAGGACTACGATTTCCCTCCTATAAAGGCTGTGACGGTCCCACTTCACAAAATCCTGCAGGACGTTCAGGTGAAGAACTGGGAGTTCCTTCTGCCAGTCCCTGTCCTTCCTAAGAAGATAGACATGATGCACCAGATCCAGAGCTCCCTTGGGATTGATAGGCCCCAGTTGCTTCATCACTCCTTGATGGTGGAATCTGCCCTCAAAAGAGCCATCAGTTCTAGGGAATATGCTTCAGCCCCCCCCCCCCCCCCCCTCCAGCAGGGAAGCTAGAACCCTGGATTCTTTTGGGCAGAAGATGTTTCAGGCCTCAGTGCTCAACTGCCATATTCAATCTTACCAGCTCTACATGAGCCTATACTTGCAGAACTTGGTGTTCAGTATGTCTGATTTGGTAGATTCTCTGCCACAGGAGCAGGCCGAATCTCTTCGCCAGTTGGTTAAGCAGTAGAAGGTGTGTCAAAAGCTTCTTGGTCAGGGAGACCTATGACATCTTTGATGTGGCATCCAGGATCTCTGCCCAGCATATAGCCAGCAGAGGTAGGCGGATGCTACGTGCCGGGGGGGGGGGGGGGTATCCTTTTGGTGACAAGGTGGAGGAGATCGCAGACCTCCACAAGAAATACAGTGACACCATTGATATTCTCTCCTGCCGGACATCTTCCTCCTCATCCAGCAGATTTTTGGGCAGGTCAGAGACATATATATGCCCCTTCCTCTCACCAGCCTCAACAGGCTCAGTCTCAGCATGTTCATTCTTGTCAACAGCATGTGCCCAAAGCCCAACCAGCACACCAGTCAAAGCAGGGGACGAGCTTTGACTGGTGCAGCAGAACATAGCCACAGTAAAAGTGATCATCCCAGACGACCTGCCAGTTGGGGGGAGACTGAATGTTTTTTCAGGAAAGGTGTACCCTTGTAACCTCCGACCAGTGGGTTCTTCAAATAGTCGGTCTCGATTACGCTTTGCATTGACAGCAGATACCACCAAAAGCATCTCTCATCAGCTGTCATCCACCCTCACAAGTTTTGCCCCTACAGAATTTTGTGATGTCCCTGAAAATAGAACTGAGGCGGAATAAAAAGCAATGAAGGTGGAACAGAAAGATATGAAGGTGCCCAAAGAGAAAAGACACCCCCAAAGCACTAATATTGAAACTCATACCAGGAAACTACTAGGGGATTCCATTACTAGAGGCATTAACTTTGAAACACAGTTCAAGGGGCCATGCAAAGTGAAATGCCTTCCAGGCTCCTCAGCTACAAGGACTACCAAGCAAATAATCTCTGTAATCAGAGAAGAAGAAACTAAGGAGTCAAACACTGATGTTGTTATCCACCTGGGAACAAATGATTTGTCCAGTAATACCCCACTTGCCGTGCAGAGAGCTTTTCAGGAGCTGGGGGAGGGGTTAAAACCTTTGGTACAAACAATAGCTTTTTCTGAAGTACTACCTACCTTTGGAAAGGGAGAGAAAAGATTGCAAAGTACTGAGAATTTCAGTAGCTGGCTCGAAGCCTGGTGTCACCAAGAAGGATTTAGGTACACAGGAGGATGGGCAATACATGGAAAAACAAAAGACTATACTGTAACGATGGGCTGCATCTCACTGTGGCAGGAAAAAAAATCCTTGGGGAGAAATTTAGACAATATATTTCTAGGCATTTAAATTAGAAGGCGGGGTGGCATATGGCGGCAGGTCACTTGTTGCCTTTTGACCTTATGTCCTAGAGTCTTCACCAAGTGTCTTGCAGTAGTCGCAGTGTTGCTACGCAGACTGGGAGTCCATGTGTTCCCCTATCTGGACGATTGGCTGGTGAAAAGCATGTCAAAGTGCTCAGGAGTCCATACGGAGATCTATTCTGGTGTAGAGCTCCTAGGGTTCGTTTTAAACTGCCCCATCTCCATCCCATTCATTCAGTTGGAGTTCATAGGAGTGCTGCTAGACATGCAGTAGGCACTGACTTTTCTTCCTGTTCCAAGGGTGAACACTTGTCGCCCTTGACACTTAGATCCAAGCCAGCCAGCAGGTCACAGCTCGAATGATGTTGAGGCTGTTAGGCCACATGGCCTCCACTGTCCATGTCATGGCCCATGGCACGTCTTCACATGAGAGTGGACCCAGTGAACCCTAGCTTCCCAGTGGTGTTGAGCCTCAAGAACCTAACAGATGTCATTTGACTATGGGACTTTTATTCCAAATTCTTCAGCTCCGAGAGTACTGATGCAGATGCATCCCACTTGGGCTGGGGAGCTCAGTTAGACGAGCTTCACATAAGGTGCTTGGTCAGCCCAGGAGATAGATCTCCACATCAACCTAAAGGCTTTCAGAGATTGGCTGTTTAACCAAATTGTACTCATTCACCAACAAACAGTGGGGCACTGGATCATGCCCACTGTGTCAGGATGCGGTGCGGATGTGGCACTGGGAAGTTTAGTTACATTTGTTATTCCGCTATCATAAAATCAAAGCAGTTAACTATTAAAATTAATAAAACACAGTAAGAAGGGAAAGGAACGCCAACTTAGAAAGAGAAAACAGCAAAGGCAGTCTAGCATGGGATGCTCCTCAAGACACTTACCTGGTGGGCCAGATCCAACAACTTGGCCGACAGACTGAGCAGGGTCATGCAACCACATGAATGTTCCTCAGCATGGGCATTGCCTGAGAGATCTCTGAGTATGTAGCACTCCTTCAGTGGATCTCTTTACCACGGTTTTTCAATCACAAAGCCTCTCAGTACTGTTCCAGGCTCAAGGCCCACGAAAGGCTAGCTTCAGATGACTTCCTCCTTCATTGGAGGGACCAGTCTTCTGTATGTGTATCCTTCCATCCTTCATGTGGAGAAGCCTTGCTGGAAATAAAGCTAGACCAAGGAACCATGATCCAGATCTCTCTATAATGACCCCGGCAGATCTGGATCCCTTTTCTTCTGGAGTTCTCCAAAGAACCTTGGAGATCAGAGTGTTTTCCACCCCTGAGCACGTCTGAACATGGGATCTCTTGTATATCCCAACTTCCAGTCTCTGGCCCTCAAGTATGGATGTTAAGAGCTTAAAATTTGCTTCCTTGTATCTTCCTGGGGGTGTCTCCAAGATCTTGCTGGCTTCCAGAAAAGATTCCAGTAAGAGGTGTTACTCTTTCAAATGGAGGAGGTTTGCTTTCTGATGTGAGGGTAAGGCCCTAATCCCCTTTCTTGCCCTACACAGACCTGCTTCTACACATCTTTGAGTCTCGGTCTCGACCGACTCTGTAAGAGTTCACCTTAGCACAGTTAGTGCTTACCATCACCGTTTAAGCCCATCTCTGGACAGCCTCTAGTTGTTCGCATCATGAGAGGTTTACTTTTGGCAAAGTCCCCTGTCAAGCTTCCACTTGTGTTGTGGGACCTCAGCGTCATCCTCACCCAGCTGTTGAAAGCTTTTGAGCCACTCGATTCTTGTAATCTGAAGTACTTGACCTGGAAGATCTTATTTTTGGTGGCTGTTAATTCAGCCTGCAGGGTCAATGAGCTTCAGGCACTAGTAGCAGATCCACCTTACACTAAGTACATAAGTAATGCCATACTGGGAAAAGACCAAAGGTCCATCGAGCCCAGCATCCTGTCCCTGACAGCGGCCAATGCAGGTCAAGGGCACCTGGCAAGCTACCCAAACGTACAAACATTTTATACATATTATTCCCGAAATTGTGGTTTTTTCCCAAGTCCATTTAGTAGCGGTCTATGGACTTGTCCTTTAGGAAACCGTCCAACCCATTTTTAAACTCTGCCAAGCAACCGCCTTCCACTACGTTCTCCGGCAATGAATTCCAGAGTTTAATTAAGTTTCATCACAACAGAGTAGTTCTGTGCATGCACCCTAAGTTCCTGCCTAAGGTTGTGTCGGATTTCCTTCTGAACCAATCAGTTGTCCTTCTAACATTTTTTCCCAGACATCATGCCCATCCTGCAAAAGTACACTGCACACCTTGCACTGCAAGCGAGCATTGGCCTTTTACTTGGACTAGGCCCTACAGACAGTCACTCAGATTGTTGTTTATTTTGATCCCAACAGATGGGGATTGCCATCACAGAATGCACCATTTCAAATTGGCTGGCAGATTTTAATTCATTCACTTATATCAAGGCTTGGTGACTCTTGAGGTCGTGTCATGGCTCATAATGTCAGAGCCATGACGGTTTTGGGTAGCCCACTTGAGGTCAGATTCCCTTGGAGAAATATGTAAGGTTGCAATAGGGTCTTCAGTCTACATATTCACATCTCATTACTGCCTTGACAGGATACCTGACAGGATAGTCTGTTGGACAGACCGTACTGCAGAATTTGTTTGGGGTCTAAATCCACTCCACTCCGCTAGGCCATTTTGCTGTGTGCCAGGCTACACTCTCACACATTTGTATGTAGTTTCATGTTAATTTTGACCTTACCATTCCAGGTCCAATGGACCAATGATGGTTGTTTTTGGTGAGCCTGGTAGCTAGGATTTTCCACATGGAGAATATGTTCTGCTTGTCCTCGGAGAAAGCAAAAATACTTACCTGTAGCAGATTTTCTCCAAGGTCAGCGGGCCATTCATTTTCACATATCCTCCCTCCTCCCCTTGGAGTTTGATGCCATTCTGCGCGTGCTCTTAAAGCAATATTAGCTTTTTTTAATGCTCCACATTGGGCGACGTGGGTGACATCACTTACATGTGGGATTAATCGCCTGCTGTCCTCAAAGAATACCTGCTACAGGTAAGTAAGAGCTTACTGTAAGCTAATGATTTGAGGCAAAATTGAGATTTTAAAGGGTTTTTTAAGCATTCTTCACTAGGGTCAATTACTTCTCTTTCCTAGTTGAGCTTTTTTGAAATTTATGCAGAATGTATCTCGACTGAGTATATATCTCACTTCATGGCATCCTACTTGAATAGGTCGTGAATGGTCAGATTGGTCCAGTGGAATTGCGAATTCCAGGAGATGAGCTAAAATGGAAGTTTGTTAGTGAAGGCTCTGTAAATGGATGGGTTGGAGATTCACAGTGTACCCTATAATGCCTGCTGCAGGTAAGAACTGCTAGTTTGTATTTATAGCATGTTAAGGTATAAAAGTGAACATTCATTTGTTATTTTTTATAAAAAAAATCCCACTTTGGTGGAGTTCGAAAGGTTTGTACAATGGGGTGGAGAATGTCTATTGATTGATATGTCATAAGTACATAAGTGTTGCCATACTGGGACAGACTGAAGGTCCAGTATCCTGTTTCCAACAGTGGCCAATCCGGTCACAATACCTGGCAAGATTCCAAAGCAGTACAATACATTTTATGCTGTTTATCCCAGAAATAAGCAGAGATGTTCCCAAGTCCATTTAATAATGGCTTATGGACTTTTCTTTTAGTAAGCTATCCAAACCTTTTTTAAACCCCTCTAAGCTAACTGCTTTTACCACATTCTCTGGCAACGAATTCCACAGTTCAGTTGCACATTAAGTGAAGAAATATTTTCTCAGATTCATTTTAAATGTACTACTTTGTATCTTCATTGCATGCTCCCTAGTCCTAGAATTTTTGGAAAGAGTAACAAGCAATTTACATCTACCTGTTCCACTCCACTCATTATTTATATACCCCCATCATATCTCCCCAGAGCCGTCTTTTCTCCAAGCTGAAGAGCCCAAGCCATTTCAGCTTTCCTCATAGGAAGCCGTTCCATCCACTTTATCATTTCTGGGGGCAAAATAACTCTCCAGAACTATAGCAGAAAGGGATGAAACTTGCATGTGGAAAGAATCAGTAAAAGACATATCAAGTTGGAAATGGACCCAATCACCCCAAAAGACCCCCCCCCCCCTCACTTCATCCCAACAAAATGGCCCGGTATATTTAAGTTAGGTTATTTATTTTTAATAATACCGCCATTCACTGACTCACAGATCAAGTTGATATGCAATAATAAAAAAACAGGAAAAGCAAGAAAAGAACTTAAATATTACATAAGACAGTAACCAGTCGTTTCTATGGGAAAAGAAGTTCTAGCTTCAGTAGCAAACATTTGAATCATTGTAGTTAACTGCTCCTTTGAAACTGCCTCTCCCTGTTGTCTACTCTCCCAACTCCCACCCAAAAAATACTTCTGCTTCCCACACAAACTACTGCATCCCAAACGTCTATCTCCTGCAACAGCTCACTCCAAAAACTATCCCTTGCAAACTGCCCCCACCTCAAGGACTGTCCTATGCAACAGCCCCCTACTCAAAACTGCACTGTTCCTAACCATTAACTCCCTTGAATAGCCTCACCATCCCACAAACTACACTTCCACTTACCCCACAACACCACAAACTACCCCTTCAAATCATCGACCTGTGCAACAGTATACCACCCTGAGAATAAATTAAATAAAAAAACATTTCTTTGGCTGAGAAAAGACTACCCAGAATGGACTGGAAAAGAAATTGATCTTTGTCTTTGAGCCTTTTCTAAGGGTGTTAAAAGTTTGAATGTATCCATTACTTTTTATGGAATCTCATGTCAATGCCTTACTTTAAAATGTTTTCTGGAGAATGAGACAGCTTTGAAAGATTAGATATTATTTTTATTTAGATCAGATTAAGATTTTGATTCAAGCCTACATTCTATTGCAGCTTGATATTGTAATGGCCTATATGATGGCGCTCTTTAGAAATTTTCTGTTAAATTGCAAACTCTTCAAAATACCACAGCTAGATTGCTTTACAATGTGAGTAAATATGAGAAAGCTAGGTTGCCTTTAAAGTGAGCTGCCTAATATTTAAAATACTCCAAGGTCTGTCTCCTTTGCTCCTTAGGCAATTAGTCTCTTTTTCTTCACTTGTGAAGCAACTGTGATAATGATTGCATTTCCCTGATGTAAAAGAAATTAGATGGTGTGTTGCAATATCGCGTGGAGGACCATGTTCAGGAGAACGAACATCCGAATAATCGGGTACAGGAAGGAAATTAGATGGTATTTTGCAATATCGCATGGAGGACCATGTTCAGGAGAACGAACATCCGAATAATCGGGGTGCGGGAAGGTCTGGAGGGGCCGCAGATTGCGGAATATGTGCATAAGATTTTGCTCGCTTGTTTTCGAGACCCCCCCTTCCTCACCCCCCCCCCCCCCATGAGATAGAGCGAGCTGATAAGGAGCTATGCCCTAGACCTAACACAAATTTTATTACTCCGCTTCTCAGATGTCGACCATATTCTTCGCAAGGCTAGACAGGATAAAAAGTTTTTTTGTGACAACATGGAGATTCGAGTTTTTCCAGACTTGAGCCTGGAGACAATCCTAAAATGGAAGGAACTGTGGGGCTACAAGAAACACCTGCAGGTTAAAGACTATTTTATTTATTTATTTGTTGCATTTTCACACCTATTTGCAGGCTTACATAGTACCGTTATGGCGATTGCCAATTCCGGTAATAGAAATACAGAGTAGTATTGCATGAATTACAAAGTAAATTAAGTAGTCAAGGACAGAGAGTTAAGTTTTGTCCAGTTCTGGTATGAGTTTCGTTGTGTTGCAAGGTTCAGGTGTTTAGGTTGGATCATTGTGGTATGCCTTTTTGAACAGGTTGGTTTTTAGTGATTTCCGGAAGTTTATTAGGTCGTGCATTGTTTTCATGACATTTGGTAGTGCGTTCCATAGTTGCGTCCTTATGTAGGAGAGAAACTGGATGCATATGTTGATTTTGTTGATTTATATTTTAGTCCTTTGCAGCTAGTGTAGTGAAGATTTAGGTATGTGTGTGCTGACCTTTTTGTGTTCTTGGTTGGTAAGTCTATGAGGTCTGCCATATAGACTGGGGCATGAATAATTTTATGAACCAGGGTACAGATTTTGAATGCAATTCGTTCTTTGATTGGGAGCCAATGTAGTTTTTTCTCTTAAGGGTTTAGCACTTTCGTATTTCGTTTTTCCAAATATGAGTCTGGCTACGGTGTTTTTGGCAGTTTGGAGTTTCTTAATGATTTGTTCTTTGCATCCAGCATAGATTGCATTGCAGTAGTCTAGGTGACTTAGCACCAATGATTGTACCAGGCTGCGGAATATTTCCCTCAGGAAGAAAGGTTTTACTCGTTTGAGTTTCCACATTGTGAGGAACATTTTGTTTGTTGTATTTTTTGCTTGGCTGTCTAGTGTGAGGTTTCAGTCGATTGTAACTCAGAGAAGTTTTAGGTTGTTTGAAACAGGAAGGGTGTGGTCTGGGGTGTTTATAATGTTGGGTTTGTTTGTGTTGTATTGTGATGAGAGGATGAGAGGCATATTTTCAAAGCACTTAGCCTTCCAAAGTTCCATAGAAACCTATGGAACTTTGGAAGGCTAAGTACTTTGAAAATGAGCCTGTCTTTGTTTTTTCTGCGTTGAGTTTTAATTGAAATGCATCCACCCATGAATTCATGATTTGGAGGCTGTTTGATTTCATTTGTGATTTCTGTTGGATCGTGTTTGAACGGGATGTAGATCGTGACATCATCTGCGTAAATGTAAGGGTTAAGGCCTTGGTTGGATAGGGATTTGGCTAGTGGTGTCATCATTAGGTTGAAAAGGGTCGGTGATAATGGTGATCCTTGGGGTACTCCATATTCTGGTTTCCATGGTGATGATGTGTTCGAATTTGATATCACTTGGTATGTTCTTGCGGTTAGGAAGCCCTTGATCCAACTAAGTTTACCCTGATCCCGAAGTATTCCAGGATGTTTAGTAGTATTGTATGGTTTACCATGTCGAACGCACTAGACATATCGAATTGTAGGAGAAGTACACTTTTGCCAGTTGCGAAAGTGGGCCTGTGTTGCTGATGGTGATCGTAGATGTCAAGCACTGTTTTCTGTCCTCCCCTAAAGAGGTTAAAACCTTTCTACAACTGGCTTCTCCAAACAGGGACACAAGTACCGGGAAGATTGGCCGAGTGGGAGGCCTTTCAGGGAACCATAAATCTCATCAAGGTGAGGCTTAACAAAAGATGAACTTTAGTCAATGGAATAGATTTGGTCCCTTATCTTCAGCTCCAAGTATACATAAGGCCCAGGAGACACGTCAGAAAAATTCAAACTTGGCAAACTCTGCAGGTGGTGGGGACTCCTCAGGAGGGCAAAGCTCTTCCAGTGTAAATGAAGGAGATGACTCAGTTCAGCTCACAGCGATGGCAGAGGAGACGGGAAACTCACATCAGGATCAAGCTGAGGTTCATTCTCCTCCTTGAAGGTGCCACCAATGACTTGGGTTCAAACTTCATGATGGACCTGTGCAAGTATTGGTTGCTGAAAATACTGGCTCTGAGTGCTACAGATAAGAAAGTGGGTTATGCATGCTAAAGTTTAGATTAATAATGTTTAGGAACTTGAATATTCGGAACCTATAGGGCTGTTGCTGTATTTGAGGTGATAATAGGGGTCTTGAAAAGAGGGAGGGACGGGATGGATAGGTTACACTAATTAACCTGTCGTATAGTGGGATTTACTTTTGGGAAGGGGAATGGAGAGGGTCTTTAGAAAGGGGGGAGGGGATGAGTTATTCTTTTGTGTTTGCGTATGAAAGGATGAGGATGGGGTGAAATTTCTGAATAAGTGGGGACTTAAGCAAGAATGAGGAGGTGCTTCTACACTTTTGGATCGGGAGGAGTGAGATAGTAATGAAACAAGTGTTAACATGCCTGTGAGAATTGATGCCCTGGGCTCTGATTGGCGCTGGATTTCAAATCTAACCTGAAGGTACTAGATTTATCCCAATCTCAGCCAGGGAACGGAAAGAGAAAGATCTCTGTACTGAGACCTTGTAAGCAGTTATATGATATAACCTGTGAGCAGCTATATTTCCGTACTACCCAGGTAGCAAACAAATGTTTAGATAGTTTTATAATTGATCCATATCCAGTTACCTGCTATTGCTTGCTGATTTCGCCTTTTTCTGTTCAAGTTCTGTGACAATAAACCTTATGTAGTTTATTGGTTCTGCTGTCCTGGACTGACTAAGAATTCTGGTTTGTGTTTTTGGGTCTGTGGGTGCTTTCTGGGAACTGTGGGACCCCTGGAGTGTCCTAGAAATCACCGGGAAATAACCTGAGAGTGGGAGACTAGCCCAGAGGCAAGCAGGACCCAGTCGGTGGGAGGAGGGTGCTAGTATAGAGCACAAAGCCAAGTGCAGGCGAGACTGGGCAGACCCTTCAGGTGGCCGCAGGGTAACCCCAGGTGGCTGCTAGGCATTTTGTGACATGAAGCTTTTTTTAAAAAACTGTGGGTTAAGTTATAGATTAATGTGTTATATACAGTATACTGATATATATTCCCAACTAAATGTGTTGGGTTTTTTTGGTTGCTTTGTGATCCGCACAGAACTTAGAGGATGTTGCAGAATGCCAGATAAATGTAAAGTAAAGTAAAAGTAAAGATCATCAGATACAATTGCCTCCAAGTCCTGTTCTTTCATGCATAGAAGTACTTCATCCTCCTATATTGTACTATTCCCTTGGGTTTGTACAACCCAAATGTATGACCTACATTTTTTTAAATTAAATCTTAGCTGCCAATTGTAGACCATTCTTCAAGCTTTGCTAGATCCCTCCTCATGTTATCTACCCAATCCAGAGTGTGTACCCATTGTATATTTAGGTATCATACACAAAGAGAGAACCCTTACTAGACAGCCCTTCCACAATATCGCTTAAAAAATATGAAAAGAACTGGATGTAGAACCGATCCCTGAAGCACCCTGCTAGTATCACCCTTTTCCTCAGACTAAACTCCATTTACCACTACCTTTTGTCTCTTCTACTCAACCAAATTCTAACCCATTCAGTCTCTTTAGGAGCCATACCAAGGTTACTTAGTTTATTCATTACTCACCTATACAGAACTGTATCTCTCCCTTGAGCCAACTCTCTGGTCAACCAGTCAATGAAATTAATTCTTCTGCCGCCCAGACCTACTTCTTGTAAAACCATGTTGCCTGCAATCCAGAAACTACAAATTCCTCTATTTTAGAAGGGTTTCTATTCATTTACTCATCACAGAGGTCAGAGTAACTGGCCTGTAGATTTCTTTCTTTCTTTTTTTTTTCTTTTTTTTTAATTTAAAAGAAATCTTTAAACATTCCAATGCATACAATAGCATTAACAGTGTACAAAAGATAAGCCTGCTCTCCGCATAGAACAAGAAACTCAATTTTTAATCATATTTTGGTCCTCTACCCTTCTTTTCAAAATGAAGGTGCAGCTAGATTCTCCAAATCCTAACAGTAAGCTCAAGACATAAACCTAACCTAATTTGTTTTCGGGAAAGGCCCCCCAAACCTTCTCCCACTTTGCCACAGCCCTCCTCGGATAGCAGTTAACTTCTCTGTCCTATAGATATATCATAATTTAACCCACCAATTTAGTATAGAGGGAATACCCAGTTCCGTCCAAGTAACTGCTAAGGTCAGCTTCGCTGCATGAAGGCCATATCTAACCAGAGCTTGCTGACAGCCTTATTTGGTAAGAAAATCCCCGCATCCCAAGGGATATGCAGACCCATCAGCCAATCAATCTGATACTGTATTTTCTTCCAAAAAATCATTAGCTTAGGGCATCCCCTCCAAATATGCCCCATGGTTCCTCGCACTCCACACTTGTCTCCAGAGCTATGAGGCATCTGGAAACCAGTGACTAATACGCGCAGAGTTGAGATACCATCTGTACTTCAATTTAACATTCTTTTCCTGTACATTTAGCTGCAATCACTATCTTCTCCAGGGAAGCATCCGACAGGAACCCCAACCACTCTTTTCTCTCTCCCCCTTTCTCCCACAGTACTAGATATCACCCTCCAATTCCAGGTGAGAGAACCACCCAAACATGGAAAAATTGAGAGGACCTTACCCCAGCAATCTTCCATGTCACTCTGATCCCCACCCCTACATTCATTCTACATATTCACAGTCCTTCCATATATAACAATAACACCTACAAGGACTCAAGAAGTAAAAAAAACAAACAAACAATTAAGCCCAGTATTTTCCCTCATGCCAACTACTAAGCTTTAACTGCCCAGTTTCTCTTTTCACTCAGCAGTTGGCGGCATAACGATTGCACTATTAAATAAAGGTTTTTACAATCTTCATACTCTGGCACCCTTCCACCCCACTCCCTGGAACCAGTTTGTGGTGCTGCCTCCAGTTCTCCAGCTCATCTAATTTGTAAAGTAGCTCCTCGTACTGTACCAACAGCGCATCACATTTGAAGTGTGTTTTTGTTAGGGACTCACCTTTTTCCTCCAGATGCACCTCTAAGTCCTCAACTTCTGACCTTAAGTTCCTTAGATCTTGATGATGAGTATCCATTTTTAGAAGTAATGCCTTCAGCATTTCTTTCAGTTCACTCCACATTTCATGGAAGCACTGCTTCAGTTCGTTGCTTAGGTCCAGCACTCCCATGCATTCAAGTTTATTAGGGGCTTTCTACCCTGTCCATGAGACGAACCATCTAAGTGGCTTACTATCTAAAATGGGCAGTAAAAACAACAGAATACAGATTGACAAAACAAGACAGAGGGAGAGCAGGAAGATGAACTACAATATAGATAGGAAAGTGGGGGAAGGGGAAAACACAAGAGGTACATGTCTGTACGAACTGACCTACGGAACTTACCCGAATACACTCCCAACAGAGTAAAGGCCTCCACCATGTGGCAAGGAGGCAGGCTACAATGGTGTCTCAGTCCTCGGCTGCCAAAGTGCCTCTAACATCAGTGGCTTTCTCCTTAAAGGTCATAGGTAACACACCGTGGTACTTCAGTGCTTTCTTGTAGGTCATAAAAAAGTAGGATTAGATTTGATTCACCAGGTAGGGCTAGGAGATCGTTTTTAGGCATCCATACAAGAGGCCAACAACATTTCCTTTCCAGTGGCCTGTTGTTTTCAACCTCCTCCTTGTGTTTTTGTGGAAATGGACCACATCTTCTCTTCTCTAGTCTTCTGGGACTGCTACTACTTCTTTGTAGACCCATCTCTCTGTAATCATCTGCCATCGTCACTACATTCTGAATTGTCATATGAAAAGATGTTGCTTAAAAAAAACAAAAAAAACCCCATCTCTTTACTACTAGCCTGCTTTATGGTATCTAACATTTATTGGCACAGTGCGGTGCACTGTCATTTTAAATCAGTGAGGAAGTGCCCCCACTATGCATTAATGGGAACCTTCCTGCTTGATGCTCGAGTGCAGGACCAGCAGTCTATCATTTTCCACATCAAACATTTGCTTTTTGGTGCCTTCACTTTTTTGGATCATGTTTTCTTCATATTCTTCTTTTTTCAGTATTAAGTTATTCAAATTATACATTATTTTCATTTTTAAATTTATGGCCTTTTAGGGCCTCTGAGCCCTTCTTTTCCACGGGAAGCATCAACTGTTTTCAGGTGCAAGACTACTTGAGCTCCCTGGGCCATAGAGTCTTTTGACCTAGTGTTGGCCTTTTTTCTCTCCATGTCGATGAGGGTGACGAGTGGTTTTAAGAAGTGTACATGATGCAATAGGACAATTTCAGGCACTGGCCCCCATAACTGGTGTGTACAGTGCTTAGGTCCAGAGCACTGGGACATACAGTGTATCCTCTGTCTTTGCATGCAAGCGAGGACCCTCAAAGCCCACAGAGTCTAGTGAGAAAAGCTTTTTGATTCTTCATCAACATCGGCATCTGCATTGAGCATGGCAGAGTATTCAGTATTCGACATGGAGCCTGCATCGGTGTTGGCATCGACACCGATGCAGTATCGAGAAGGTCTGACATCGGACTCGGTAAGAACTCTACATCCTCCTTATCAGTGCTGCATGTGTTGAGGAACCTGCAGAATAAAAAACCTAAGAAGCATCACCATTGTTCTCCCTCCAGGCATTCTGCCCATACCTCCCCTGCAGCATGGGAAGCGTCCATGCCGCAGTGACCACTCTCCTTCTCTCCAGCTCATTTCTCATTGAGAGCCTTCAAGGTCTTCAAGATCTCAGGCTATAACTCAAGCAGCGTGCACACCGCTTTCTTAGCTGGTACTGATGACTACTCTTCACGAGGAAATCTGGGCTATGCTCAAGGAGGAGCTTTTAGGACTACTTCTTTGCAGTCTGTGCAGGTTTACAGAGTGCATGCGCCAGCCTCGGTCCAGCCCATCGATGCAACAGACAGCCACGGGAGAGGTCCCGTACACTGGCGTGGTGCTGACATTGCCAGAGGAACTTTCTCCAACTTTGGAGATTCATCTGCCTTGATGCACCTCGACACAGAGCTGATGCTGTAGTTGTTGCTTTTTCCATGTACTTTCCATGAACAGTACTTTGAAGAATTGGACAGACCTGTCCTGGAAGACAGGGGCCTTGGAGCCTGGCATGTTCCAGAATCTTTCTGGCTGTGGAAGTGACGTTACCACCCCAGTGTCCCCTCCCCCCCCCCCCCCCCCCCCCCCACACACACACACTTGCTGCCTCACCCCCAGGTCAGGCTTCTCTCTCTCCTGCCTCTCCCCCAGCCAGCGATCCAGCATCTCCTCTTGCCCCCCCCCCCCCCTCCCCTCATAGTACCTTTTATGTTTAAATCATCTTTATTGGTAAAACTGTATAAAATCAAAGCACATTATCATTCATGTGACGTGAATCAACCCAGATGATTTCAACAAACAGAGTTAAACAGATATTTCAACAGCCCTCTCACCCCATCCCCTCAACCCCAAAACCTCCCCCCTCTAGTTCAGCAGTACCACCATTACATAGTACCTTTTAAAACTAGCTTTTTCTGCCAGAGATCTCTGTCAATGAACAGCGATTCATATGCACTGCTTGCCCCGAGCTCACAGCCTTCTGTCTGATTCCACTTCGTTTTCGCATAGGCGGGAAATGTCAGACAGAAGGCTGGAAGCTCAGGGTGAGCAGTGTATGTAAATCACTGCTTGCTGAAAGACCGCTGGAAGAAAAACAATGTTTAAAAGGTACTTGGGGAGGGGCAGGCACATGGAGATGCCAGATTGTTGGCGGGGGAGGGGTTGAGGCAAGAGCAGATGCTGGATTGCCATTTGGGGAGGAAACAGGAGGGGAAATGATGGACAATTTTAGCGCCTTGTCAATGTGCCGTGACATGAAAAAAGTTGAAAATTGATGAACTAAAAAATATATTTCAGTGTGTATATGTTTTTATTATATATGCACATATATAATGATCATAATATGTACTTCATTTTGTGTTGTGACCTGAGATCACATCTCAACTTAAATCTAATGACCAAATTAAACAAAATTTTATTTTCACAGGCCCAAAAGATCTTCTTTCAGATCGATGCATCCTCTCATGTCCATCAATGGAGTTGGTGACATGTCTGCTGGATTTCCGCCTTAATTTTGCTTGTAACCGATGTATAGTTCCTCGTCTAGCTGCCTCTCTTGCAGCTTGTGCTCAGCTAAGTGCCCTAGGTACGTGTAAGATTTATTTTAAAGACGTCTGAACTAGGAAGAGATCTGTGTTCTGTTTTGTGTCCTATAACTTTATTTAATTTACAGCTGCTGGCCACCGAATGTGGGCCCTTCAGAGGCTGCGGAAGCTGCTGACAACTGAGTTTGGGCAATCTATCAACATCAACAGGTTACTTGGAGAGGGAGAAGGAGAAAATCGAGCCCTGGTGAGTAATAGAGAATCATCTGAAGTGTAGTATTGTAAGAGTGTGTGTCCTGTCCTGGGACATGGTAGTCCCAAAACATCCAAGCATCATTCAGGTTTCCAGAAACAGTGTCTCCTTATATTCTTTCAAGACTTCTAATTGACAGATTCTATCAGTTCTTTTCTTGAGGCAGAAACATTCTGAATGCATATAACAGACATTTATTTAGGCAGGCATAAGGCTCCTTGCAATAGCTTAAAATACTCATACCCTAAAAACTGCTGTTTGCTAAGCTTCACCCTAAACCTCAGGTTCCTCAGGCTTCTGGTCTATGCTTATCCAGTGTTTTAGGTTTTGGGTTACCACAGTTGTCTTCTGACCATTTCTAGCTTCTTTCTTCACTGGCAAATACATTGATCATGTGTTTGTTGGCTGCCACTTTCCAAATGTTGCAAGAGCTTTTTTTCTAACTTGCAAATTTGTGACATCTGTTTCCATCTCTCCTGGACCCTTGGAACTACATTACCTGCAAAGCTTCTGTCTATACTGATATCACTTCATTTCTGCTCTCCATTTTATTTCTTGCAGGGTCCTCTGCTTTCCTGGCAGGCAGGCCAGCTTCACCTTAATTTATCTTTGTTCCAGGCTTATGGAGTCCTGAATGTTATAGACTGTACGTCCCCAAAACCTCTGTCTTTAAGCCATAGTCATCTTACGTATTTTACAGTCTACCTGTTCTGTACCTTTAAAGTTTTAATATGAGTACCCTTGATTCCAACACATAAGATTTTTGACTTGTAATTCTTTTCTTCTGGCACTTCCTTTTTAGAGTTTCACAGGCAGTGCTCTAGCAGCTTTGGTTAAAGGGCTACCTGAAGCTTTGCAACGACAGTTTGAATATGAAGATCCCATTGTGAGAGGCGGGAAGCAGCTGCTTCATAGCCCTTTCTTTAAGGTAATAGGACATAGAAATTGAAGCATATGGACATGAATGAAGTACTTAACAATGTAAAAACTGCACGTATCAAACACCCACAGAAGGTGATCTCTCCACAGGAGAACCAAAGACAAACGAACAAACAGTGGATCCAAAAAGAGTCCTCCTTCCTGAACAAGGTCTTTATTTAAATCTGCAAAAACAACCCGACACATGATGTGTTTCGGCCGTGAGGCCTGCGTCAGGGGTCTAGTGGTATTTGATGCAAAAATGCCTTGTTAGTCAGATGAATAACAGCGCATAAACTGCTAACAGAGGTATCTGAGATCGCCTACTAATAACCCTACAGCTTTTCTTCTCCGGTGGTCCGTCCACTATGGTGCACACAAACCTTCTTCCCTCTGCATCCCGCCTTTCAAGACCTTGTTCAGGAAGACACTCATTGTGAGAAAACTGCACGTATAACATAGCAAGCTAATAACTCGTATTAAAAGTTTATTACTGCGTAAAAACCTTGACGGACGTGTCACCTTGAAAGTCCCAATGAGGCTGCTTTGGTTAGTAAGTTGATTACATCCTGCTCTCACAAGTAGGAGATATACCGCCTTATTTTCGAAAGTGATGGGCACCCAGATTTCGACCCAAATCGGGAGATGGGCGCCTTTCTCCCGTGGGCGCCCAAATCGGTATAATCGAAAGCTGATTTTGGGCGTCTTCAACTGCAATCTGTCGCGGAAACGGACAAAGTTGACGGGGGCGTGTCAGAGGCGTGGTGAAGGCGGGACTGGGGCGTGGTTTTTGGCTGAGGAGAGATGGGCGCCCTCGGCCGATAATCAAAAAAAGAAAGGCGTTTTTACCGCGAATTTGGGTCTTTTTTTTTAACCCTTTTTTTTTCACGAACAAGTACCCTAAATGACCACATGACCACCAGAGGGAATTGGGGATGATCACCCCTGACTCCCCCAGTGGTCACTAACCCTCTCCCACCATAAAATAACAAACTTCAAGAACTTTTTTTCCAGCCTGTATGCCACCCTCAAATGCCATACCCAGCTCCATCACAGCAGTATGCAGGTCCCTGGAGCAGTTGTTAGTGGGTGCAGTGCACTTCAGGCAGGTGGACCCAGGCCCATCCCCCCCACCTGTTACACTTGTGCTGGTAAATGGGAGCCCTCCAAACCGCCCCCAAAACCCACTGTACCCACATGTAGGTGCCCCCCTTCACCCATAAGGGCTATGGTAATGGTGTAGAGTTGTGGGCAGTGGGTTTTGGGGGGGATTTGAGGGGCTCAGCACCCAAGGGGTGGGCGCTATGGACTTGGGAGGTATTTAATTTTTTTTTTAACTTTTTACAAGTGCCCCCTAGGGTGCCTGGTTGGTGTCCTGGCATGTGAGGGGGATCAGTGCACTACGAATCCTGGCCCCTCCCACGACCCAATGCCTTGGATTGGTTCGTTTTTGAGCTGGGTGCCTTCGGTTTCCATTATCGCTGGAAAAACGAAACCATCCAGCTCAAATCCGCACAAATCCAATGCATTTGCTCGGCACAAACTGTATTATCGAAAAAAAAAGATGGACACCCATTTTTTGTTTTCGAAAATATGGTCTGTCCCCGCCCCTTCACGTACCCGTTCTCGGACATAGACGCCCATGGAGATGGGCGTTCGCATTCGATTATGGCCCTAATGGTATGTCAAGTGACTTCATATTTTAAACAGCTTACTTTATGAGGGGATTGATGAACATCTACAGTTACATGTGGATGACATCTTTGTATTATTCCCTGTCCTTTCTGATTTAAAATTCGACTTATGTAAAGATCATGAATTCCATTAACAGGATAAAACAAAAGTGATATGGTTTTGTAGTTCTGATAATGCCATTACTGCTAATATTCTTCTAGATTCTGCTGAATATCTAACAGTGGATTAATCTGCTAAGATTGTTCTCTTTCTGTTGAACCTCGGGTGAATGACTTGTTTAATTTTTTTTTTTAAGTTTAAACAGATTGCTCTTGTTTGGTCTTACTTCTTTGAGGACCGTTTTGTTCTTTTAGTACATAGCTTAATACGGTCCCAACTCAATAATTGCAAGTCACTTTATTCAGGAATTTCAATATTGGTGCTAAGTTGGTCTTCAGGTCTAAGAAATTTGAGAGTGTCACTCCATTGTTGATTAGATGCCATTGGTTCCCTTTTGAAGGTAGAATAATATTTAAATTGGCATACTTTGCGTCTATAATAATTTTGGGCCTGGTACCTTTCTATTTTGCCGAACTGATAAAAGTTCTTATTCTGGAAAAAATTCTCTAACAATAGATCATTTTTTATTCAGCTTCCCTAATTTTAAGGGATCCTTTTATTAAGGTGTGCCGACAAGCGGACAGCGCTGGTGTAGATGCATGTATTGTATGCTCGCAGGTCCATTTTTCAGTGCACCTGAAAAAAAAGGCCAAAAATGAACATGCAGCAAAATGAAAATTGCCGCACGTCCTTTTTGGGCCTGAGACCTTACTGCCACCCATTCACTTAGCGGTAAGGTCTCATGCGTTAACCGGGTGGTAATCGTCAGCACACGTACAATGCCGATTACTGCCCGATTAGCGCTGTGTGCCAGAAAATAAAATATTTTTTTCTGGCGTGCGTAGTTGGCATGCGTAAAAAATGAAATTACTGCCCAGGCCACAAGGTAGCTGGGTGGTAGTTTTAAATTGGCGTGTGTAGGCGCCTGCGCAGCTTAGTAAAAGGGCCCCTAAAGGAGTATATTTCAAAAAAATGTTTTAGAAGGTTCTTTGGGCTGTCTCAATTTGGAATGGCCTTCCACCATTTGTTAAACAACACTGATCTTATCTATTCTTTTACAAGCATTTGAAAGCATATCTATTTTGGAAGATTTTGGTTCAAAATAGGAATTAGGTTTATTTAACTATTTTGTATTTATTTTTAATGGATTATTATTGTATTGTACATATATATTTATTTTTATATATTTTATTCAAAAATGTATATTTTATTTTTAGTTACATTTGTACCCCGCGCTTTCCCACTCATGGCAGGCTCAATGCGGCAGGCAATGGAGGGTTAAGTGACTTGCCCAGAGTCACAAGGAGCTGCCTGTGCCGGGAATTGAACTCAGTTCCTCAGGACCAAAGTCCACCACCCTAACCACTAGGCCACTCTTCCACACAATCTACTATCCTTGGTGAATTACAATCAAACATACACAAATAAAAATTCAAACACATAAAATGAACAATAACATCATAAATCTCTGGATACCAATACAACACTCATCAATATTATTCATTTACTCCCAATTTATATTCTCACTAAATTTCAATTTAGCCTAAGTATTAATGACAAGCTATTTAACGTCTTCATTTCTCACAGAAGGCGTGCTGAATTAACACAGCCTTTAAAATATTTTTAAACTCTTCCATAGTTCTCATTGATCTTATACCAGAAAGCAAAGTGTTCTATAATTTTGGTCCAGCTATATAAGAAATTGAAGCTCTATATTCTTCCAAGAAAACTGAATGAAAAGACAGTACATCTGATAAATACAGTGATCCAGTTCATAATGACCTTGAAGACTGATACAAATGTAAGCTTGATTAGTCAACACTTTAAAAACCAATAACAATATTTCATAATGGATGCAGAATTCATTTGAAAGCCATTGAATATGTATAAGGGTTGGTGAAATATAGGCAAATCTCAGTAACCTTACCGCACATGTGCAGTAGTATTTAGTACTATTTGTAAACATTTAAGTACTTTTTTGGGTAACCCGATTAACAGACTAGTGCAATAATCAAAATGTAGAACAATAACACTTTGCACAACCAATCTAAAATTGCCTGGATTAAGATTATCTCTCAAAGAACATACTGTTCTGAGCTTTGCAAAAATGATACTGACTAGTTTACGTATTTGATCCCTCCATAGTTAGGACAGGATCGAGGATAACATCTAATGATTTTACTTTCTCAACCTGATTAAGGAGCATCATCAGTAGGATGACTTGAAAACAACATAAATTGGGTTATTGACATGTTTAACCTGAGACAATTTGCTTTAATCACACAATTAATTGCTCAAAAATTAAAACAAAGCAAATCGTTACTCTCAGTAATAATCTTCTCAGTCCTGAAAACTGAATTTTGTTTCATATATAGTCAGATTCTTTCATTCAGTTTTTGTCTGTATAAATTTCACACTAAAATCAATCAAAAAAAATGATCAAATCAAGGAATAGGTTTAACCTCATGCATAATTACCCTCTCTGTAGAAAATCTCTTATCAACAAAGACAAGATCTAAAATATGGTTGTGCCAGCAAGTTAAAAGGAAATTAAAAATCAGGTAAAGTTTCATCTTTATTGTAATTATCAACATGGAGATTAAAATCTCCCATAATAACCGTAGTGCCTTTTTATCAAGCAGTGCTAAAATGTGGCCTACGGTAGCCCCAATATGGGTCTTTCCCACGCTCTGAGGCCACTTTTAGCACTGCCAGTAAAAGGCAGATTTTTCTATTTATCCAATAATAGCCATCTATTTTGAAAATAGGTAAGGGCTCACATTCTAATCCTGCGCTAATCAGTTAAGTTAATGCACGATAATGCCTATGTGCTAACTGATTAGCATAGCCATGCTCACTGTCCCTCCTCAGCATTAAAAACTACATTTTATTTGTTAACATGGGTAGCATGCGCCAATCCCAAAATTACCACAGGATGCCTGAGCATGCCCTGCAATAGTGCTTTTTAACCTGCAGTAAGCAATCATTAGTGCTTACTGTAGCTTAGCAAATGGGCTCCTGTATTACTTGGTTCCGAATTAAGTTCCAAAAGCAATTCAATTATACTAGAAAAAATCATTATTTAAAATTCCAGAAGTATAATAAAACAGTAGCAAATTCACAGCTGATGATGTCAGAATTAAAGTATCAGTTCCTAGTATATTTGGAGGCTTATTTTCAAAGCACTTAGCCTCCCAAAGTTCCATAGAAACCTATGGAAATTTGGAAGGCTAAGTGCTTTGAAAATATGCATATTGGTGATTCAGTTTTGGAAAACACAATCAAATATTTAAATAGTATAACCTTCCCCCCCCCCCCCCCCCCCCCCCCATCTCTCATCACGTGTTTGAGACATAATCATATATCTTGGTAGACAGAGCTGTTTCAAAATAACAGAATCTTCAATTATCAATCATGATTCAGTAAAACAAACAAAATCAGCATTACTATCTCACTAGGTCAGACAATAAAACTACCTTATTCCTCACTGGCAGTACATTAACTAAAATGAATTTTAAAGACTGCTATTGGGTTATCAATTTAAAATCATCAGTAGATATTTTCCTTAAAATCTCCTCTCTCTTAGTCTATAAACACAAACAGGTAACACCACGGACAAAATTGGGATTGAGCAAATCTAAAAATTTCACAACTTAAAAATGTAAAAGATACAATTTACTTATAAGCAATATTTTAAAGTCCTCCCAGCCCTCCCAAATTCTGCAAAAAGGAGCACTGTGACAGAACAGTGTGTTTAAAATTTGTAAAATTGCCTTTATTAAACCTTGAAGTGCATTTCTCTAGTTTGGCCAGCAGGTGGTGCATGTTTTATGTTAAAGCTGTTATAGAAAAGTGCATGCCCTCATTTAGTTTCACTTAGTGAAGAAGTGAATCTAAAGTACTGTGAGCAGTATACTTTTAAAACTTGTTGACTGGACTCTGATTGGCCTGGAGTTTGAAATTACCCAGCAGTTGTTGCTTCAGTCTTAGCCCGGGAGAAAAGAGAGATCTCTTTTGCTTAGGCTCGGTAAATTATATGCCCTGACCTTCCCAGGTACTGTTTAGACAGTATGCAAATGTTTAGTTAGTGTTATAATTGATGCATATTTCAGTTACCTGTTATTGTTTGCTAATTGCACTTCGTTCCACTGTTCAATTTTTAAGACAATAAACAATATTTAGTTTATTGCCTCTCTGTCTAGACTGATCAAGAATCCTGGTGATTTGTTTGTTGGATCTGTGTGTGCTTTTTGGGAACTGTGGGACCACGGCTCAAATCACTGGGGATAATTGGAGAGCAGGAGACTTGCTCAAATGCAGTTGTGACCCAGTTGGTGGGAGGAGGATGCTAGTGTAAAGCACAAGCGACAGGTGCAGGCAGACCTGAGCTGTGTGGGGATAGACCCTCTAAGTGGCCACGGGTTAACCCCCGGCGGGTGGCTAGGCGTTTTGTGACAAGCACTCTTTTGTCCTCATCACTCCAGGGTGAGACTATAGAATGACACGGGGACAAAGTTTGTCCCCACCCCGTCCCTGTGGGTTCTGTCTCGTGTCCCCACCCCATCCCCACAGGTTCTGTCTCCGACCCGCCAGCCCTGTCTCCATTCCCCCCCCCCCTCGCCCCACATGGGCTCTGTCCTAATCTGCAGAAGCCTCGAACACTTATGATTTTATATTTAAATCTTTTTATTAAAATACTAGTAAATAAGGCCCGTTTCCAAAACAAATGAAACGGGCGCTAGAAAGGTGATGAGTTTCTGGCATAAATGTTTGAAATGAAAGTGTTATCATAAATGTTTTTTCATTTTGGCAAACTTTTCCAAACTTAGAACACATAGCAACAGATATGATGGAAGCCCAGTACACCGTAATAGATAGTGAGAAGAGAAAAAAAGGTACAAATAAGTCTGTCATACCTTTGTGGAAAGAAACAGAAATAAAGCAATGTTGTCTTTGCAGCGTTGTTGGTGTCGTTGTACCCACAAAAGGAGTGACCCCTTTCGCTTGTAACGCTCCTCCCTTGTTGTGTTACAGTTGCCTGTGATAGGTCCATCATGCGTCGTTGCATTCCGTTGCCTCGCAACGGTGGAGGTCCAGGGAATGAGTGATCCCTTCGCCTGTAACGCACCTCCCTTCTTCTGTTAGAGTTCGGTGATAGGTCCATGATGCGTCGTTGCATTCCGTTGCCTCGCAACGGTGTAGCCGTAGAAAATGAGTGACGCTCCTCCCGAGTGACCCCTTCACCTCTGACGCTCCTCCCTTCTTCTATTTGACTTCCCTCTGATAGGTCCCTCATTCGGTGTGACGCTCCTTCCTTTTTCTGTTTCAGTTCCCTTGGATAGGTCAGGGCGGTGCAGAGATCTTCTGTTTGACTTCCCTCTGATAGGTGCATCATGCGCTGTGACGCTCCTCCCTTCTTCTCTGATAGGTCAGGGCGGGGCAGAGATATAGTGTGCTTAAAAGTGGTTACAGAGCTTCGAACATACGAACTTTTGAAGCCACAGAGTCAGCTTCAGAACGTTGAGAGTGCGTTTTATGTGCAGATGGGGCATGACTGAGTGCGGGTCTATGTCTGAGTGTGAGTGAGTACTTCTAATAGCCTAGCCTACCAAGAGGACAGGAGGAGTTCAGTGCTTCACTGCCACAGATGGAGTGAGCTTCAGAACGTTCAAGGTGGGATTTATTTGTAGAGATAAAAAGGAACAATATGCTGTGCACCTGTTGTGTATAAATTACAACTAGAGAACAATAATAACAATGAACAGCTATAATAACCCTCCTTCCCACCACCACCCTCTACCCTTCCAATCCCAACAATAGGTGATTTCTAGTACACCAAGGAATCCTAATTCACAATGTTAACATGTCCAGGGGTATAAAATACAACCCGTTCTATATGCCCTAGAGGGGAAAAATATGCCCTATAAAGCACTGTTGTTTTTTTAACCTGTGGATAAATAAGAAATCATCAACAATCTCAGGATTCAATCTAGCTCTGCTGTCTTCCACAGTCCTTCCTGGAATAGAAGTTGTCTTCTTAGAAGATGTGCTGGAAGAAGGATGTACAGGATCTCCCATGCAAATTTTGCTAGTTGTGGCCAGTATGTTTGCTTGTTTTTCCAAAAAAATCAAAATATCTTTGTAGGCATCACTTAAACATAAATAACAGTCCAGTTTATTAACAGGCTTCAAAGTAGAAAATGACACGGGGACAAAGTTTGTCCCCTTTCCCCATCCCTATAGGCTCTGTCCCCATCCCCATGGGATCTGTCCCCGCCCCGTCCCCGCGAGCTCTGTCCCTGTCCCCATCCCCATCCCCACGGTTACTGCAGTTCCCCGTCCCCGTGTCATTCTCTAGGTGAGACGCCTCTGGCGCCTGGCCCAGTCTTAAATCCACCTGCACACTCCAGTGATGCCACTGGGGGGCAGAGCAAGCTCTGTTCTGGGTCTGGGCTTCAGTGTGGCTGTTCCAGGATGAGAAACTAGCTGAATGGAAATCTAGTGCTCAGATGGTAGGGAGAACTGGGCCCAGGCTTATCTGCACCCGGGCACCTCAGTACACGGCTTTGGACCATAATAGAGAATAGAATTCCTGCTAAACTGGAAGCAGTCTTCCTGCATTCACTGGTGATGGTAAGAAAGCTGTAAGGTGTTAAAATTGAACTATAATGAACGTGAACCTCTGAATTTTCATCAAATAGTTTTTGGATCCTCTCCATATGTATATGCTATAGCTTGGCAGCAAAGCTAGGACCTGGAACTTGTGATTGATGGACTGAAATCAGTTGAGGGGATGATGGTTCCCGAAATATAAGTCCTTCTTCTACATATTTCATTAGAAGAGTTATATTGGTTAAAAAAATTAATTCTGAATGTGGATTTTCTCCCTGCCATCAACAGCTATCCAGGATAGGTTTGTCATTTCTAGTTTTATGTGTTTTGATTAGCACCAGTTTGAAAAAATAGGTTGCTTTTTTTTTTCTTATATTTGCAAAGCTGTATTTATGATTATAATGCTGTTAATTGTAGTTCACCATTGGTTTGGTACTTATTTGCTTTTTTTTACTATTAAATATACAGATTCACATATTTTTGCATTGTAGGTTTTAGTGGCTCTTGCCTGTGATCTGGAGTTGGACACCCTCCCTTGCTGTGCTGAAACACATAAATGGGCTTGGTTTAGAAGATACTGCATGGCCTCCAGGGTTACTGTGGCTCTTGACAAGCGAACACCTATACCTCAACTTTTTCTTGATGAGGTAAGACGTGCTGGAATTTTTAAGAAAATGGCAACTTTATAAATGCTGGGACATCCCAGTCAACACCACTACAGTATTTTTAACGTTTCTATTCTTAGGTGTTGATAAATGTTGAGGTCGATATTCAGCTGCTATAATCAGCATTATTTTTAAATGTTGACCTTAATACTATATGATAAAAAAACACCTCCAATGTTCTGAAGCTGACTTCTTGGCACTGTGGCAGTGTAGGGTTCGTAAATCTGTAGTTCAGCGTTTCATTGGCTCTCGCTGTCCCGCAACGTCACAGTGCCATGGAGTCAGCTTCAGAACATTGGAGGTGCTTTTTATTATATAGGATAAGATATAAGAATGGCGGCCATTACTCTCCTTCCCTCGCCACCTTCACATCTCACCCTTCTTCTGCACCCCGGGGCAGCTATTGGACGTGTTTCACTCACCCTCAGCTCTTCAAAATCCGCCATTTTTCGTCAGCCACTGCCATCGCTTGCATTATCCTGCGTTGCGCTCACCGGTGCCCTGGTCTCCGACCCGTCACGATCTGTTGGGAGCCAAAGGAAAGAAAATTATCAGGTAAGACATAATTTGACTTTCTTTGCCTTTTGCTGCTACTGTACTTCACCCCAGTGCTGCTACTCAGCAGTGATTCATACACCCTTCTGGAACGCTTACAGTCACATGCCAGTTGTGTTCTGTCTGGTGTGTTGCATGTGAAAATCATTTTTCTTCTAGAAGAGCCTGGGACGAGTCAGGCTTTATGGGTGTCAGCAAACTCCGTAACTTCTCAAATCTTGGCACCATGCATACAGCACACATTTTGGGACATCATGTCTGGTCCCTGGAAATGTGCTCTGTGTCTGATGCCACTAATGTCATTACTTATAGTCTCCAGGTGCTGCTAATGACCCAGAACAGAAAGGGAGAGGGGAGTGGGGCCGGAAACCGCCAGTAATGGAAGCCGAACCGAACCTGATGAGATCAGATTATTCAGAGTTTTTAAAACAGCTGATGATGAGGTCACGTGGATGCCATGCCAGAGAGTAGTCACTGAAGATTTCCTCTCTCTATACTCCCTCTTCTAAACCCCATTGCAATGCTAGCCTGTCTAACAGAGATCAATGGGGGAGCACTCATGGCATTGGGTGGTGGTGGTTCACATGGAGTTCAGATGGCATCCAAATCGCTCTGAACAGAACGCGACCATACTAAGCCTGCTGGGGCCAAGATAGTGGCTCCCTCAAGTCAGAAAGAGAAAAGAAAAAAAAACGACGACAAACTCAACCGCCGAGGAAACAGACAATTAATAAAAATAAAGACATCTAACCTCCCTACTGAACCATACCACTCAATCCGATTAGGATACATCAACGCAAGATCAGCAGTAAGCAACTCAATAGATATACTAGACTGGATCACCACAGAGAATCTAGACCTTCTATTCATCACGGAAACATGGTTCCACAGCCCTACAGACCCTGCCATCAAAGAGACATGCCCACCAGATTACAAGATAACCCACTGGGCAAGAACTGGAAAAAGAGGTGGCGGAATAGCCATAATTTACAAATCCGAGTTCACCATCACAACCACTGGTGAATCCACCTCACCACAACTTGAAATAGCCTCGACAAGAATCACTCATCCGAACCTACAAGGACACCTCAGCACAATCCTATTCTATAGACCACCAGGTAAATGGAAAGACTCCCAAACGCAACTTATGGACTTCATCTCAAACACATGTGTCTCTGCCTCAAACATCCTCATAATAGGAGACATCAACCTACACCTCGAAGACGACACCTCAACAGGCACACAAGAATGCAAAGAATTCTTAAAACTCTGGGATCTACACGCACCTAATACCCAACCAACACACGCAAAGGGACACACGCTAGACATTATTACACACAAATTCGACTCAGACTCAACTCTTCTACTTACAGACACAAATGGACACCCACACTTTGGACAGACCACCATAAAGCACATGTCTCCCTCCACTGGCGAAAAATACACAGAAACGCAATCAACAAACACGAACAAACAACATACACCACGAGAGGAAAAATAGACCCCATAACATTCTGGCAACAGATCTACCGAAATGAGTGGTCAACAAATACAGACACCATTCAATTCCTCCAAGAATGGGATGACATATGTAAAATAACATTGGATACAATTGCCCCAATCCAAACCAGAACATCATGTAGGAAAAAATCAAATCCATGGTTCACCGAAGAGCTGAAAAAACTCAAAACACAAGTCAGAAAACTAGAACGCGCATGGAACAAAAAGAAAGATGAACACACAATGAATGCCTGGAAATCACTTTGGAGGAAATACAAATATACCATAAAACAGACTAAAAGACTACACTACAAAACATTGATTGGACCAAACTACAATGACACACACAAACTCTTCTACCTTGTAAATAAGTTGCTAGACACCACACCAGTTACAAACAACAGCAAAGATATACCAGGGGTCGACGACCTCGCGAAACACTTCAAGGAGAAAATTATACAATTACGAAATAAAATTCCCACCAGCCCTATTGAATACGCCACACTCCTAAACTGTCTAGACCCAGAAGACGGAATACACCCAGCAGACAGGATCTGGACCGAATTTGAATCACTGTCAGAGGACCTCATCTCTAAGACGCTCAAAACATTCGCCAAATCCCATTGCAAACTAGATATCTGCCCAAACAACCTCATGAAAGCAGCACCTCAACAATTCATAACAGACCTAACGAACCACGTGAATTTCATGCTACAAAACGGACTCTTCCCAAAGGAAAAATTCTACTCACCCCAATTCCCAAAGACACAAAAAAAAACGCAAGCGAAATAACTAACTACAGACCAGTAGCATCTATACCACTAATAACCAAAATAACCGAAGGAATGGTAACCAAACAACTCACAAATTATCTCAACAAGTTTTCAATACTGCATGATGCCCAATCAGGATTCCAGTCAAATCACAGCACAGAAACAATACTAATTACCCTAACAACTAAATTCAAACAAATGATTGCTGCCGGCACCAATATACTCCTCTTACAATTTGACATGTCAAGTACCTTTGATATGGTTGACCACGAAATCCTATTACACATACTTGAATATTTTGGCACTGGAGGCAATGTCCTAAACTGGTTCAAGGGGTTCCTAACCCTGCGCTCATACCAAGTCACATCAAATTCAACTACGTCTACCGCATGGACACCTGAATGTGGAGTACCGCAGGGATCCCCGCTCTCGCCAACCATCTTCAACCTAATGATGATCCCCTTGGCAAAACTTCTATCAATTCACAACCTTAACCCTTACATATATGCAGACGATGTAACGATATATATTCCTTTCAAACAAGACATTAACGAAATCTCCAACGAAATCAACCAAAGTCTATACATCATGAACACCTGGGCAGATGAATTCCGACTAAAACTGAACGCAGAAAAAACTCAATGCCTCGTACTTACCTCCCAATACAACACGAACAAATTTACTGCTATCAACACACCTAAACTAAATCTGCCAATCGCTGAAACTTTGAAAATCCTTGGAGTCACTATTGACCGCCACCTAACACTGGAGACTCACGCAAATAACACAACCAAAAAGATGTTTTACTCCATGTGGAAAATGAAAAGAATAAAACCATTCTTTCCAAGTTCCGTATTCCGCAGCCTAGTGCAATCACTTGTACTTAGCCACCTGGACTATTGCAACTCACTATACGCAGGCTGCAAAGAACAAATACTGAGGAAACTTCAAACAGCCCAGAATACAGCAGCCAGACTCATTTTCGGAAAACCAAAATACGAAAGCGCAAAACCCTTGCGTGAGAAACTACATTGGCTCCCACTCAAGGAACGTATCACCTTTAAGGTATGCACCTTGGTCCACAAAATCATCCACGGTGAAGCCCCTGCATACATGTCTGACTTAATAGACCTGCCACCCAGAAACGCTAAAAGATCATCCAGAACCTTCCTCAATCTCCACTTCCCTAATTGCAAAGGCATAAAATACAAAGTATTGCATGCATCAACCTTCTCTTATATGAGCACGCAGTTCTGGAATACACTACCACGCAACCTGAAAATGATCTACGAACTAACCGACTTCCGCAAACAACTGAAGACTCATCTCTTCGAGAAAATTTATTGTAAGGATCAAAACGCATGAAGTCCATACATACTAATAGAAATGCATCAATACACTCCCTTCTGAACTACTCTCACCCCGCATTATCACCACACTTCAAACTCCAACCACAGATACAATGTTATACCCTATGTTCTCTTGAAATTGTTCTATCGCCTATCGTTTCCCCACTGTAACTTCACATGGTTTCCACGCCCTCACGATTTTTGACTTGACTTTGTCTTCCCATAACTCCTCACAATGTAACCCATAATCGTGTTGTAACAATGTATTTCCATCCTTCACAAGGTATTGTAAGCCACACTGAGCCCGCAAATAGGTGGGAAAATGTGGGATACAAATGCAATAAATAAATAAAGTCCCGTGGATTCCAGCGTGGGGGCAGCCTGGATAGCGAATGTGGTGGCGGAAGTTACCACAGCGATGGAGCTGCAGCTGGATCACCAACTTGCACCCATAGACACTAAATTGGACAAAGTACAGGAGCATCTGGAAAACTTAAATAGGGAGTTTTCTCAAATGCAGCAATGGACCAGCAATTTGGAGGATCCATTGAAAACTCTGTCCACCTATAAGGAAAAGTTGGATGATCTGGAGAACAGCTCAAGGAGAAACAACCTGAGGCTGATGGGCATTCCAGAATCCATGGACAATAGGGAGCTCATTAGTTTTCTGAAGGCCTTGTTCTTTCTGGAACTACAACTACCGGACCGTCTGGGCCCCATAAGAGTGGAACGAACATACTGTCTTGGAGTGTGGCAGGTGACGGCTACACAGCCTAGGTCGTTACCCTGTGGGTGCTCAACTATGCCATCATCCAAGCCATCAGAAGTGGGAGGTCACTTACTTATAACAATAAATCTATCTTGTGTTTTCAAGATTACTGCACCACAGTGGCCTCCAAACGCCACAGTTTTGCGCTTATTTGCAAGCAATTGGTGGACTGCAAGATACATTTTGCCTTGCTTTACCCTGTGCATCTGAAAGTCACAGCACAGGGACATACATATCTTTTTGACACCCTGGTATCACTGCAGGCCTTTGTGGACCAACTACAGGGCACTTCTGCAGCGGTGGATCTCTAGCCCAACTGGGCAGAAGGATGTGCTTTGGACTGCTGTTTCCAATCATTTCTCAGGAATGTAGGAGTGCCATACCTGTCTTTTTTTTTTTTTTTTTAGATGCCTGACAGTATAGGGAGAGGCACATCACCACCCTAACTGTGAAGGACAGATTTCTTTTTGCCCTTAGTGGCCCACCAAAATGTTTCCCACTACTTGCTTTTGTTCCCTGTGCTCCTCCTGGTCCCCACCCCCCTTTTCTTTCTTTCTTTCTTTCTTTCTTTCTTTCTTTCTTTCTTTCTTTCTTTCTTTCTTTCTTTCTTTCTTTCTTTCTTTCTTTCTTTCTTTCTTTCTTTCTTTCCTTCCTTCCTTCCTTCCTTCCTTCCCTGGTAACAGTTTTGAACCCTTTACAAGTCTCAACTCTGACCCTGTTTTCCCTAGTATACGGGTCCTGCTGACACCTTGGACCATTTGCTGAAGAATCCTTTGGTAGATCTCCGCTTCATCTCTGCACTTTTGATTGGCCATGGATGGTTGAGTGGAATCATCGCTTGAGCAGGGAGCCCCCAAGTGACTTGCTATTGCCACCAGTTCTTTTATATGGAGACCATGCTGTATTGTAGAGTCTGGGATTCCCCACGGGGTGGTTTAACCATCCTGAGGGACTTCACCCCCCCCCCCCCCCCCCCCCAAAAAAAAAAAAAAAAAGTTTTTCTTTCTTTTTTCCTTTATGATCACCTATACATGTTCAGGGTTTCATACTGTTGATCCTGTTCTGACAGTGTAATGGACTTTGCTGCTCTGATTTTAATGGCAAGAAGTGCAGGGTGATGCACTTGGGCTGCAGAAATCCAAAAGAGATATACCAGATAGGAGGGGAGAGATTGGTAAGCTCAGCTCAGGAGAGGGACCTTGGGTTGATGGTATCCAAGGATCTGAAGGTGACTAAACAATGTGACAAGGTGGTGGCCATGGCTATATGGTTGCTAGACTGCATAGGAGATGGGTATAACCAGCAGAAGAAAGGAGGTGTTGATGCCTCTCTACATTGGTGAGACCCCACTTGGAGTATTGTGTTCAGTTCTTACTAAGAATGTAAGAAGATTTGAAATGGTTCAAAGAAAAGCAACAGAAATGGTATGGGATTTGCGTTGGGAGATGTAGAAGGAGAGACTTAACTGACATGAACATGTTTGAGGAAAGGAGAAACAGGGGAGATATGATACAGAAGTGCAAATATTTAAAACGTATTAATCTGCGAACAAACTTTTTCCAGAAACGGGAAGGTGCTAGAATTAGAGGACATGAATTGAGGTTGAAAGGGGACAGACTCAGGAATAATGTCAGGATGTATTTATTCATGGAGAGGGAATGCCCTCCCGCGGGAGGTGGTGGATATGAAAACGGTAACGGAATTCAAAAATTTGTGTGATAAACACAAATGAATCCTGTTTAGAAGGAATGGATCCAAAGAAGCTTTGAGATTAGGAAGCAGTACCGGTAATTGGGAAGCAAAGCCAGTATTGGGCAAACTTCTACAGTCTGTGCTGTGATCGTGGCTGGACAGATTCAGCTCCATCTTTAGAAATTGGAGAACAAGGCCAATGCTGGGCAGACTTCTACGGTCCATGCCCTGAAAATGGCAATGACAAATCAAGACCAGGTATACATATGTTGCTATGTATGTTACTATGTTATGTTTTGTATGTTTTTTTGTGTCAGTACTTTGGAACTCCTTTATAAATATGCGGGAGATTTGCTTTGCTTTACCTGGGGAGGTGTCTGGGCATGTTTCATTTATTTATTTGCTTTACATGTATACTGTTATGGTTACTGTATGTTTGTTGTGGAGTTGACTTTTCATGCTCTATTCTGACACTCAGGAGTCATTACTTTTCTTCTCAACAGGGTTGGAGAAAGGGGGTCAGTGTCATGAGGTGACCATTCCCATTGCAGGATATATTGGAAGGGGTGGGGTTTTGGTAGGCTTGAGGAGGGTGTGAGGGGTACAGGGAGGTAGTTTTGTCCTTTGGATGGGTGAATGCAGAGTGAGCAAGAGTGATTCTACTCTTTGGTATGGATCAAGTGCTGTGGATGTTTTCTCCCTTTGTGGCTTCTGTGGTGATCATGTGGTTTGTCTCATAGGATTGGTCAACGGGAAGGACTGTAGGCTGGGACAGTCCTTTTTTCAACCAGTATTCTTTTGTTATCCTTGCCTTCTCTTAGACCTTGATTTCATAGTATGAAAGTGGTCATTTGGAATGTAGGGAGCATTAACTCTCCAGTTAAATAGTCAAAGTTTCTGCAGCAGTTGCAGTGCCAGAAGGCAGTTATCACCTTTCTGCAAGAAACACATCTTATAGCTGAGGAACATCTTAAAGTGAGGTGTTGGTGGGTGGCTGACTGTGTGGCAGCAGCAGCACATCATAAAAAAGGTGGCTATATTATTTCAAAAGGACTTGGAGCCGGATTTTGTAACCCTGGCTTCAGATCCGGAGGGGAGGTTTGTGCTTTATCAGGTGACTGTTGATCATAAAGAGCTATTGTTTTACAGAGTTTGTGCCCTTAATCATATTGATTAAAAATTCTATCGTAATCTGACATACTTATATCTTAAGAAACCTACCTTACCTGTACTGATTGGAAGTGATTTTAATATCGTATGGGATTCTGTGTTGGATAAATCTTGCCCCCAGAGGAGAGGGGGTTGGCTCTGCTGTGAGGTCTCCCTGCTATGTGTCAACTTTTGGATTTGATAGATGTCTGTAGGATGCTTCATCCTACTGAGAAGGATTTCACCCACCTTTCGATGGCACACTCCACACAATCCCATATTAACTACTTGTTGGCCTCTACAGGTTTATTGATGGGCATTTCTCAAGCTGAAATTGGACCTTATGCATTATTATACCATGCTTGGTTTGTTTGGAATGGCAACTCAGCCCTCGGAAGGTGGGTGGCCATGTTGGGTTTTTCAGTTTACCATTTACAATGATCACAAATGTCATAACTGCCTATTGGACTGTTGGCATGCCTATAAACAGCATAACCAGGTTCATGAGGATATCCCTGTATTGTATTGGGAAGCAGCACAGGCCATCCCATGCAGAGATATGGTAAGCTACTGCAGTTCTCTGCAGAAAAGTAGAGTTAAGGACATTCTTTGGTTGGAACGTCAATTGACTGTCCTCCATATGCAATATGGGGCATCTCTTAGTGTCTTTGATAAACAACAATTGTTGGAAACAGGTAGCTTTGAATAAATTATTACTTCAGAGAGCTAGTACATCTTGTCATACCTATTATAGGTTTCACCTCTATAAACATGGTAATAAGAGTGGTAGACTTCTTGCTCATTTAGACTGTCCTAAGTTGGGACCCTCCAAGATTTTGACTTTGAAAAATCACAGGGAAATGCAGGTTCACACTGATGAGGAAATCTGTGCCATTTTCCATGATTACTGTAACTAAACTTTATGCCCCCCTGGAGGATGTAGGGCTATCTGGGCAGCTGTGTCTTTCTGATTTAGACTTAACGAGCATTTTGCCTGCTGACCATACAATGTTAAATGCTCCTATCTCACCTGAGGAGGTGAATTGGACTATAAATTAGAGCCCTCTTGCGAAGGCCCCTGGTCCAGACGGCTACCATGCTGAATTTTATCATTTTCTTGGAGAGGAGGTGGCTGGTGGTTTTAGATAATGTCTTCAGTGTAGCCCAAATCATTATTTTGCTGAAGCCTGGTCACGACCTAGAGGTCCCAGACTCATACTGCCTGATCTCCCTCCTGAATTATAAGGTTAAGCTTTTGGATACAGGCATGGCAAATTGCCTGGCCAGAGCTTTGCCCTCAGTGATTCATGACTCGCAAGTGGGTTTTGTCAAAAATAGAACAATCTCTGAGAGCTTTAGGAGAATTCTTACTTCTCTGGCATATAGACACAATATTGGGTTTGCCTCCCTATTAATTAGCTTTGATGCCGAGAAAGCATTCAATAGGGTGCAGTGGAACTTATGTATGCTACTTTGCAGAGATATAGTATCACTGGCCACTTCCTCTCCATGATTCATGCACTCTACACTTCCCTGTAAGCCATCATAATGGTCAATGGTCTGTGCTCTGAAACATTTTCCATTGGTCGGGGGACGTAACAAGGCTGTTCTCTCTAGCCTCTCTACCTTTTATAATCACGCTAGGTCCTTTAATTTGGGAAATTCACACTAGCCCGGAAATGTTGGGCCTCTCTATTAGTTCTCAGATGTTTAAGCTGGTGGCCTTTGCAGATGATTTACTTGTTCATTTAACTAATCCCCAGTGGTCACTGGCCGCGCTTTTAGCCCTTTTTTCAGGAGTACGGATACTGCACAGGTTTTCACCTTTACTTCCAAAACTCGGAGGCACTACCATCCTCGCCTTTTGTAAAACGGCAGTGGGAGGTGATCCAGTCCTTCAAATACTTGGGTATCCAAATATGCATCTTAACTCCAGATCTGTACCATTTAAATATCACAAAATTAATTACTGACACGGAACACCACTTGACTCAATGGATGGATATGCCACTCTCTCTAATGGAAGAATTAGCCTTATACAGATGATTATATTTCCTAAATGGCTGTATGTATTGCAAACGTTGCCATTGTGGCTGCTGCAGAAGGACCTGAGACGCGTCAGTGTACTACATTCCTGATTCTGTTGTGCTAATCAAAAACTCAAACTGAAATTTACTTTTTTGTTGGGGAATTGTAGTCAAGGAGGTTGTGGCCTTGCAACAGCCTGTTATGCCTCTTATCATATTTTCTCTCGCTTGCAGGACCTCTTGGCGTCCAGCCTTTTGCTGTGTCCAATGAGGGAGACTTGGAAACATTTGAGATCACAGTTGAGAAGGATCCCTTCTCTCGCTGATCTTCTCCCAATTAGAGGAAATGTTGATAATACGTCATTTTTAGCTTGGGATGCTGCCAATATTACTTTGTTAGAGCATAGTATGGCTGGGGACGGGTCCATTGCCCCCTTTGAGGAGCTTCAGTTGCCTATCGGAGAGCGCTGGGGAACTAGGTTTGCCTATTACATATAGAGACATATTTTCAATCTGTGGAACTTTGTAAGTCTAAGTGCTTTGAAAATGAGCCCCAGCATCTCCAAACTGTGTCACAGATTAGAAATCCATATAGACCTCTGTATCATACTCACACTTCCATGCCTTACCCATGTGTTTATTCAGTCAGAAATCCCTTTCACTCGGTACTTAATAACTGTATTTTTCATATTTCAGATTGCTAAGAAAATCCGTGAATTGATGGCTGACAATGAAAGTATGAATGTTCTTCATGAGAGCCATGAAGTGTTCAAGAGGGAGCAAGATGAGCAGCTTGTCCAGTGGATGAACCGGTTATTCTTTTTTTTTTTTAATAAGAAATTTAATGTTTTATAGAAGTGACTTGCTAAGGAGCACTTTTACTAAGCTGCATTAGGTGCTAACGTGCATCTATCAGCTCACCTGATTATACCACCCCTCCCCCTCCTACATCATTGATTGCTGCTTCTCTCAGTTTTCTTTCTGTTGCCTATCAGCAGGCCCTGCTTCCATTTAATGTGCTTCTTTACCTAAAGTGGTTTTGTTACACTCAGAGTTAGATGTAGAGAAGTAGGACATTTCTTTGAAAGATATATGGCAAGCAGTTTGTATGTTAAAGGGATCACTTAGTGGGATGTGTCTCAACTTTGCTCTTTTACTCAAGGGTAGACAGGACACCTATTTATTTATTTATTTATTTATTTATTTACTTGCTTACACTTATATACCATTTCTTGATCAAAATAGATCAATCAAAATGGCTCACAAGCATATAGAACAATAACAGTCCAGAATAAAAAGAAGTTGCAGAAAAAAATAATAAAAAACAAAATAACCAGCCATAGTCAACTCACTTAATCTAACATTCTAAAAATATAATCATTGGGGAAACAAAAAATGTTTTCAGCTTCCTTTTAAAGAACATAAGATTGCTCTCAAATCTAAGTGAAGTTTGTTCCACAACTCTGGCCCAATAACCTGGAAAGCTTTTGAATGCCATCCTACTCTTCTTAGGAATACCAATTGACTCAGCTCACACTTATAAGACAAGTAAAACACTTATGTACCCCAGGTAGCAGAAACATTACAAATGCCTTAGTCTTCTATAGCAGCAGCCTTTGCTGGAGGAAACCTTGTCCCAGATGCAGCTACAATCCCTCATAAAGTGGTGGTGTGTTCTATCTGACCAAAGGCATTGAGCTGGAAGATTCCAGAGAATGAGCAGGCAAGGGTGAAAACAAGAAACTGGTTGTTTCAAAAAGTTTCTCTAAAGAGAGAGAGAGCATGTGTGTGTGTCTTCATCTGCAACCAGCCATTATTATGTTCCAGTCCCATTGCTGTTTGCCTGGCCTTTGCGATTGGTGGCATGTATTTCCATCATATTGATGCAGCGCCAACCCAAGTAATTTCTCTTTTCATGGATCACCAAGGGACTCTGCCTGTGACATCCTCATGACAAACCCCATCCAGGAATGTCATGTTTTGGCTTGGTTAGTAGTTCTGCTTAGATATTGGCTGTCTAAAGGCACCAAGTCCTAAGCTGGATTAAACCTGTCTTTGGCAGGGAATAGACATAGGAACTTTGTGTCCATGTTCACCTCTGTCCCACAAACTAAACCTGCAGCAGTGAAATCATAGTTAGAAATCCATCTTGCCTAAGTAAATTTGGTTCTGTGCTGCATACACGAATTCTGGGACAGCTTTGCCACACATGCCTATTCCAAGAAAATTTTGTGTTCGCATGTAACCTCAGAAACATGCTGATACTTTTAGTCAGCATGGTTTGGATTTAAGAGTTTCTTGAGGATTCTCAAGATAACATTTTCTTGATAGAAATAATCTTCAGTTCCTTAATTTCTTTCCAGTCTCTTAATAAATGCAAACTATAGGGATTCACTATCCCTCCTCCCATATTTCTTCCCTTCATCTAACACCCATGGGAGATAGTTCATCTTCCTCTCTCATGACCACCTTTATTTTACTTGGTATCCAATTTATCCTCCCGTCCTTTCCCATTCCAAAAGATGCTTCATTAGTGCCACTAAATAGTACAGTCTACAATTAGGGAGTGCCAAGCCCTCTCCTTTTTTCTCTTATACAATATAGATAGAGCTACTGAAGCCCCCCCCCCCCTCTCACCCCCATACACACAACTTTATTTATTGGTTTCTGAATGGACACTATCTCCCCTTATTGTGAGGGTTTGGAAGAACATCAGTCTCAGCAACATTATCTTTTTAACTATCGCTATCCTCTCCCAGCATAAGAAGTAAATATCAGCCCATTTATCTAGATCCCTCTTTATTCTTCTGAAGACTTTTTCATATTTCAGCTCATATACTTTGGTTATATCTGTTGGGATTTGGACAGTAACCCCCCCCCCCCCCCCCCCCCCCCCGGATATTCAGCACTATTTAGAGTTTAGTGGCCAACCGCTAATATTCAGCGGGAGATCACTGATTATCTCTGCTGAATATTCACGGCAAATACCCCTAGATTCTATATAGCGCATTTTACGCTGTTTTTGCAAATCCAGGCGTATTCTGGATTTGCGCACACAACTTAATTAGTTAAGCCAATCAGCACTGATAATTGCCAATTAACAAGCAATTATTGACACTAATTGGATTAATTAGAATTTACACAACCATGTAAGCATGTTCTATAATGTGATGCGCTTAAATTCTAAGTCACATAGTTGAAAAGGGAGTGTGGCCATGGGCATGAAATGGACCAGTCATTGACATTTTTAAAATCTATGCGCATTGTTATAGAATACACCTGGTCTGTGCCTAATTTAGGCATCTGCATTTACACCAAGTTTTACTTCGTGTAACTGCCCACGACTAAATTTAGTCACGCAGACAGGCGCTCTGCATATTCTATAAACTGCATGGAAATTTAGGCTTATTCTACAAAATACACCTAAATTAAGGCGTACTTTATAGAATACACCTAGCTGTATTTCATTTCAACACCAACCTTTTTTAGGTGTGATATATAGAATCTATTCCATAGTGGCTAAATGTCTATCTCGCGAGCTGGCATAAGTAGCAGTCCTATCTTTGCCTGCTATTAACTTTAATGGCTGGCACTGAATATTGACATAGCCGGTTAAGTTAAAGCTGGCCAAAAAATCCCAGATATTGTCAGAAAAGGCATATTAAAAAAAACACAAATGGGATGCACATCCAGTGATAAAACAGAATAATAAAGACTTGCGTAAGAAATATAACTGAGGGAACAAAGACACCAAAGAGAGCATTTATTACTGTAAGGGATTCTTTGAAAGCCGTGTCAGTCACCAGAAAAAAAAAAAAAAACACTGCGCTGAAGAGCCAAGGGAAAGGTGCATGAAAAAAGGCCATGCAAATGAATAAGTACCAAAAATGTGAAACATTAAGAAGTGACTGCAGCAACCAGACAGAATGGCACCTGAAAAAGAAAATACAGTATTACAGAAACTATTGAAAGAGAAGAAGTAACTTTAATATGAAGCAACAATCTTTGTTTGCACTTCAAAGCGGAGAAGATACAGGGTGAGTAGTGTACTATCTTTTAAAGTGAAATGTGCACAGAAACGAGGTTGAAAGTGAAACACACAAAAAATTGAAAACGAGGCTAGGAATTAAATGAAACACATATGAATTGGCAAAGCTTTATGTGAAGCATAAAAAAGACACAGTGGAGGGCAAAGGATAGAACATGTATTATCTCAGCAAATAAAATATATATGAGGGGAAAAAAACTGTGAGTGAAGTGATGAGTATATAAATTACTAAAGTGGTACAAAATGTTGAAAATGTAAAAATGATAGATATTGTGAAAAGATGATAGAGGAACAGAGGGGAAGCAATTCACCCTCAAAAGTAGGTAAAATGAATGAAAATATATAAAAACAATATGAAACCCTTTAAGCAATGTATACATAAACACATATATATGTAACAGATGACTAAATACATAAATGTAAACAAAGAATCAAAATCCCCTTTTGACCAAAATAAGTCCATCAAATAAATAAAAATGAACAGTAAAGCATAAATAATAAAATATATAATTATTGATACATAAGCAATATATAAATTCAGTAAATATATAAGTGCATATAAAAGTGTAAAAACAGTAACCCACAGATGTTGAAACATAAATCAGTCAAATCATAAAGAAACTGATATATAAATATATTGAGAATATTGTTATAAAATCGATGAATCACAAATATAAAACATAATTCATAAATGAATTATGAACCACAAATATAAAACAAATATAAAACATAACTCAATAAATTATATGAAAACCAAATGAGCACAATAAGGGTCATTTTACAAAGTTGTGGTAAGCCCAACACAGGCTTACCGCGCGCCAATTTGGTGCTACCCACCAGCCCAATGGGGGAGCTGGCAGTAGTTCCAGCCACAACACGCCATTTCCCACGCTGGGGAAAATAGAACTCAATTTTCTTTTGCATGCTGGTGATCGGGCAGTGCTGTGCACTACCCGGTTACCTCCGGGTTAGCACGGTAGCTCACCTCAATGGGTTGTGGTGAGTGCTGCCTCCCACATGGCCACATGGTAAGATCAATCTTACTGTATGACCATTTAATTTTACAGCCTTTTTACCCACTGCGGTGAAAAGGCCCTCAGCTTGTGGGAAAACGACATTTGCTGCTACCGCAGGGCCTTCTGTTCCTCTACCATCTTTTCACAATATCTAGCATTTTTACTTTTTTAACATTTTGAACCAGTTTATTAATTTATTCATCAGTTCACTTGCAGTTTTTTCCCCTCAGCTCGTATATATTTTATTTACCGAGATGATAACATACTTTCTATCCTTTGTCCTCCATTATGTGTCTTTTTTATGCTTCACATAAAGCTTTGCAAATTCATATGTGTTTCATTTCATTCCTACCCTCATTTTCAATTTTCTTTTTGTGTGCTATTCTGTCCTGGGTATTGCAGCAATTTCTTAATGTTTCACACTTTTGGTCCTTCATTTGCATAGTCTTTTTTTCACACACTTCGGCTTGTTTCTTTTACTGACACAACTTTCAAAGCAGTAGAAGCTCTCTTTGGTGTCTGTGTTCCCTCAATTATATTTCTTACGCAAGTTTTTATTGATCAATTTTATCATCAGATATGTATTCCATTTGTGTTTTTAAAATTTATTTGATGTGCCTTTCCTGACAAACCTGATTCCTTTGTAATTTTCTCTTGTTTCTTTTTTTTAAGAGCTTTTTGCTTGTGATATCCTCTGTTGCACTGTGTGTCCTTTTATTGATAGCCATTCCTTTGCTTCACTACTTCAATATTCACTTATGTGTTTATCTTAACATTATTTGCAGCACTTTTACTATGCACTTATTTTATACACTGATTACAGTTTTTTCACTACTTACTCACATACCATTCTAGTGTTAGGTCTACCTCTTTTATTTGTTTTCAGTTTTTTAGTTATTACATATTATCACCTCTCCCTTTTTAGTGACCTTTGGCTTTTGTGATCTATAAAAATTGTGCAATACAAACTTTATACATAAGGTTAATTTTGCACAATAGTAATCTTTTCAATTTTGTTATTGTATACGGCTCTTGGGTCTTTGTCCTTAATACATTACTTTTGGATAGATTATCTCATAGGTATATACTAATTTTAATTCGTATTGATTTTTTACTCTTATCTCTTTTTTTAAAGTATGTATTTATTGATTTATATTTTGTATATATCTCGTATTCAGGAGTATTATTAGTATTCAAGAATCAGTAAAACTAATGTAGTGCAATATATTGTAGGTGAAGGTGGCTATCTTATGATCTTATGCCCCTACTCTAATTTCTCTAATATGTTCATTGCTCCTAAATCTTTCAGCTAAGGGCTCCACCAATCAGAGCAGATGAGTAGCCTAATCGTTAGTGCAGTGGCCTGAGAACCAGTGGAACCAAGTTTGATTCCCACTGCAGCTCCTTGTGACTCTGGGCCGCTCACTTAGGGGTCCTTTTACCAAGCTGTGGTAAAAAGGGCCCTGCGGTAGTGGTGGGGGCCATTTTTGCCGTGCACCAGGGCCCTTTTTGCTGCAGCAGCTAAAAAGCACCCAAAAATAAAATTGCCATGTGGTAAAATTATGGGGAGCACTTACCATCACCCATTGAGGCAGTGGTAGGAGCTCCTGCGGTAACCGATTACTGCCGGGTTAGCACCTCAGTAAAAATTACAAAAAGGATTTTCCAGTGTGTCGGAAATGGCACACGCGTTGGGCTGGTGGTAGTTCCTGGTTGCTGTGTGGCAACCCTTTCGTGAAAGGGCCCCTTAATCCTCTATAGCTCCAAGTACAAAATAAATACTTGCATATAATATGTAAGCCACTTTGATTTTAACCACAGAAATGCAGAATATCACAACCCATCCCCACTCCTTCCCCCTAGAGCAAACAAGAGGGGCTGGAGAGGATATCCCTGCCTCCTCTCTAAGCAAAAAGTCTCAAAATATCCCCCATTGACTTTACCTTCATCTCTGTAGCTTTGTACATTGTATTAACCCAGACCAAAACTGATTCTTTATTCCCATCCCACTTAGTACTCCCCTCTTAAAATATTCCATTCCACACTTTCAAATGCTTTCTTCATTTTCAATGCCAACAGTATTGTGGAAGCATTGCAGTAATCTGAATGGGAGGTTCTGAGGGTATGGATGAGAGTCTACGTATCGTGCACAGAAAGGATTGGATGAATTTTGGTGATGTTACAGAGAAAGAAACAACAGGTTTTAGCAGTCTGTTGGATATGTGCAGAGAGAGAAAACTCAAAGATAACCCAACTGTTGGTAACCCCAAGTTACCAACTGTGGAGACAAGGAGGATGAGATTGTTATCAACAGAAGTACAGAATGGGGGAAGAATAGATATGTATTTAGGGGGAAAGATAGAAGCTCAGTTTTGGCTATATTTAGTTCCAGATGGTAGTGGGACATCCAGGCAACACCACCAGACAAGCGGGCTGAAACTTTAGCCTTTATTCCAGAAGAAATTTCTGATGTGGAGAGGGAGTACTGTTAGCATAAAGATGGTACTGAAAACCATGGAAGGAGATCAGAGCACCAAGGGAATAAATATAGAGAGAGAAGAAAAGAGAAAGGATCCCAAGACCACAGCCCTGTCATTTGTCAACTGATAGTGGGATAGCTGTGGAAGAGGATCCACCAGAGCTTACACTAAAAGTGCAATGGGAGAGATGATAAGAAAACCAAGACAGACCAGAGCCCCAAAATCCAAGTGAGAACAGTGTTTCAAGGAGTAGTTAGTGATCAACAAACATTTCTATTTTTGGTTTAACACTGTACTTGTTAAGCACATTAGATTTGTGATGTTTCAACTTCTGTGAAGAAAGCTTTTTATGGGGGTAATTTTATAAGGCATTTATGTGGTAAAATGATGTTTTTTTTCTGCATAAATGGTTTGTTATGAAACTGCTTTGGATTTATGCAGGTAGACATATTTGCCTTCACTCTGTGAATGCATGTTTACCTGACCTGATTGGAGGAATTTCTAAGGAGGAATTTCTAAGGTTACCCAGATATGCATAAGTATGTAAGATTAACTATGAAATCTGTGCATGCATGAAGTGGCTATATCTGCAGGGTAATTTTGGCCAATAAAAAAGTTTGAGCATAAAAGAGAAAGTTTGCAAATATGTTTTTCTTATACAATTAATGCAATTAATGCTCACAATTTGCCCGTTAAAGTTAGGTGGGTTTATATTTATGTGTGTGTTTTCTTCACAACTTTGAATTGGCTTTTGCTTTGTTTGTTCTTAAATTTAACATAAAGGTCTCTGAATGCTGTATGGAAGTATCTTCTTACATAATAAAAGACAGTGCCTGGTCTGTCTGTAATAGTTCTATAATAGGAATCTGGCTTCTGAAAATCTTTAGTTTATGCAAAGGCTGTCAACCCATGAGATAAGGAAAGAATATTAAAATATAGGGACAATTGAGGCTATTGCTGGGGTGGAAGTAAGGGGGTATGATTAAGCTTTCATGGAGGGAGGTCAAGAGCAGAAAGGGCTAAGAATTGAATATTGGGTTGGTGGGGAGAGAAGGGACTGGAGGTAGAGCAATGCTTATACAGACACACACACTCTATGTGAATGAATTGGAAACATTTATTTATTTGGATTTTGTTCACACCTTTTTCAGTAGTAGCTCAAGGTGAGTTACATTCAGATACACTGGGTATTTCCCTGTCCCTGGAGGGTTCACAATCTACAATGACTTGCCCAAGACCACAAGGAGCAGCAGTAGGATTTGAACTGGCCACCTCTGGATGTTAAGACCGGTGCTCTAACCACTAGGCCACTCCAATGTTATAATTTCCATGGCATACACTTTTCCAGTATTGACAGGTAATGGACTGCTATATATTTATTGATTTAAAAGTTTATTTACATATAGAGACAAGCCTGTCTTCACTGTAAAATTTTCAAACATTCAAGTTCTGTCATTTATAACAGACATTCTTCTGGTACTTTATAAACTCTGTTATGGAATGTTCTAGGTTTTCCTGTGTCAGTGTGTTCCTTGTACAACTTTTCATGTGTTTTCTGCAGGCGACCTGATGACTGGACTCTCTCTGCAGGAGGCAGCGGAACAATCTATGGTTGGGGTCATAACCATAGAGGGCAGCTGGGTGGTATTGAAGGGGCAAAAGTCAAAGTTCCAACTCCATGTGAAGCACTTGCCACTCTTAGACCAGTGCAATTAATTGGTGGTGAACAAACTCTGTTTGCAGTGACAGCTGATGGAAAGGTAAAGGTTTACATGGTATGCATTCTGGCAGGCATAACTGCTCCGCTCAAGGTCCTCTTTCCCAATGCATGCTTAGTAAGCACTTGGAGTGATACCATATTAATATTTCAGCCAGTGCACAGCTTTAGCTAGGAAAATATTTTTAAAGCCACCATGAAAAACAGTAAAACATCCAGGACTACCTTCATAACTTTTGTTTAAATGAAAATATGTAACAAATCAAAAACAAAAAATAATGCTTGAAACTCTTTTTATTGCATGTATTTATTTTTATTCATAGTCATCACCATTCACCACACATTTCTGCCAAAGATCAGTCTCTCGCATTTACTGCTAACGTTTGCTGTAAAACTTGCATTATGCCAAAAAGTTCTTTCCTCTTGAGTTTGTAGTTGTAAGATGTAGCATGTATAGGCAACTTATCCAGATGTGTTTAGAAGTTCGTGCTGTGTGAAGTCTCGTATTGTCATATTGCAACAAAATTTCATTCTTGTGCTTCTGAACTCTTCTCAATCATTCTTTCAAAGTTTTCAGAATTGCAGTGTAACGCTTTGAGTGATCATCCAGTTGTCCTTTACGAATTGGCAGCCTTTCTCGTGTGAGAGTCATCCATTGCTGTCACGGATCGTCCACTTCGTTTTTGATCACACAAGTCAGCCTTCCTGGTCCACAATTACATTTTTTGACCCAGCTACACAGAGTACTTTTATTATCATAGTCATCACCAAGGGACTCCAATGCCCAACACTGGCCCAGGCCTAAAAAGCATAAACATCAGTCCCCCTCGAGGCACGGTCCCGGGAACACCAGGGCGTCGACTTTGCTGGCACCTGAGAAGCATTGGTGTCAAGAGGAGTGAACCCCCTCTCTTGTGGTGGTGCCGACGCTGCAGTTGCCATGCAGCTAAGATCCTGCTTCCAATTTGGCACTGGTGGATTTTCAAGCTGTCTCCACACCAAAACCAGCCAAGGCCCCAGCCCAGCACAGCACAGCCATTGCTAATACCTATTTTTGATGACCAGTTCCAGGAAGAGCTAGCTGGCTTGCTGCAGAGTGCTTTGGCTGCTCAAGCCCCAGAAGAGCTACAGCCCTTCTTGGAGGCCCAGGCTTTGTATGTGGAGAAGCCACTGACGCCTTTGCCTCAGTAGGTGTGAGGGTCAAGGCCGTCCCATGCAGTGACCTGTTTGATGTTGGGGAAGGAAGCATCTCTAGAGTTGGGTGGCAGAACCATACCTCGGTGCCTTTCAAGGCCTGGACGATCCTCCAGCAGACCAAGGCAGGCATAGACACTTCTCTCAGGGACAGTACTGTGCTGTCTAGGAAGAGCCAGAGTACTTCTTGGAGTAGAGGTCTTATGAAATACCTTCAGATCCCTCCCCTCCACAGGTGTCACAGTTGTGACTGTATCCCGTGCCTACACTCACCTCGCCTCTGGGTGACCAGGCCTATGGCTGCTGTGGTCTGTCTTCTTCCTGTTTCCCAAATATGTTCGAGTTCATTCCAGTCCTATTCTGATCTTCCAGTATTCCAGACTTGCTTTGGGGTTCCTGCAGCCAAGCCTCACTTTGGTGCTCTCGCAACCAAGCCTCGCCCTGGTGTTCTTGCAACCAAGCCTCTCCCTGGTGTTCCTGCTGCCGAGCCTCGCTGTGGTGTTCTTTCAGCCAAGCCGTGCTCTGGTGTCTTTGCTGTCAAGCCTCACTCTTACCTGTGTCCTCATCTGTAATTGCCTTAGTAATATATTGTGGTTTACCATGTCGAATGCACTTGTTGAAGTTTGAGAGTAAATGTCAAAGTTGCTCATTAACGTAGCGGATTCATGTACAGATTTAGTCCCGAGTTCGGGAGGCTTTTCCTCATAGAGCATGTAGTTTGCTATTGAACTTATAGAGAAGAGCTTTGGGAGTAGGGGTGAGAGAAATAAAGATGGGGGAGTTTAGGAGAGGGCTTGTGGTTGACCTTTACACATTGCACTTGCAATATATGATTGCAGTGAAGAAACCAAGCTAGTGGTCATATTTCTAGGATGTCTATCATGAAGGCAATGTGCAAATGAAGCATGGAAGATATTCCCCCCCCCTCCCCAAAACAAAAGCCATAAATTTAAATTATGTATTTTCTACATTGTTGTTATGCTGAATACATTGGCTATAAAATAAAAGTTATAAAGAAATGTATATACATAAAGTCAGGGTTTATGTGCAGAAATAACTTCTTTTAAAATTACCCAGACTGTATGTGAATACAATTATGTATGCTAATATAGTCTGTATGCACATAAATTTATCCAAATGAAAAGGAAGCATTCCCAGGGACAGGACTGAGGAGGGATAAGTGTTTACATGCATGCTTTATAGAAGGCATGTGTAAAAAAGCTGGGACGTTTCCTCATGCTAAATAGTAGGTATAAATGTCTGTATGTACTTTCCATTGGATAATTTTCAAAGAGAAAATATGTGCATACTTCCCCTCTGAAAATTGCTCTAATGTATGGGCATACATGCTGCACAAAGTTGTTTTTTTATGTGTCATTTTGTATTTTAGTTATATGCTACTGGGTATGGTGCTGGAGGAAGGCTGGGAATTGGAGGTACAGAGTCTGTTTCTACACCAACACTTCTGGAATCCATTCAACATGTATTTATAAAGAAAGTGGCAGTGAACTCTGGAGGGAAGCATTGTCTGGCTCTGTCTTCAGAAGGCGAAGTCTATTCTTGGGGCGAGGCAGAAGATGGCAAGTTGGGTCATGGGAACAGAAGGTAAAATTGAATTTGAAACTGAAATTTGTTAATGAGTATTGATGGTTTGTATCAACAATCCACAACAGAATAGATTGTTGGTATAAACCATATGGTGGCAATCTTCAAAACCTATTTACATATATGAATTTCTTATTGTGTATATGTATATATATAAACACACACACACACATAGGGCCAGATTCTGTAATGGCACCTAAAAAATCAGCACCAAAAGCCCCCCCCCCCCCCCCCCCCCCCCCCCGTGCTGTGTATAGAATACATGTAGTTGCTGTCCCATGACTAAAATCTGGTTTAAATGCACACGTCTTATTTAGGCTCAGACTGGGCATATTCTGTAACAGTTCACATAAATTTTCAGAATGCCCATGACCCGCCTATGCCACATCCCCTTTTGAGATCCTCACGGTCTACACGCATCACTTTATAGAATACGCTTAGCGAGCTATGCACGTATATGCTTGTTAACATCCAATTATCTGCGCTGTTTGGCTTGTTAACCAATTAAGTTCCACACGCAAATCAGCTACGCATGCTGATTTGCGTGTGGAACTTTAGTCGCAATTTATAGAGTCTGAGGGATAGTTTTTCATTTTCAAAATTATACATTTTTGGCAAGAAAATGTATCCACAAATAAAGCAGTTACCTTTTTGTCCCAGGTAGTTTTCAAGAGAATGTATACCTTTGCACTTGCCCACACAGTTTTGAAAATTTTTGACATATGAAGTGTTAGAATTAAACTGTGGACCCCATGTGTTGGTTTCCAAGGTATTTGTGTTATAAGTGAATCCACGTTATATTGGGTCTATAGTGTATGAAAAATGGGTCTGTCCATCTGCCTATCTGAAGATAAAATAATTGTCCAAAAAGGGAATAAAAATTGCCAAATTTGGTTTACTGAAAGAAAGTGCAAATATCTCAAAAAAGGTTTTTAAAAATCCTGAAATATTAGGTCACTATATTTGAAGAATAGAACCTCATTTAAAAAATATATCACTATTGCTTTACTGTGTGAGACAACTGGAGTCTATCCACAGCCCCCTCTTCTCCCCCCTTCCCCCCACCCACACAAACTCTTGTACTTCAAAGTATGTATCCCAACACATATCAAAAACAAACAGGAGGAAAGTCTCCGTAACGATAAATCAGTCCAAGAAACAGTGTTGATGATCAATAAAACAGCCAAGGATTTCAAATCAGTAAAAATCTAAAGTTTATTAAATGAAGACGTGGCTGTTTTTCAGCATATGTCGCCTGTGTCAGGGGTCTGTCCTAATCAGCATTGCTACATATATGCCAAGATCAAATCCAAAAAAACCATTGAAACTTTCTTTTCAGCTGCTAAAACATCAGTGTTCTTGAAAAGAAAATTTCAGTGTGTTTACCGTTGCTGATTATAGAAGATGTAAGAGATGGAGATATGTCACCATGTAATGCTTTATTTTATTTATTTTTTTATTTATTTGTTAGGATTTATTTACTGCCTTTTTGAAAGAATTCACTCAAGGCGGTGTACAGCAAGAACAACTCAAACATAAGCTATAGACAATTACAGCAGTAAAAATATTCAAACATCAGTATGACGTATGCTACACTACAATGTCAACACAATAAAACATTATAATAGATAGCATAGGTTGTAAGCAAAGATAGAACATATAGATAGAGTAGCAGGAGTAAGAAAATAAGGGACTAATTTAAAGAAAATTGCAAATGAGGTCAGAAAGGTGCTTGGATCAAAGTCAGTATTTTAAATGGGTGCAAGATGGGGTAGAGGATTACACTTCAGGAGATTTTCTGGAAGTGATTTTGGGGGCCCTTGACCTGGGAGAATGTGCATTATAAGATTCTACTCCATTTGTGTATGCATCCTGGATGGGTTTGGTCTACAAGACCTGGAAACCGTTAAATGCCAAACTCCCGAATGTTCCTATATACATTGTTGGTGAGAAGCCCAAAGATAATTGGATTTTGGGGAAACTCCTTGGACTCATTTGGAACACCTTTTCAGAATCTCCCTACCTAAAAGCAGAAAAAAACTGAGTCTGTTATACCTGGATTATGATTTGTAACTGGAATCATAGGAACAATGTTTGTTTGTAAGTAAGGCATGCTTGATGGCTAAAAGATATATCCTGATTCAGTGGATTGCAGAGGATCCACACACACTGGTGATGTGGAGAAATCAAATGCATCTTCTCTTCCACATGGAAAATATGTTAGTTCAGGGGAAAGGGGGAAAGCAAATTAAACAATTTATATCATTATGGACCCCCTTTCTCAATTCACTCACTATGTGATTATGTAGTTCTTTGTTGAATTCTCTGCAGGTATAGACTTCTGTGTGTGGAGTGGATGCTCAGTCATTTATCATGAATACAGTGGAACCCTGTTACAATGTGATGATTGGAGACCATAAAATATCATTGTATTAAATGTGGCGTTGTCTTATATCAGAGTCAGTGGAACCTCACTGTCTGAGATAAGCCACATTTTCTGCATTCCCTTCTCATTTCTACCTGGTTAATGCTTATCGTTTGTGCTGTGGTTTGTGCAATCCTGTTAAGTTGCTCTAAACCTTGTCTGTGCTTATTCCACTGCATTTTCACAGCTAGCAAAGCCCACAGATCTTGCTTCTTAGGCCCTCTCACCCTACCCCTCAGCCCAAACATCCGTGTAATAAGGTGGTTTAATACAGCTTTAGAGATAGGTATCACAGCTAACACATTCTACAGGTATTTGGTTGTTTAGGCCCTCTTACCCTGCCCTTCAGCCCACCACCCACTGTTTATGTCCTACAATTAATTCTGTTCACATTGTATCTGTTTTTTTTAAAGCAAATCATTTCTGATTTCAGTAGCTCCAGCTTTCTACTTTGTTATCAGGTGCCTTTCCTGTTTTAGATTAAAAGTATCTCGTTTAACATATACACAAGTTTGTTACTATTGTATATACCTCTAATAGAAGAATATTAATTTACCTTCTCTTTCCCTTAAACTTGTTCCCAATAATAGGCAAGGAAATACATTGAACTACACTCGCAGAGTAAATCTGAACAGGTTCCTAAATCTCATAATAAATCTACCTGCTTGTTTCCTTCAGAACATGTGTAGGAAAAAACAGGGTTAGGACTTTGGTAGCCCTTTTTATTTCTTTTTATCCACAGGTGCAAAAAGCTCCTACACTTTAAGTATGGCAAAGAAACATCATGCCCCTAAATCTGCGGCTCCCATTACAGCTACTGCTTGTGTCCAGACTGAATGCTTGGTCCAAATCAAGGTTCTGGTTTCATGTGATAAATATATGCACATTGAATCCCTCATTGAAGAAGTACAAGAACTAAGAGAGGAGGTGGCAAGACTATGAAGCATCTGTGACAACCAGAAATTCATCCCGGAGATGCATGTTGAAATATTAGGAATCTCCCGCGAAGGGAGAGAAAATCTTGTGCAGAAAGAGGACTGCTGGACACAAGTCACCAGACCCTGCAAAATCAACACCCCAACTCCATCTTCTGTTGAACTGAAGAATCGGTTTGCAGCCCTGGAGGCAGAAGAGCTGAAAACATCTTGAGGAACAGGAGGAAACAACGATCAAAAATCCCAAAGCCACTGGATCAGTGACCAATAAGAAGCGAAAAGTAGTGGTTGTTGGTGATTCTCTTCTGAGGGGTACTGAAGCACCCATCTGCTGTCTTGCCTGTTGCCAAGATTTGAGATGTAGCAGAAAGATTGTCTAGACTCATCAAGCCTACTGACCACTATCCTATGCTGCTCATCCATGTTGGTACAAATGATACTGCTATGTATTGTACTGAACATATCAAACGTGACTTCATGACTCTAGGTCAGAGGGTGAAGCACCTAGGTGCACAGGTGGTGTTCTCATCAGTCCTTCCTGTTGAAGGTAAAGCCTGAATGAGGGAAGCTCGCATCCTGGAGCTAAATGTGTGGCTTCATGGATGCTGCCAACGTGAGCTCTTCGGTTTCCTAGACCATGGGATGATTTTCCAAGAGCTACTGACCAGTGATGGTGTCCATCTTTCAAGGATGGGATGAAGTGTCTTCAGTAACAGACTGGCTGAAGTACTAAAGGGGGCTTTAAGATAAATTTGCTGAGGATGGGTGAGAAAAGTCCCTAAGTCATTAATAACCTTCAGGATGGTAAGACATCAAATACCTTTATAGAAAAGGGAAAAATGAGTAACATCTGGAGAGCCTGGTATACCAATGACCGTAGTATGGGAAACAAATTTCTAGACCTAGAGGCTACAATGATAGAAGCCTTCTTAAATTTAGTGGCAGTCATGGAAAAGTGGTTCATGGAAAATCATGACTGATATATAGTTATACCTGGCTATAATCTATTCTGGAAGGACAGAGTAGGAAAAAAGGGTGGAGGAATACTAATAAAGTGACAGAACTGCAGGACATATGGGGTAAAGAAGAAGCGCTGTGAGTTAAACTGGTAAGAGGGAAAGGAAAATGTATTTACATTGGTGTAATAGAGAGTGGAGGAGTGGCCTAGTGGTTAGGGTGGTGGACTTTGGTCCTGGGGAACTGAGTTCAATTCCCAGTTCAGGCACAGGCAGCTCCTTGTGACTCTGGGCAAGTCACTTAACCCTCCATTGCCCCATGTAAGCTGCATTGAGCCTGCCATGAGTGGGAAAACGTGGGGTACAAATGTAAAAAATAATAATAAATAAAAATAAAATCTCTCAGCTAAGACCTTGTTCTCCCTGAGTACCCCTTTTGCTCCTTCATGACTTAACCGTCTTATGGATTCCCTCACAGGCTTTCTGCTTCTGATGTACCTGAAAGTCCTAACCTTTGCAGCTAACACTTTCAGCTTCTTTTTAACCATTATCCTCGTTTTGTTATAGTCACCTTTTTGAAAATGTTAATGCTGCTACAGTAGATTTGCATGCACAACTCTAGATACACTATATAGAATTAGGGGGTATACTCTTAGGCCCCAATGCTCAAAATACCTAAATACCACATGTATTTACAGCCGTGGTTGAACCTACTGATTTCTAGACAGCGACTGATGGCCCAAAGGAAATCTCATTCAAATAAGATGCATGGAAATTCTGCATTGCTGAATAAACTTTTAGAACACCAACATTTTTTTGACTGTAAACACAGAGTTGGGAAAACTTCTCCATTTTCTCATCTATATTGTGCACCTATTATAAAGGTTTTTTTCTTGTTTTTTCATTGTTCTGTGCCTTCTGATTGGTTACTGTAAAGCATTGCCCCCTGAAAGCTAAGGGCCCGATGCACAAAGCTTACCATGCTTGCAACATTTGCTTTAGATTGGTTGTAGTCGGTTTAAAGCAAACGTTATGCTCAAAGGAGTTCTGTGTGGCTTTAACCATTAGCCATATCAGCTACCAATAATCCAATGCAAATGTATTACAGTGAGTAGTATTAAAATGAGCATCCCTTGTGATGCACAGAATGGAGTGCCTACCTTTAATGTGCAAAATATTTTGGCAGGTCTAGGTCTGTCGTCGTATGGAGATGACTTGGTGGAGAAGTCTGCTTGTACTACACAGACACAAGAATATGTATTTATTGGGATTTATTAACCACCTTTATGAAGGATCGAAGGAAGAGTTTAGTGAGGGTGAGATAGGCTTCGGTTATAGGGGTAAAGAAGAGCCTCGGAGAACGAATGCGGTGGTCTAATGAAATCAGATAATACCAATGTGTGCCTGATCCTGCGACTGAACTTTCCCTAGCTGATACTGGTTGTCTCAGAAGTGCTTGGGTGCATCCTGCTGACAGCTCAGTCATGCCTTGAGCTTGTGCCACTGTCACTGCTGCCAACGGTTTCTGTGTATGCTGCAAAAGTGTTTCTGTCACTTCAGCTGTGAGTCATGAAGCTTTAGTCTTTACGGAAGAAGATGTAAGTGATCTACCTGTGCCAGAAATAGTTTTCAAAGGTGATGATGTGGAGGAACTGAAAGAAATCTCGGTGAACCTGGAAAACGAGCTGAGCCAAATTGATAGTGATAAATCACCTGGACCAGATGACATACACCCTACAGAAAAACTACAACATGAAATTGTTGATCTGTTGTTAGTGATCTGTAACCTGCCATTAAAATCATCCGTAGTACCTGAAGATTGGAAGGTGGCCAATGTAGCGCCAGTTTTTAAAAAAAGGTTCCAAGGGTGATTCGAGGAACTATAGACCGGTAAGCCTGACTTCAGTGCTGGGGAAAATAGTGGAAACTATTATAAAGAATAAAATTATGGAACACATAGACAAACATGGTTTAGCCTCATCAATTTGCTTAATTTCTTTGAAGGTGTAAATAAAGATATGGATAAAGGTGAGCCGGTTGCTGGTAGTGAATCTGGATTTTCAGAAAGCTTTTGACAAAGTTCCTCATGAAAAACTCCTGAGAAAATTAAAAAGTCATGGGATAGGAGGCAATGGCCTTCTATGGATTAGAAATTGGATATTGGACAGAAAACAGAGGGTAGGGTTAAAAGGCCATTTTTCTCAGTGGAGGAGGGTGAATAATGGCGTGCCACAGGGATCTGTACTGGGACCAGGGCTGTTTAACATATTTATAAATGATCTGGAAAATGGAACAATGAGTTCAAGGTTGTCAAAACGCTTGCGAATTGTAAAAAATTACAGGAAGACCTTAGGAAACTGGAAGACTGAGCATCCAAATGGCAGATGAAATTTAATGCGGATAAATGCAAAGTAATGCACATTGGGAATAATAATCTGAATCATAGCTACCTGATACTAGGGTCCACCTTGGGAGTCAGCATTCAAGAAAAAGATCTAGGTATCATTGTAGAAATACACTGAAATCTTCTGCCCAATGTTCAGGGGCAGCCAAAAATCAAACAGGATGCTATGAGGAAACATAGAAGAGGTTAGGGCTCATTAGCTTAGAAACGAGACCGCTGAGGGGGGAATATGATTGAGGTCTATAAAGTCCTTAGTGGTGTAGAACGGGTAGAAGTGAATCAATTTTTCACTCTTTCAAAAATTACAATGACCAGTGGACACTCGATGAAATTACATGGAAAAACTTTTTAAACAAATAGAGGAAATATTTTTTCACTGAAAGAATAGTTAAGCTCTGGAATTCATGGCCGGAGGATGTGGTAACAGCAGTTAGCATATCTGGGTTTTTAAAAGGTTTGGACAAGTTCCTGGAGGAAAAGTCCATAGTCTGTTATTGATACGTAATGGGAGAAGCCACTGCTTGCCTCGGGATTGGTAGCTTGGAATGTTGCTACTAAATGGGTTTCTACCAGCTACTTGTGACCTGGATTGGACACTGTTGGAAGCAGGATACTGGGCTAGATGGATTATGTTGAACAGGGGAGCAGACTTAGAATATTATGTATTCTCCGATGCCTTTGTGTTCAGTTGTTTTCATTTGGTTCTAAGATTTTGATAAAGTTTATTAAAGAGATTTGAACTTTAAAAATAAATTTCATCAGTTGCTGAGAATCAAAGAACAAAAACTGTTTACTCTCAAAAGTTACAATCATCTACTTATTTCAAAACAAAATTTGCTCCTGAAGCCCTGGGTCTAAGAGCTAAGAAGTCCTTATGCCTCTTCTGCATTTGACATTAAAAAATCAGGAAAAACTTAAATCCTTGAAGTAAAGTCAGGATACTATATTATGGGGAGATTCTAAAACAAAGCACACCATCAAAGTTGTCCATCCTGTTAACAGTTTCCAACAAATTTTCCCAAGAAAGCCATCAAATTCATGACTTCAAAAGAAGCCTGATGTTCAAGTACAGTATTGAACTTATCATGGAGTCTAGCCCAACCAGGTACTGAACTTGATCAATTGGAGGCATGCTATCAGTTGGAAATTCAAGCACTTCTCTTAAATAGTTCTGGACCATAGCAATTGGTCACAATACTGGTGACTGTGGGAAGTTGAGAAACCTTAAGTTATTTTTTGTAATTTGATTTTCCAAATATTCAATTTTCTGGTCCAAAGCACCGCTATCACAAACCTGAGCTTCTCTAACAAGCTTTAACCCATCCAGGTGTTTCTCAGTTTGGACAAACTTAGCAGAGTATTGAGATTCATCTTCCACCTGCTTTTTCATAGTACGGGATAAATTTGCAAAGTGTTGGTTAACCTTACCATAAATGGTCTTGAAACCACAACTTGTTCTGAAGCTTTTCCTTCTACTTTTACCTTGGAGCAATAGCTCTCCAAGGAAAAGGACTTGGCAATGCCAACTTCACTGAGAAGGCTCCCTCCACACCCGAATTTGGCATCTGTGGCAATGCTTCTGGGTCAGTAGTACAGTCCATGCGTCAACAAGCGTAATTTTGTGTAGGAGCTTTGAGAGAGACAATTTTGTAAAAGTACGTAGACACATACGTTGCCTTTTATATAATAGGTGTAATATATGTGCATATATGACATCACAGCCTAGGTACTTGTATAGTTACTATAACTGTGATTTTATATATATTTAGGAGTTTACATTTGGGTGATCATAAAAAAGACACATTAAAGACTGTTGTGTTTCTTCTCGATCAAATGTTGCACTGTATTCTGAAAACTTCTTGTTTTCATAATGTTCCAGTACTTGTGATCGACCTCGAGTGATTGAGTCATTGCGAGGAATAGAAGTGATTGATATTGCTGCTGGAGGTGCACACAGTGCTTGCATCACTGCAACAGGAGAACTTTATTCTTGGGGAAAAGGAAGATATGGACGTCTTGGCCATGGAGATAGTGAAGATCAATTGAAACCCAAACTGGTGAGACTGAGCCCTTCTTTAACTACTTTCCTCTTTTGTGGCAAATATTTTTTTAAAGTAATATTATTATTTATGCATTTTATTTATTTCTTACGTTTGATCCATGTGCCTCTCCAATAGAACCCAAGGTGAGTTACAATATAAAAATAAAATAATAACAATAGAAATAAAACTCTACCCCAGCCCACCACATGCTACCTAGTCCCACTCCCCCATATGTATTAAACCCAATCTCACAGCTCAGCTCTGCACCCCATAGTCCCTACCCAATACCTTTTTAACAACATTCCCCAACCCAGTGACCAAAAAGCCATGTTTTTACTTTTTTCCAGAAAGTGAGTTAGTCTTTCCTACTAAACCTCCAAAGACAATACATTCCATATAAAAAAAAGACCCTATATTGCAAAGGCTCACTGCACCATACATTGCAGCCTAATCCCAGATAGTACACTCAACAAAAAATGTTGAGATAGACATAAAGTTTGCTACAGCATTCTCTAATACAGTGGACCATCCAGATAAATATTGGTAAACCAACCAATCACATTTAATTCAACACTCTACTGGAAGCCAATGAAGAGACAACAAAATAGGAGAAATGTTGTCCATAGATTTCTTAATCAGTTTGTGAGTAATTGTATTTTGGACAAGCTGTAAATGTTTAAGTTGATGTTTAAGTGCAAACCACAATATAGACTGTTAAAGTAATCCAATCTATTTGTCACAATGGCATGAATCAAAGTTGCTAAGTCCTGCTGATCTAAAAAAAACTTGCCCTTGGAAAAAACTGCAAGCCAGCAAAGGATGCCTTCATTATTGTTGATGTTACAGGAAAAGCATCTATGACATGTCTAACTCTTTTCCCCAAAGCTATGCTTTTACCCAGAAGTGATATAGAAAAAAAAGAAACTGTTCTCTGAAAATTAAGTTCTTTTATTCAGGCATCAATTAGAAAGAGATTGCAATTGAAAATTATTGATACAAGAATGAAGGTTTGCAATATAGCAGGAAGTACATCTAGATCAGTAAAAATAATCATTTCTCTAGATGCACTGGTAATCATTAACAGAATTAGACCTTGTCAGACTAAGGAGAACATCATTTTCTCCACCATACTGATTGTTTTACTTAGCTAACCATACACTCTCCAAGCCTATTACTCTCACATAAGGACACAGTGCAAGCCAATAACACAGGAATTAGAGTTTATCTGCTTTTTCTTGAATGAGAGTCAGTCAGTGAGACTTTTTTTCTCTCATCCACTGTCACGGTTGTGCCCAGGTCCCTGGCTCGCAGTCACCTCAGTCCCCGGGGTTTAGACCTGGGGAATGCTGCGAAGTGATGGTTTACCATTTCCCGTGTTCCAGAAGATATGCTGGTCCGGTCCGGATCTTCCAGCTCTCCAAATTGTTTTGGGAGTTTTTTGGAACCCAGCAGCACCCATACTTGGTGAACTCCCTTGTGACCTGCCTTTATTAATCACCTGGTAAGGTTCCTAGTTGCCTTGCAACAATGTTCTTCAGAGGCGTTCCTTTGATGTGAATTGTTGCAGTGCCTTTGTGCTTTTCGTGTTGGTGACTTTTACTCTGCTTGTTTTTTGGACTATTCTTCTGCTTGCCGCCTGCCCAGACCCGGATTGTTTATTGGACTATTCTTCTGCCTGCCGCCTGCCCAGACCCGGATTGTTTATTGGACTATTCTTCTGTCTACAGCCTGCCCTGACCCGGCTTGTTTCTGGATTGTTCGTTTGCCTGCTGTTTTTCCTGGAACCCAGCGTGTTTCTAGTGTTCCTGTTATTTGTCAGCCTGCTGCTGTGTCCTGCCTTGTCCTGCAAGTCCTACCGGTCGCCTGAAGCCCAGAGCTCTACTCTTGGTGAAAGGTGGCCAAGTGTAGGTGAAGCCTTACTCCAGTCCACTGTGTTCCAGTTCCGGTCTGCCTTATCTGGTGTTGGGGTGATTCTCCTGCCACTGCTGCTCCTCGGCAGTGGCCCAAGGGCTCACAAACCCAGGTTCCTGCTGTGTATACGTGACAGTTTGCAAGGCCATGAGCTCGGAGGCATCATCCCTCACGCAGGCGCTGCAGGAGCATGCCAGAATACTTCATACATTGGGAGCACGTATGGAGCAGCTAGAGCGACTGATGGCGGCCTCTATGGGGGCCGCAGCGGACGCCTCCGGTTTAGCACCACCGAGAGCTCCGGCCACATCCGGAATCCGTCTAAAGTCACCTCCTAGATATGACGGTAATCCCAAGGGCTGTAGAGGGTTTCTTAACCAGTGCAAAATAATTTTTGAGCTTCAGGCCCAAGATTTTCCTACGGAGAGAACCCGGATAGCTTATATAATGTCCCTGCTGTCTGGCCAAGCCTTAGATTGGGCGTCCCCGCTTTGGGGAAAGAACGATCCGGTGCTTCAGGATTTCCGGGGCTTCGTGGAGCACTTCAAACGAGTGTTTGAAGAACCAGGGAAGGTTACTTCAGCTACTTCTGCACTCCTGAGACTCAAACAGGGAACCCAGACCTTAGGGGACTATGCGATTAGGTTCCGCACCTTGGCCTCTGAATTGGACTGGAATAATGAAAGTCTGCTCGCAACCTTCTGGCAGGGGCTGGCACCGCAGATTAAGGATGAGCTGGCCGGACGCGAACTTCCCACCAGGCTGGATGACCTGATTAAACTGTGTACTATGATTGATATCCGATTTCAGGAGTGGGGCAAAGAACAGCGTTCCATTGAAAGGATAGGTATGAAGACGCCGAGTCAACAAGGGCTACCACCGGCTCCTCGTACACGGGAGATTCCCCTGCAACCACCGGCAGAACCCATGCAATTAGGTCATACCCCTCTCACAAGTCAAGAAAGACAGCGACATCGGACCCTCAACCTCTGCTTGTACTGTGGTGAGACGGGACACTACGCGGTCTACTGCCCACAGAAACCTGGCTCCTTAGGGCCAGGATTAACTGCAGGAACTGTAGTAAGCCAATCCTCTAACTTTCTGCGCACTCAGTTTCTTATGCCAGCGTTCTTGACCTAGGTCTTAAACAGGAGCATACTGAGGTCTTTTTGGATTCTGGGGCGGGTGGAAGCTTTATAACCGCATCTCTAGTCCAGCAACTGAACATTCCTACACAAGAACTACCTAAGACCATCCCGCTTTTTTCGGTGTATGGTAGTATCCAAGGCTATGTAAATACTCAAACGGTGCCTGTGGGCCTACAGATTGGCGATCACTGGCAGGATATCTCTCTATATGTCCTTCCTTCAGCAGTACAACCCATCGTTTTAGGTCTTCCCTGGCTACAGAGACACAACCCGGTCCTAGACTGGGGTAAAGGTGAGATCGTGGACTGGGGCGAGTCGTGCCGAAAACTTTGTTTCATCCCTGACACCGATAGTGTGGTCGGCGAACAGTTGGACCAGGATTCAGATGCATGGACAGATATTAGTGACTCTCAGGACTCTAAGACTTTTACAAGGGGGATGACCTGTGCATGTGCCCTACCCCCGATCAGCCAGTGCCAAGTGGAATCTGGTAACGGGCTCAGGTCTCCAGATCTGGCCAACAGGACTGCTGAGACGCCTCCTTGGGGCCAGGGATCCTGCACTTTACGTAAGAAGTCGACCCCAGGACCTAAGCTTCAGGACAATCCAGAGCGCCGGATATCTAAGAATCAAAAGACTAGTTCGCAGCAAACCATGGCCTGTAGCTCCACTCCAGTGCCAGGCACTCAACACCGCTTGGTAAACAAAGCCCAGTCTTGCCCTCAACTGGCCAGCTCCCGGCCGGCGCCTAAGGATATGGACATTGGAAGTCTACCTTATCGTGCCAGCCGATTTCACCCAGAAGTTCCAGAGAAACCCAGACCTCCCGAGAAGCCCGGGGGGGATACTGTCACGGTTGTGCCCAGGTCCCTGGCTCGCAGTCACCTCAGTCCCCGGGGTTTAGACCTAGGGAATGCTGTGAAGTGATAGTTTACCGTTTACTGTGTTCCAGAAGATATGCTGGTCCGATCCGGATCTTCCACCTCTCCAGATTGTTTTGGGAGTTTTTTGGAACCAAGCAGCACCCATACCTAGTGAACTCCCTTGTGACCTGCCTTTATTAACCACCTAGTAAGGTTCCTAGTTGCCTTGCAAAAGTGTTCTTCAGAGGCGTTCCTTTGGTGTGAAGTGTTGCAGTGCCTTTGTGCTTTTCGTGTTGGTGACTTTTACTCTGCTTGTTTTTTGGACTATTCTTCTGCTTGCCGCCTGCCCAGACCCGGATTGTTTATTGAACTATTCTTCTGCCTGCCGCCTGCCCAGACCTGGATTGTTTATTGGACTATTCTTCTGTCTACAGCCTGCCCTGACCCGGCTTGTTTCTGGATTGTTCGTTTGCCTGCTGTTTTTCCTGGAACCCAGCGTGTTTCTAGTGTTCCTGTTATTTGTCAGCCTGCTGCTGTGTCCTGCCTTGTCCTGCAAGTCCTACCGGTCGCCTGAAGCCCAGAGCTCTACTCTTGGTGAAAGGTGGCCAAGTGTAGGTGAAGCCTTACTCCAGTCCACTGTGTTCCAGTTCCGGTCTGCCTTATCTGGTGTTGGGGTGATTCTCCTGCCACTGCTGCTCCTCAGCAGTGGCCCAAGGGCTCACAAACCCAGGTTCCTGCTATGTATACGTGACATCCACTCACCTTCGTGCAAGATCTCAGCATTCGAAAAAAAAACTTTCCAGCTCTCATCTTTTATAATAACTGTAGATTATGAACCGCAATAGGAAGCTCCACCCCTGTTCCTTTGTGTCCTAAAGCCTTTGATAATATGTCAGCAAATAGTCCAAGGAAAGTTCCAGGGAAAGTTCAGGGAGGAAAGTTACCTCAGACATCTTGTCTGCTTACCATTGGTCACTTCCAATGGGTTCATTTCATATCCCCTTTTTCAGAACCTTCAGTTGGGCCATTTCATTACTTTCATTAGCTTATCTGGGGGTGACATTATCTCCCTCAAGGAGAATGTCAGGCTGACCAGAACATCTCTAAATGTGGCTGCCCAAATGCAAACATTGGCCTCAGTTTTTCCTGAACAGGTGAGCCTTTCTAGTCCAACTCAAATAACATGACTTAAAAATAACATCCAAAGGTTAACTAACAGGGAAATCAGCTAAGCTCTGTATCTTGTGGCCTGTCACTGTGTATTCATCTCAGAGCAATATGGCTCCCCTGTCTTCCATTTTAAAATCCTATCTTAGCCTAGGTATCCCCTGTTATCCCATGAAATCTGTAATAAATTTTGTTCCTAGCACTGATATCTTGCCTGTCCTATAATAAACCCTGATTCAAGAGGATACCCAGATTTTTTACCACATCATCATTATACTATAAAGGAATACCCCCAATCAGCATACCTAGGACTGAATGGGCACCAGGTGGAAAACAAAGATGGGCCCCTATAACAACCCACAGAGTTCCAGTGACTAAAACTTGCAAAACAACACATTCCAGACCTATAAAGAAATCCTGTAATAATAAAGCAGCTCTGATAGCGATAACCCTACCTATAAAAGGCAGCACCACAGAAAAGCAATATACTTCCAGCTTGGGGGAAAAAAAACCCCAGAATAAATCAGACTGCTACAGATCCCTACCTAGAAAGTAAACACTAGCAGAATGCCTCGTTTCTATTAATGTTGCAGAATACAGGCAGAGCATCAAACTCAGAATAAGCTACCACTAACTAGAAAACAGAAACTTCAAGAGGTCTGAATGCAGTTCACTACTGGAAAAACAGAAATGTATTTGATTCTGTACTATGTAAAATACAAAGTTATCAGGTTTGTACATTGTAAAAACTGACACATTTCACTTAACTGAAAATAAAACGTGTCCTCCATTTTTAGTCTGCTCATTTTATCTGCTTGGTCCCAGTTTCTCCATTCAACTTTCCTTATTCCATCTTCATCTAAATTATTTCTTCTCCTGTCATCCTTTCCTCGCTACATTTTTCTCTGACATTGGTCATTGTTTTTCTCTATTTCTCTCTTCTATGCATCACCACTCAGCAGCTAAAGATATTGCCCATCATTCTCAGTTTCCGTCTTTACACATCTCACCTATCTGTGAGCTTTCCATCTTTCATTCTTACTCCTCCCCAGCCCCTGCTTATCTTTCTCTGTCTCATTCCCTCACCAACTCTTGCTAGTTAACTGTGTTTCAACCCCTGCTGGCATCTAGCCCCTTTCTTCTTCCTCTTAGCTGATACCCAGTTTCTTAATTCCCTTGTCAGATCTGTCCTTTTCATCTGTTTCTGTCCATTGCCTCTCAGCCCTTTTCCAACTCCTACAGGTTCTTCATCCCTTCTCTCTCACCCTCTCCTTTCTTCCCCCCACCTTCTATCCTTTTCCCTCTTTACTACTGCTACTACTATTTAGCATTTCTATAGCGCTACAAGGCGTACGCAACGCTGCACAAACATAGAAGAAAGACAGTCCCTGCTCAAAGAGCTTACAATCTAATAGACAAAAAATAAATAAATAAATAAAGTAATCAAATCAATTAATGTGAACGGGAAGGAAGAGAGGAGGGTAGGTGGAGGCGAGTGGTTACAAGTGGTTAAGAGTCAAAAGCAATGTTAAAGAGGTGGGCTTTCAGTCTAGATTTAAAGGTGGCCAAGGATGGGGCAAGACGTAGGGGCTCAGGAAGTTTATTCCAGGCGTAGGGTGCAGCGAGACAGAAGGCGCGAAGTCTGGAGTTGGCAGTAGTGGAGAAGGGAACAGATAAGAAGGATTTATCCATGGAGCGGAGTACACGGGAAGGGGGTGTAGGGAAGGACGAGTGTGGAGAGATACTGGGGAGCAGCAGAGTGAGTACATTTATAGGTTAGTAGAAGAAGTTTGAACAGGATGCGAAAACGGATAGGGAGCCAGTGAAGGGTCTTGAGGAGAGGGGTAGTATGAGTAAAGCGACCCTGGCGGAAGATGAGACGGGCAGCAGAGTTTTGAACCGACTGGAGAGGGGAGAGGTGACTAAGTGGGAGGCCAGCAAGAAGCAGATTGCAGTAGTCTAAACGAGAGGTGACAAGGGTGTGGATGAGGGTTTTGGTAGAGTGCTCGGAAAGAAAGGGGCGGATTTTACGGATGTTGTAAAGAAAGAAATGACAGGTCTTGGCAATCTGCTGGATATGAGCAGAGAAGGAGAGAGAAGAGTCAAAGATGACCCCAAGGTTTCGAGCTGAGGAGACAGGGAGAATGAGAGAGCCATCAACAGAAATAGAAAACGGGGGGAGCGGGGAGGTGGGTTTGGGGGGGAAAATGAGAAGCTCGGTTTTGGTCATATTTAATTTCAGGTGGCGTTGAGACATCCAGGCAGCAATGTCAGACAAGCACGCTGAAACTTTGGTTTGGATGCAAGGTGAGATATCAGGGGTAGAAAGGTAGATTTGGGAGTCATCAGCATATCTACCCCTCTTCCTTCATCCTGATCCTTTCCCACCACTTCCCTCTCTCTTTCCTTCTATTCTGATCCCTTCGGTCCACTGTGCTGTCTCGTCTCTCTCCCTACCTGCACTTTGGGCTCCTTTTCATCCTCTGCCTTCTCCTATCCCCATCCCCACACTCTATATCAGCAACAAGCCCCCCCCCCCCCCCTTCTCTGAAAAGCAACATCAGACTCATCTTCAAGCCCCAACTCCCTTTTCTCACCTGCCTCCCTTTCAGCCCCAGCCTCTGTCTCAGACCCCTGCTCCCAACCCCTTCTCCCAGGCCCAGCATTAGAACACTTCTTCTACACCCATCCCTTAGTATCTGCCCTTTCTCCCGTCCTCAGCCCCTGTGTAGCTCCGAACCCTCTTCTCTTAGCCCCAGCATCAGATCTTTTTCCTAGCCCTAGTATAGGCCTTTTTTGCCATTCCCAGCCATGTGTCAGCCCACAGCCACCTTCTCCAAGCATCAGCCCCTTCTCCCCTGCTCTTCTCTCAGCATATGCCCCAATGTTCACTCTTAGGACTCAGTTCACACGTGAAAAAGGTTTTATTTCGGAACAAAGTACTGAGTTAACATGAGCAAAAATATGACCACCTGTGGGAAAACATGACTAAAGTTGTGGATCCAAACTTTTGAAAATGGCCAATTTTTACATTATGGATCCAAAAGCTGTCACATGTTGGAACTTCTGTAACTTTTTAATTTTTTTGTATTAAAAGATGGTTTTGCTCTATTGTATTACCAATTGCTCTGATAGAATTCACTTATTTCTGATAACATTTAGTCATGTTTTCCCAGATGTTAACAAATATTCCATTACATTACCCCGTGAGCACCTATTAGAGATGCAAACATAACATACATAAATACTCGCAGGAAGATTGGAATGAATTCCATGAGCCATGCTCTGCAAGCTTTCCCTACTTCTAACTACTAACTAACTAACATTTCTAAAGCGCTACTAGGGTTACGCAGCGCTGTACAATTTGTTTGCCTGTAGTTTAACTGTGATGCTTATTTTAGAAGCATCCACACATCTAAATGACAGAGGCCCAGATGTTTAAATGCCATTTCAAAACAGGTGTTATTCAGACGTGTGGAGGCTCACTGTATCTAAATATTAAGGGGGGGCACAGGGAAGGCGGTCACAGGGAGAGAGAATAGTCTGGGTGGGATAACAGTACAACGTGCATTCCCTGTTTCACTTAAGGAATCCAGTCATGCAATGGAAAACCTATACATCGGAATTTAGACCTGCTCCAAGGCACTGTGAGGGAAGTACCAGTAATCACCACTAACCCTACTGGTCAGAGGTAGGACAAAGACATGTAAATAATAACTTTGTAGCATTCTGGAATTTAGAAAAAGCATGTCATATTTAGCTGACCTATCCCTCTGGTTATATACTGGTAAACTGCAAGAAGCACATGTAATTAAGACAGTAGCAAACAAAATATAGGTTTATTTACAAGGAGAAAGAATTAGAATAAAAAGTTATTTCAATGCTAGACTAGACACTAATCAGGTGTCATATACTCCCTGTGGCAAAATTGCACCTGTCTTCCCTAGCCAGATAGTGATAGCAGATCTTGAACATATATGACCAGGGTAAGCTGTGGAGTTCATATCCTTCACAAAGATGACTGGAACAACAGGTAGTTTTCTCACCATGGGCAGTGCTTGCTCTTGACGTTCAGCTGTTGCTAGATTTTTAGCTGTGTTTTGATAAGTCAGATGATGTGTAAAGTTGAGGTGAGGTAAAATAATGTGTCCACTTGCCATGGCAGGTGCCCTTTTATATCATTTTGATACCAGCAGTGTCCTTGATGATTTGATATCAGCACAATATGTAATTGGCGTGTGCCCTTGTTTTGTGGCTACACACATCATAGGGTTTTCCCAGGTCCAGCCAGGCTGGGTTACTCTGTCACTCTGACTGAGGGCCCTTATCCAAGGTTGCCCACATTCCTTTTGCTTGCATCAGCCAGTTTGCCATCTAGATAGTTTCTTCAGGATCACAGTCTTTCCTTATCCTCTGCAGCAGATGAAACCAGAAACTGATGGGTTGTGTCCATCTACTAGCAGTTGGAGATAGAGATGACCAAACTGAAGGCAGTGGTACCAGATTGCCAGCCCCTCCTTTATTCAGTATATCTCTATCTCCAGCAGGTGGTAGACGGCTCATCATCAGCTCCTTGATTTTTCTCTTCAGGGATTCCTCCTGGGCTACCTTAGCCAGTAGAGTGCTTGGGGGTGCTTGGCCTGTCAGAGCCAACCTTGGGGGCATACCTGGTAGTCAGGGTCCCTGCCTGACCCCGTGGTCCGTTGCTTCCCAGTTGTTTTTGTTAAGCAGGTCTGTAAACCCTTCCTCACCTTTAAAAAAAAAAAAGGACCTTTGATTATTGAACTGCTGTTTAAAAAAAAAACAAACGGGAGAAAGGAGACAGAGAAAAATGGCATTTGCCTGCATGCAGCAGGTTTCTGACAGGGGGGAAAATCTCTGCTGCCTCTAACATGCTCCTCCAGCCTGCTTGGGCAAGTCCCTTCCCTCTCTGATATTTTTGTTCGCTGCGGGGAGAGAATGCAGTGCGCATGGTGACAGAGGCGGCAAACAGAAATCTGCAGCAGGACTGTGCCCATCTGTTTGCTCTGATGCTTCGGCTGATGAGAGCACTTCTCTTTCACCAGTGCTGTCTGTTTCCCTCTTGGAGGTTTTGGGGCACATGCCATTTTGCAGGCACCGGCAGATGCGGTTCCCACCACTCTGGGAATGGCAGTTTCTGGGCCCTCCCATCCTGGGGTGAATTGTGGCCCTTCTGGCAACTAGGTTTGTAGTTCTTCTATTGGAGCTCCTTTGGGGCTGTTTGCAGTGCCTGCAGGTTCCTCTGATCTGTTTTCTCCTGAGTTTATACTACTTTTGCATCAAGCTTATTTGCTTAAGAGGACCTTGCCTCAGTCTAAGTCCCTGCCTGTCTCTTCTTCCCTCTGGGGATTTGGGGCAGATTTTGCTGTCCTCCGCAGGGGATCTGGCACAGGAGAAAAGATGGGTGGTCTCCGGCTCAGATGGGGGGGGGGTTGTTAACTCCTGTGTCTGTGCCCCTACTCGCTGGATTCTTTTGCGGGGGAATCCCTCCACCTGTCCAGGGTGGATGAGCTGGAAGATGGCGAATTGCTCCAGGAGGAGTCAGATGACCCTTCTGCAGTGCACCTGTTCCATTGGGAAGAATTACCTGCGCTTATTACCAGTGCCTTGGAGACCTTGAACATTGGGGACCCGGAGGTGCAGGCCGCAGCTTCAGTGAACCCTAAGATGGGTAGCAAGAGGCGGCCATCCATGGCTTTTCCAGTGCATGAGGCTATCCAGGAACTTACCTCGGACCAGTGGACCAATCCTAATGGTGTCTTCAAGGTAGCCAGGGCAATGTCTCACTTATATCCCATCACTAAGGCTCTGGCTGAAAACCTTGCTTTGCCTAAAGTGGACGCCATGGTGATGGCCATAACTAAGAAGACCACCCTACCAGTAGAGGGTGGGGTGGCATTAAAGACTTGCAAGATTGGCGCCTTGAGGCTTCCTTGAAACCTGCTTTTGAGGTCTCCGTTGTGGCACTGCAGACCTCTATCTGTAGCTCTTATGCTGCCCGGGCCTGCCTTAGCTAGTTGCAACAGGCTTTGGATCTGGAACAGGTCTTGGGTTCTGCCGTTCGGGCTTCCTTGCCTAACATGGAGTCAGGACTTGCCTTTTTGGCAGATTCCCTGTATGATTTGGTACGGACCTCGAACAAACAGGTGGCATTGGCAATTTCCTCCCACCAGCTTTTAATGTCTCTGCCATTGGGCCGCGGACCTAGTGTCCAAGAAAACATCTAAATTTCTGGTTCGATTATAGCTTTGAGCTAGATGGTTTCATACTCAACATGTCCATCTGTAAGTACCATTTTTGAAAATGAAAAGCCCCAATGGAAAACATAGAAAAACAAGCCATAGAGAGGTCTGTCTGGCAGCATTCCTAGTGAACTGGCCACACAGACATCCCTACAGTGCAGAGGGGCAGCGTAGTGGTCACTGCAATGGACCATTATGTGAAGTCCAAATGGGACCCAGGTACAAATCCCACCTAAACCCCTTCATATTATATTGTGATCCCTACAGGAACAGAGAAAACCTATTGTACCTAAAACTCCACCGCTACAATAACCCTCAGGCTTGCAGATCACTTAACATAGCAGTAACATAATAAATGATTTCAGATAAAGACCTGTATGGTCCATCCAGTCTGCCCAACAAGATAAACTCATTTTACGTAGTATGTGATACTTTGTATGTATACCCGAGTTTGATTTGTCCTTGCCTTTCTCGGGGCACAGACCGTAGAAGTCTGCCCAGCACTGTTCTTATACTAAGTTCTGAAGCTAATGTTAAAGCCCCTTAAAATTTACACTGCAGCCCATCCCTATCAATTCAGTCACGATCAGGGCATAGACCGTAGAAGTCTGCCCAGCTCCTGTTTTGTTTCCTAATTACCGGCGTTGCCACCCAATCTCTGCTAATATTCCGCAGAACCATTCCTTCTAAGCAGGATTCCTTTGTGTTTATCCCACGCATGATTGAATTCCATTACCGTTTTCATCTCCACCACCTCCCGCAGGAGGGCATTCCACATATCCAGCACCCTCTCTGTGAAAAAATACTTCCTGACATTAGTCCTGAGTCTGCTCCCCCTTCAACCTCAATTCATGTCCTCTAGTTCTACCGCCTTCCCATCTCCGGAAAAGGTTCATTTACGGATTAATACCTTTTAAATATTTGAACGTCTGTATCATGTCACCCCTGTTTCTCCTTTCCTCCAAGGTATACATGTTCAGGTCAGCAAGTCCTTCCTCGTACGGTTTGCAACGCAAATCCCATACCATTTTTGTAGCTTTTCTTTGCACCACTTCCAGTCTTTTTACATCTTTAGCAAGATACAACCTCCAAAACTGAACACAATACTCCAAGTGGGGCCTCACCAACGACTTGTAGAGGGGCATCAACACCTCCTCTCTTATATACTTAGGTCCAGGAGGTATTATTTCTGTGTTCCAGGGGGGCTCACATATTTGTACTGAAATGAAAAAGTAAAGTGGGAATTGAACCTAGATCCAATTATTCACTTGCTGCTTTCTTAGGAATGGCCATAATATCTGGAGCTGTCATTGAGCCTGGTATCTACTGTCACTGTATTACATCTTTGAGGGGTGGGAGGGGGTCAATGACCACTGGGAGATTAAGGGAGGGGGGGTCATGTCTTAATCCATCCAGTGGTCAGCTGCTCATTTAAGGCACCTTTTTTGACTTAGTACCTGGTCTAGATAAAAACATACTTCTTTTCTGCCCTGGACTATTTTTTCTGTTCCATTATCGCAGAAAATTATCCAGATTTAAATTCTGACCAAGTCCCACCCAAAACACGCACCCTTACTATTTGGATGAACTCACTGAAAAAGTCCCAATTTTGCCATTTCGAAAATCACGATTTACATTTTTTGGTGAGAAAAACGTTCATCTGCCATTATGTAAAACTTTTGAGACTATTTTCTCTTTTGAAAATAAGCACCATAGTTTTTCTGGGGTAGTTTTCAAAGCAGAAATATATATGTATTCTTGTTTTGCAAACCCAGCTAAATTCATTCAAAGAGTATGCACATAATTTTACACATGTGCAATGTTAGAAAATTAGCCCCATAGTATCTTAGTTGTGGATGAAGAAAAATAATAATAATGATTTTAAAATAATAATAATAAAATAATTTACACTTGATAGAAATACATAAAGTGTACAATGGAATTAAATAGGTATATTTCTTATAGTGAAGTATTACGAATATTATTTACTAACAGTATGCCCTAATACCATTTAGCACATGTATTATCTTATGCAAGGCCCATTTTATAGGCCCTGTGGAAAATAATGAGCTAATAACAGCATTACCATGTGGTAGTAAATTCCTTGCTAAATGCAAGATTGTTCTATGTGCTGAATCTGTAAGTGATTACCCTTTTTTGTTTGCTTTTGTTATATTTTCTTTCCCAAATATTTAGGTAGAAGCACTACAGGGCTGCCGTGTTATTGACATAGCCTGTGGTAGTGGAGATGCACAGACTCTCTGCTTGACTGATGATGATACTGTCTGGTCTTGGGGAGATGGTGATTATGGAAAACTTGGTCGAGGAGGCAGTGATGGCTGCAAAATGCCAATGAAGGTATGCCAGTTTTAAAATTTTGTAAGAGATCAGTGGTCTTTCAGAAATAAAAGGGTAGAAAGCAATCTGGGTCTTTTCTATGTAGCAGTTTATTTGTGCCCTACATGTTGTGAAAGAAACACAGATCCGATTCAATGCTGTGCCGAAACAAACAAAAGCCAAACCAGCGGCCTCTGTATGGCTAAGGCAGTATGACTCCTATGAGGTGTTAGAAGACCTGACACAGTAAAGTCACCATAAACTCAGAGGGGAGCCCAAGAGAACCAAGTGAGGGGTCCAAAGTGTTGCATGAGATCTGAGAACCTAAGTCAGAAATTGTTGAACTGTTGGTCAACAGATTAGAGAAGAGATTCAAGGCAACTCAATTAGACGTGGTGGAGCCTTGCATTATGGAACTGAAGGAGGCAGGAGGCAGGTGAGACAGAGAGCAAATACATCAACAACTGGAGGCATTGCAAGATAATCTTGAAGATCAAAAGAACAAGAATCATAGGTCCAATTTGAGAATTTTTGGGATACCAAAAGGCATGGAATATTGATCACTAGTGGAATTTGAGCTAAAACTATTGACCACATGTTTCCTAACTACAGTGGCTGTATCACTTTTCAAAATGGAGCATGCACACACAGGGTTGTGGGCTAAACCTGATCCTGATATGCAGCCAAGTGATAGAAGTTGCTGTGATTCTAGAAGACTGAGTTGGTCCTAAGGCAGTCTTGGAGAGACCAAACACGTAAACACGACAGTATAGAACTTAGACTAATGCAGGCCCTCAGCTTGAAGACTGTACATTGAAGGAAATCCCTGACAGCTGCCACCGAACTATGGGTGCCAGATAAAGCTGCCTTCACTGGAGGGCGTAACCCGGCAACAGATTCCCAGCAACCTCAGGGATTCCTGTGGGAAACATTGCTACACAGTTGTAAAAGCTATTATCAGAATAGTACCAGGACTAGAGCAGCTAAGGATCTGATGAGAGGCTTAAATGCAGGTCCCCAAATTAATGTGCTATCAAAAAGGCCCAATGAGAACAGAACCTCAAAGGAAGAAGATGTTGTGCAGGCCACAATTTGGGAGCTACAGAGAGATGGATGGACTATGACCAATGATTCAAAAAGGGACCAGTAAAGGGATATTATTTGACCAAGGAGCCACTTACATTGGCTTCAGAGAACGATAGCATGGCTCTGGCAAACATCATTATGATAATGTAGTGTACATTATTATGATATAATGTATGATTGGGATCCATAAAATATTGCATTAAATGCAGGGTCGCGTTATAGCGGGATCAACAGAACATAAACACAATTGAAACACAAATTGATCTGTTGCAAAAGGAGCCTTATGCAAAAAAAGGGGAGCCAAGAGATGATCGCGTTATATGCAGATTTGTGTTATAACGGGGTTCCACTGTACAATGAGAGTATTGAGACTTAGGAGCTCCCCATGAGGGGGCTTGGTTTTGGAGCATTCTTGTGGTTAGTGCAGCAGCCTGTGATTCCCACTGCAGCTCCTTGTGACTTTGGGCAAGCCACTTAACCTCCATTGCCCCAGGTAAAAAATAAGTACCTGTAATATAATATGTAAACCGCTTTGATTGTACTACTACTACTACTAATCATTTCTATAGCACTACTGGACGTATGCAGCACTGTACACATTATATGCAGGTACTTTCTCTGTCCCCAGAGGACTCACAATCTAAGTTTTTGTACCTGGGGCAATGTAGGGTTAAGGTACTTGCCCAAGGTCACAAGGTGTTGCAGTGGGAATTGAACCCAGGTTGCCATTAGGCCACTCCTCCCCCCTAACCACAGTAAGGGAGTATATTAAATCCCATCTCCTTTCCCTTTCCATTTGCTCTTTAACTCCCCTTTGGTGGAGGAGTTATGTAATGACGAATGAATAATGTGAATGGATGAAGAATGAATGCAGGAGTAATGGACTGTATACATGTCAGTATAAGAGTGGATGGGGAGGAGAGGAGAAGGAGGCTTGGGGAGGAGTTTTCAGAAGGAAATATTTTTGGGGGGATTTATAAGGAATATGAAGGAAGACTTCATGCTTAGGCATTGGAGGTGGGGTGACAGTGGTGGGGAGAGAGGTAGAATGCAGGATGATTAGGACAGAGAGAGGTGGAAGGGAGGGAGGAACTATCTTATTTGCATCACTGTACTGAGGCATTGATTTGGGGGACCCGAACCATGTGATATGGGCAAATGAAGTGTGAATGGATACAGCTCCTTCACAGGGTTTTTCTCTTTCCTATTTGTGTATGCAGAAATAATGAAAGATGCTTTGTTTTTATGCATAATGTAATGGCATGTAGGTGGATTAAATAATCCTATTAAGATGAAAGGGTATTAAAGCATCTCAAGGAAAAATTCTGGGCTGACCACCGACCGTGGGAATTAGTTGGGCTCCCTCCTGCAGTCTGAATATCGGCCCCATTATTTTCCTTTGTTTTTAATGCTCTAATAGACACATAAAATTGTGCAAGGGTATAGACTCACAAAAGTGAGCGCTCAGAAATCATTTTACCTACTTTTATGGGAGATGAATGTAGGCATTACAAAGGGCAGAGAAAGGAGGAATCGAGGATCAGTGCATTGTGCGGAAACTTTCAGATAGGTTTTTTTATAAAGTCACGTATATCGCCTATATAAAACAGGCACAACATATGTGCCTCCATGCCTTTCCTGTTTAGGCACCCTCCACCCGATATTCAAAAGTATTTAACCAGCCAGTAATTTCACCTGGCCAGTTAAATACTCTCAAGCCAGCTATCCGCCGATATTCAGCGGGAGATTACTGGCTATCTCCTGCTGACTATCCAGGTCAGCAGCTAGCCTGGTCACCAGCTATGTCATGTGACATAGCTGGTTACCACTGATTTTCAGCAGCTGACCAGTTACCGTATTTTTCACACTATAAGACGCACTTTTTCCCCCCAAATTTGGGAGGAAAATGGGGGGGGTGCGTCTTATAGTCCGAAGGTAGAGATTTGGCTGGCTGGCTGGCAGGCCGCCCGCCCTCCCTCCGAGTTCGGGATCGCCCTCCCTCCGGCCCTGTCACCACTTCTCCCCTTACGCGATCTTCCCTGGTGGTCTAGTGACGTCGGGGCAGGAAAGAGCCCCCTCTTTCCTGCCCAGCGCGCTGCTCTCCATCCTCCTGTATGCATTGCTGCCTGACGGTCTTGGCAAGATTCAAAATGGCCACCGAGAATTGAAGTCTCGGCGGCCATTTTGAATCTCGCCGAGACCGTCAGGCTGCATACAGGAGGATGGAGAGCAGCGCGCTGGGCAGGAAAGAGGGGGTCACTAGACCACCAGGGAAGATCGCGTGAGTAAGGGGAGAGGTGGTGACAGGGCCGGGGGGGGGGGGGAGGAGGTAACCCTGAGGGCGATCCCGAACTTGGAGGGAGGGATTTGGACAAGACGCACCGGAGCACCTAGGTTTTAGAGGAGGGAAAAAGCAAATTTTTTTTTTTTCCTATTTCCCTCCTCTAAAACCTAGGTGCGTCTTATAGTCCGAAAAATACGGTAAGTTTAGTGGCCAGATAGACATGCGTAAATGCCAGATCTGTCTTTGGCCACTAGAACCTAGCCAGTTAGCCGATGAATATTTGCAGCGCCAACTCCCCCCCCCCCCCCCCCCCCCCCCCCCCCCCCCACCTAGAAATTCATTGCTGGTAACCGGATACAGCCCCGGCATTGAATTTCCAGGTTCGCCGGTGACAGCAGGAGTTAACCGGTCTAACTCCCGCTGTCGCAATATTGGGGCTTCTGTTTTTAAATTTTCATCCCTATTGCTATGAGTTGTTTAAAGAGAAGTATATCTTATCAGAAGAAGTGGGTTAAAATTTGTTCCAGGTAAGACAGAATATTTTGTGTCCAAAACAAAATTAATTTACATAGATGTTTTTCTGGATTGGAATTTGAAGCTCTTAATAATACTGTTTCCTCTACACTGTGCGAGAGTCTTCCAACAACATTGCTGCCAGTGGGAGGGGTGGATGATGCTTCAATACTGAGTTTTCAATCACTAGGGACAAGCAGGTTCCCTGGAGTCTTGTAGACTTGTCAGTCAATCACTATCTAAAATATGATAATGAAACAGCGCCCCCCCACTGGCAAGAATATAGGTGGAGGACATTCACCCACCTTACAGCAGTAGTTCCTAAACCTGGTCCTGGAGGCAGCCCAGCCAATCACGTTTTCAGGATACCTACAATGAATATTTGTGAAATAAATTTGCATGCAGTGGAGGCAGTGCATGCAAATCTCTCTCATACATATTCATTGTAGGTATCCTAAAAAACTTGACTGACTGGGTTGCCTTCAGGACCAGGTTTGGGAACACTTGGCTTAGTGGGAAATGTGCATAATACCCTTCTTCAGATGATTGTGTAACAGTCAAAATATTTTATACTGAGAGATTTCCTATATAGTACCTTTTTTCTTTTTTTTGAGTGACAACAGATTATTGTTAATACCAATTGTCAGTAGAGATAAAGGAATATCTCATGAAGCAGGGCCGTGCCAACACGGTAAGCGGGGTAAGCGCCGCAGGGGGGCACCTGCCTTCAAGGGCGCCGTCTAGTTGTATTTTAAAAAAAAAAAACCTTACCGCGTTGGCGCGTCGGCATTGCCCCCCCAAACGACAACGACTTACCCGAAGTCGCTTCGGTGAACTGGCTGGCAGGGCGCCAGTAGTAAAAGCAACAAGCAGGCATGCTCGTCTCCGTCCACTTCCCTGCCCTCTCAGCGTCTCGCCCGAAAGGAAATGACATCAGAGGAAGGTGGGACGCAGAGAGGGCAGGGAAGCGGGAGACGAGCGTGCCTACTTGCTGCTTTTACAACCCCCGCTCGCTCGTCCGTCCGCCCGCCCGCCCGTAGAAGTGCTGGCTCCTGTCTAGTCCACTGTAAGGAAGGAAGCCATTTGGTAAATCTTTGCTTCCACTCCCCCGTGCAGCCGTCGCCGTTCACTCAAAACACAGCAAGCTGTACAAAACAAAGGTTTCAAATTAGACTCCATGCAGTCCTCTGAAGAAAACTTCAAGTGCTGCAGAGAAAGGTCAGTTCTCTCAAACTGGCAATCATCTGAAAATCAGTTCTACATCAATTGGAGGGAAATCTGCCCGGTGTTTTAAAAAGAAATACTGTGGGTTTTGTGTGTGTGTGTGTTCTCCCCCACCCCACCCCATATAGGGAGAAGGAGAATAGATATAAGTGAAAGCTGATAAAATTATACCAGGTGCAATGGTGCATGTAAGACTAACACAGTTCAAAGGCAGATTTCAACACTGTTAACCTAGAATGAGGGAATGTACTGGCTAAGGTGTGACTATTTTAGCATGCCAGGGAGTCTACAGTTTTTTTTCTTCATAACTTGGAAGTCTGATGTTGTGAGCTGAAAACAGGCCATACTCTCTGAATTTATACAATGAAAGATAGTAAGGAAGAATTAAGAAAACATTTTCCAAAAACAGAGGGGCTATAGAACTAGAGGGCATGAAATGAAGTTGAAAGGAGGCAAACCTAAAGCAAAATCAGGAAAGACTTTTTTCACAGAGAAGATGGTGGATGCGTGGACGTGATGGGGTTGAAAACAATGATGGCATTCAAAAAGGTATAGGATAAATACATAGGTTTCTTATATACATGAAGAAGATGCACTAAGAGTGTAGTGTGCATCAGTGATATTTTGCATGTAAGTTTCAATTTTTCTGGTATTGCTGCATGCTGAGTCTGACTTCTTGAGATAACTTTCCAGTTCAGTATTTTGACTTCATATTTTTTGATTTCTTGTTCCTTGTGTCATGTCTGTTGTGTCATGTGTTTTTCATGTGTGATCAAGGTGCAGTATTCTGCTAGCGTGTAGTATTTGCAGCCCTTTTTGTTTTGCTTTTTTTCACGAGGTAGTGTATTGGTGTTTTAGAGCCTTGTGTAATTACAGTTATGCCTTTTCACGCATAAGGTTGTAGCTTGTCCTGTCCTTGGAATTCGTGCTGTTATGGTTATGAGTGTGTTTTTGCACAAGTTTGTATATAGTGTTTTGCAGTGGAGAGATTGTGTGTTGGCCTTACTGAGGTGGCACCAAAACATCAGAAAGGGTGTAGAACCTAAATCCTGACACACTACCTCTTGAAGGATCTACATATAGAGCCTATGCATTTCTAAGGTCAACACTGGTATGGTATGGGAAGAGCTTTGGCACCGCCCAGCTCTTCCACGCGACTTGGAGCCAGGCAGGTCCGGGGGGGGGGGGGGGCGCCAACGCCAACTGATAGACTGCAGGGGGGCGCCAACTGATAGTCTGCAGGGGGATGCCAGAGACCCTAGGCATGGCCCTGTCATGAAGAGTGGTAATTATAATAAGTAAAACAATCTTTTTATCTGCATGTGTATATAAGCATAGATAATCAACAGGAAGTAAATGAAAATTAAAATCCAGGGCAGAGGACAGAAAAATATAAAGACCTTGTGTAAATAAAGACGGTAAAATTTCTTCTGTGTAACATATGTAATCTTCTTTCTGCAGATTGATTCTCTCACAAACCTTGGAGTGATTAAAATAGAATGTGGGTCACAATTCTCGGTGTCTCTCACAAAGTCTGGTGCTGTTTATACCTGGTAAGCATTCTTATGCAGTATGCTGTCTGCTAAGTGACATGAAAATAAAGTAATGACTGCAGTAAGCATAGTTGCTACTACAGTAGACTCTGAGGTACTGACCTTTTGGTCAGTATTGACCAAAGGTATTGACCTTTTGGGAACCTGACTTAGTAACATAGTAACATAACATAATAACATAACATAGTAGATGACGGCAGAAAAAGACCTGCACGGTCCATCCAGTCTGCCCAACAAGATGAACTCATGTGTATACCTTACCTTGATTTGTACCTGTCTTTTTCAGGGCACGGACCGTATAAGTCTGTCCAGCACTAGCCCGTCCTCCCAACCACCAGCCCCGCCTCCCACCACCGGCTCTGGCACAGACCGTATAAGTCTGCCCAGCACTATTCCCCGCCTCCCAACCACCAGTCCCGCCTCCCACCACCGGATCTGGCACAGACCATATAAGTCTGCCCACCACTATCTTCGCCTCCCAACCACCAACCCCTCTTCCCCCCACCGGTTCCGCCACCCAATTTCGGCTAAGCTTCTGAGGATCCATTCCTTCTGCACAGGATTCCTTTATGTATATCCCACGCAGAATTCCGTTACCGTTTTCATGACGGCAGAAAAAGACCTGCACGGTCCATCCAGTCTGCCCAACAAGATAAACTCATATGTGTATACCTTACCTTGATTTATACCTGTCTTTTTCAGGGCACAGACCGTATAAGTCTGCCCAGCACTATCCCCTCCTCCCAACCACCAGCCCCGCCTCCGGCACAGACCGTATAAATCTGCCCAGCACTATTCCCCGCCTCCCAACCACCAGTCCTGCCTCCCACCACTGGCTCTGGCACAGACCGTATAAGTCTGCCCACCACTATCCTCACCTCCCAACCACCAACCCCTCTTCCCCCCACCGGCTCCGCCACCCAATTTCGGCTAAGCTCCTGAGGATCCATTCCTTCTGCACAGGATTCCTTTATGTATATCCCACGCATGTTTGAATTCGTTACCGTTTTCATCTCCACCACCTCCCGCGGGAGGGCATTCCAAGCATCCACCACTCTCTCCGTGAAAAAATACTTCCTGACATCTTTTTTGAGTCTGCCCCCCCTTCAATCTCATTTCATGTCCGCTCGTTCTACCGCCTTCCCATCTCTGGAAAAGATTTGTTTGCGGATTAATACCTTTCAAATATTTGAACATCTGTATTAGGAAGAAGTATAGCATAATACAGAAGATAGGGGAGGGCATCTGCTTAAATTAGATATGGCATAATACATAGTAAAATATGGGACCTTTGGGGAGGGGGGGATGATGGATTAACTGACTTACTATGAATGAAATGAACTTTCCTCAGCGACCCTCCAGACCGGTCAAGACGCGTGGGTTATGCTCGCCTACCAGCAGAGGGAGACTGAGAACACTAACTTCAAACTATGTACATATAACCTGTGCCCATCCCACAAAAGCCAGTATTTTCTCAGTCTCAGCAGAGGGTAGACAGGCAGCCTGTGCAGCTTGTCCGGTCTGGTAGGAGTCAGGGATTAATTGAGAGTTTTAGGTTGGTCTATTGATCATTTCTGTGGAGCATCCCTGTGCCTGGCCAAAACTCTGTGTGCTGGGGCTTGGTGGTCCGGTGGGGCCTGCCATTGTCCCCTCTGGGGTGTCACACCCGGGTGGCCGGGTCCCTCCCCCGAGCTAGCTCTCCCGTTTGGGCAGCTTTGTGCCTCGGCTGCAGTTCTTATATTGCAGCCTTGAGTGCCAGGGATTTGATAGCAGCAGCAGGGCTCAAATTGTGCTGCAATAAAGTTTAAAAAAAAAAAAAAAAAAAGACAACTAAAAGACCCAGACGGTGTGGAGAGCTGTGCAGCTGCACTCTGGAGTACCGGAGCTGGTCAGCCATTCTAGGTGAGCTGTGAGTGGCTTGTTTTGGGTGAGTTCCTTTTTCCTTTACCTTGGACAGAGGATGTCCGCGAAGCCGCTTCGTTGCCATTTTTGCGCGCGTCGGGGGGTCGATGCGAGTGGCGGTTCCTTGCAGGAGGTTGCAGGGGCTCCGGCTAGCGGTTCAGCGGCGGTCCCGATTTTGGCGGGAACCGCCGCCATCTTGGATTCGGCCCCGAGAATCCCGGACTTAGTCGGTGGACCTCAGGGCAGCCCGGTGGCTGGGGTTTCTGGAGGGGACGTTTCGGGAAGGATGGGTTTCCCCCCAGAATTTGTTTGATCCTTATTTCAGGCCTGGCAGGCGGGACCGTAGCGCACGGAGCCCCTTAGTCTGGGGATGGGGGTCACGAGCGCTAAGAGGCCACGTGTTGAGTGGGCCGAGGACTTGGACTGTTTTTCTCCCCCGGAGTCAGAGGGTGACTTTAGTCCCCTGGAAGAGGAGGAGGGGTCCTTGTCTGGGCCAGATAGAGAGACAGTGCCCGGGGAGGACCCTTCGGTGGTCCGAATTTTTCACAGGGAGGAGTTGGCGGATCTTATTGAGCAGGTGTCTGCTACGCTCAAATTTGATCCAGCAGTAGATTTGGCTCCATCCGAGAAGCAGGACCCGCTGGTTAAGGGGATCAGAAGGGTTTCTCGTACATTTCCTATGAATGCGGACCTTAGAGAGATGGTAACGCAGGAATGGCTCTCGCCGGAGGCGCCGTGTAGAGTGGCACGGGCCAAGGCTAAGCTCTATCCCCTTCCGCAGGAGGATAGAGATTCTTTAAAGCCTCCGACCGTGGATGCCGTAGTGATGGTGGTGACTAAAGCTACGGCAATTCCTGTGGATGGAGGGGCTGCCTTGCGGGACCCTCAGGACAGGAAATTGGAGACATTTCTGAAGCGAAGTTTTGATTTATCGGCGCTGGCTTTGCAAGCATCGGTTTGTGGAGGTCTGGTGGCTCGAGCATGTTTCCGCTGGGCTGAGCGGTTGCTAGATTCTCCGCAGGTTGATAGAGCCGCCTTAGTGCAGGATTTGGCAAAGTTGGAGATGGGTTCGTCCTTCTTGGCAGATGCACTGTATGATTTATTGCGTGCATCGGCGAAGAACATGACCCTCGCAGTGGCGGCTTGAAGGGCCCTGTGGTTGCGGGGCTGGCTGGCAGATGCCGCGTCCAAGGTAAAGTTGTGTTCGCTTCCCTTTAAGGGCGCTTTGCTTTTTGGAGAAGAATTGGATAAGTTGGTTAGGGGTCTTGGTGATACTAAGATCGCTCGGCTTCCGGAGCTTCGGCCTAAGGCTTCTAGGGAGGCTGCGGTGCGAGGCCGTTTTCGGGAAGGTAGATGGTATCGGCCAGGTAGGTCCTCGGGGGGGACCAGGGGTCGTTTTTTTCAGAGAACACAGTCCTTTCGTGGTGGCCGCCGGGGGGGGGGGGGGCGAGATGCCTCTTCGGGAACGGCCGGCACGTCCCGTGGGTCGCAATGATAGTTTGGGGGTCCAGCCTCTGGTGTGTGTGGGGGCTCGTTTACGCTTGTTTTACCAGAGGTGGGCCCAAATCATGTCAGACCAGTGGGTGCTGCAGATAGTGCAAGACGGGTACGCGCTGGAGTTCGACGGTCCTCTGTCTGATTTCTTTCTCGTCTCTCCCTGTCACTCAAGGCGCAAGGCAAGGGCAGTGCGAGACACACTGTCGCGTCTGGTCGATTTAGGCGTTGTGGTGCCTGTTCCGCCAGGAGAACGAGGAACCGGTTGTTACTCCATTTACTTCGTGGTTCCAAAGAAAGAGGATTCTTTTCGGCCCATTTTAGATCTCAAGAGGGTCAGTGCGGCTCTAAAGGTTCCTTCCTTTCGGATGGAAACGTTGCGCTCTGTCATTGTAGCGGTTCAGGAAGGGGAATTTCTGACTTCATTGGATTTGACAGAAGCTTACTTACACATTCCCATCCTAGAGGCGCACCAGCGTTTTCTTCGTTTTGTGGTGTTAGGGAGTCACTTTCAGTTTTGTGCGCTCCCGTTCGGTCTGGCTACAGCTCCTCGCACTTTTTCCAAGGTGATGGTGGTTGTGGCAGCGGCTCTACGGTTGCAGGGCATTTTGGTTCATCTGTATCTCGACGACTGGTTAATTCGAGCCAAAACACAGTCGGAGAGCGAGGAGGCTACTGCCCGGGTGGTGACCTTTTTGCAGTCACTGGGTTGGGTTGTCAATCTGGCCAAGAGTCACCTAGTTCCGTCACAGTCTCTAGAATATCTGGGAGTCCGTTTCGACACGAAGAGAGGCCGGGTGTTTTTGGCGGCTCCTCGCATTTCCAAACTGCAGGCTCAGATCCGTCAGCTCCGAGCTCAGAGGGCGCCTGCGGCGCGGGAGTATCTTCAAGTGTTAGGTCTGATGGCTGCGTCTATAGAGGTAGTACCTTGGGCCAGGGCCCACATGAGACAGTTGCAGGGTGCGTTGTTGTCTCATTGGTCCCCTCAGTCCCAGTGTTTGGAGGAGAGGCTAGCGCTGCCGGAGATGGTTCGGCGCAGCCTCTGTTGGTGGCTCCACACTCCGAATCTAGCGAGGGGTTTGCCGCTAGATGTGCCGAATTGGGTGGTACTGACCTCGGATGCGAGTCTGTTAGGCTGGGGGGCGCATTGTCTAGGGCAGGTGGCCCAAGGGCGCTGGACGTCGGAAGAGGCGTCGTGGTCCATCAACCGCCTGGAGACTCGAGCAATTCGGTTGGCTCTTCGGTCCTTCCAGAGTCTGGTAGAGGGCAAGGCGGTCAGAGTTCTTTCCGACAATGCCACGGCTGTCGCCTATGTGAATCGGCAGGGGGGGACGAAGAGCCCAGGATTAGCTGTAGAGGCGGCGGAGTTGCTGGTGTGGGCAGAGGCTCATCTTCAGGCTCTTTCGGCAGGCCACGTAGCAGGAGTGGACAATGTGAACGCGGATTATCTGAGCAGGCACACTTTGGATCCCGGAGAGTGGGCTCTCCATCCCTCCGTGTTCGAGCGGATAGTGTTGCAGTGGGGTCGGCCAGTGTTGGATCTCATGGCGTCGGCCGACAATGCTCAGGTCGCTTGGTTCTTCAGTCGTCGAAGAGATGTTGGAGCCGAGGGTCTCGACGCGTTGGTGCTGCCGTGGCCGGCTCAGCAGTTGCTCTATGTGTTTCCGCCGTGGCCGTTGGTGGGCCGCGTGGTGCAGCGGATCGGTCGTCATCCCGGCTTAGTGATTCTGATAGCGCCCAATTGGCCTCGTCGGCCATGGTACGGAGATCTGATGCGTTTGCTAGTGCAGGACCCGTTTCCCCTGGGGCCTCGGGTGAGTCTGGTGCAGGGGCCGATCGAGATGGCTGACCCCTCTCCATTCTTGCTTACGGCTTGGCTCTTGAAAGGCACAGATTGAGAAAGAAGGGTTTCTCGGCCAGGGTAATTGATACGATGTTGCGGTCGCGTAAGAAGTCCACGTCGTTGGCTTATGTGCGGGTGTGGCGCATCTTTGAGAGTTGGTGTCAAGAACGGAATTTTGTCCCTTTGCGGGCTTCGGTGATGGAGGTTTTGGAGTTTTTGCAGGATGGTCTGGACAGGGGGCTCTCGCTTTCTTCCCTGAAGGTGCAGGTTTCCGCTTTGTCTTGTTTCAGAGGTAAGATTCGAGGAGTCTCCTTGGCAGCTTCTCCGGACGTAGGGCGGTTCCTGAGGGCAGTAAAGTTGATTCGGCCGCCCCGTCGTCCGATGGTTCCGCCTTGGGATTTGAATTTGGTCTTGGAGACTCTGGTGGGTCCTCCATTTGAACCATTGGCGTCCATCACATGTAAGGATCTTACGTTGAAGACTGTTTTTCTGGTGGCCATTGCTTCCGCTTGTAGAATTTCAGAGCTGCAGGCCTTGTCTTGTAGGGAGCCTTTTCTGTCCTTTGCGAAAGAGAAAGTGACTTTGCGTACGGTTCCTTCTTTTGTTCCTAAGGTGGTTTTGGCGTTCCATGTGAATCAAGTGATTTTGTTACCGGTGTTGGGGAATCGTTCGGGGGATATCTCTCAGCGTCGGTTGGCTAAGTTGGATGTTCGGCGCGCCTTGCGGTCCTATTTGAGCAGAACGAGAGAATTCCGGGCTTCGGATAGGTTGTTTGTTTTGTTTGGAGGTCCCAAGAAAGGGGCTGCGGCCTCCAAGGGGACTCTGGCTAGGTGGTTGAAGGAGGCTATTGCCTCGGCTTATTTGTTGAAGCAGCGTACGGTGCCCCCGCTACTTAAGGCGCATTCAACTCGGGGGGTTGCTGCTTCCTGGGCGGAGAGTAGTTTTGTTCCTCCGCAGGATATTTGTAAGGCAGCGGCATGGTCGTCCATTCATTCCTTTGTGAAGCATTATAGGATTGATGTTCAGGCAAAAGAGGATGCGTGTTTTGGAGCGGCTGTGTTGTCTTCTGCTTTGCGAGGGTCCCACCCTTCAATTTCTACTGCTTTGGTACTTCCCACGCGTCTTGACCAGTCTGGAGGGTCGCTGAGGAAGGTGAAATTAGGCCTTACCTGCTAATTTTCTTTCCTCTAGACCCTCCAGACCGGTCAAGAGCCCGCCCTATTGAGTTTCAGAGATATTGGTAGTATCAGAAGTATTTGAGCCGTGTTCTGCTATGACTATTCCTTTACTTTCAGTGGGCCGGAGAGGTTTCTTCGCCCATAATACTGTACAGAGCGGGACGCAGTGGGACAAAATGGTCACCTACTAACTGATGATCTACAAAATCTGTGTACAGAGTGTTAACACCACACATAGTTGTTAAAATGGTTGTTAAATCTGCAGAAATGATACAGCCTTATCCTCTGGTTTCATTTAGATTTTTTTTTTTAATTTGTAAATATTTATTGATTTTGTATATTAACAAACATATTGCTTATCAAACAATCAATCACTGACACAATCCAAAAAATTCCCCTCCCCATCCCTCTCCCCACCCCTCCCCCCCCCCCCAAGCAAGTTATACATTTAATTTTTTTATGTCATGTGAGTTAAATTCCGATATTGAGTCCATAACTCTGAGGATTCATTATAACGTCCCAATCTCTTGTCCGTAAGTTTCTCCATTTCACCGATCAAAGATAGCTTCAAGAGCCAGTCCTCTTCCGAGGGTGCCTCTAATTGCTTCCAATGCCTTGCTATGACAGTTTTTGCTGCTGCTAAACACATTCTTTTAAACCGGCTCTGCCATTTGGCTCCTCGTCTATTACCCAATCCAAGCAGACACCATTGATGTTCGCACTGGAATGGCTTCCCCGTGTGGGCTGCTATCTTTGCAGCAACATTTCCCCAGAAGACCTGTATTTTTGCACAGGACCACCAAATATGTAGAAAGGTCCCCTCCTCATCTCCACATCTCCAACACTATTGTGAAGTCCCTGGAAACATAACATGCAATCTGTGTGGGGTATAATACCATCGTGACAAGATTTTATAAGCATTTTCCTTTATCAGCACACAGGTTGAGGCTTTAGTAACTTCAACTATAATCGCCTTCCACTCGTGTGCTGTAAATTCCCTTTGCAAGTCCCGTTCCCACTGAAGCATATAAGGACATTTCTCAAAGGTCCTACCCCTTAAAAATCTATACAATATAGAGATAGTACCTTTCATTTTCCCCAAGGAGCCCCATAAGTTCTCCAGTCCCTCATACTCCTCTGGATCCGCCTTCAACCACCCTTGTGTTTGTATATAATGTTTAACTTGTATGTAGAAGAATTGTTCAGTGTCTAAAATCCCATTTTGCTCCTTAAGCTCTGCAAAGGGAACCATTTGTCCATCATCCAGTAGATCTCTAAAACAGATTATCCCCTTCTCTACCCATCTCCTCGCCACCGGATGACCCATCCCTATCTGAAACCCTGGTTCCCCCCCAATGTGTGCATAAGATGAAGTAAGCCTGGACCGCCACAATTTACTTCTAACCACTGCCCACAATATTAAGAGGTGTTGCACGAATGGGTTGGAAGTCAATGTTGTGTATGTCCTACGTGGAAAGGAGGCCCAGAGTATCGATTTTAAACAATGGTTCGGCACCATAAATTGATCAAGCTGGGCCACCACTGAAAGCCTGTCTTGGCTCCATGCGGAGATAAACTTTAATTGAGCAGCCCAGTAATACCATTTGAGGTTTGGAACCCCTCGTCCCCCCCAAATCCACTGACTTCCATAACAACTTTCTGCTTTGCCTAGGCGCTTTGCCCTCCCAAATAAATCTCAAAAGAGCTCTCTGCAATTTCTCCAACTCCCCCTTAGGCACCAATATTGGTAATGTCTGAAAGAAGAATAGCACTCGAGGTAAAATATTCATTCGAACAACTGCTATGCGCCCCCACCACGACAGCCATTTCCCCGTCCAAGCTTCCATGTCTGTTCGCACCTGCTGAAAAAGTGGTATATAGTTCAGATTAAATAATTGTGAAATCTTTATAGGTATCCTGACCCCCAGATATTTAATCTTATCTTGCCGCACACGAAACGGGTATGTTCGCATGAGCTCTTGCATCCAGGCCTGTGTGATGGAAACCCCCAACAGCTCCGATTTATCATAATTGATCTTAAAGCCTGACATGCGTCCATACTCTGCTAAAGCTACCATCAGATTTGGGAGGGTCAATGCAGGGCTGCCCACAAAAAATAACACGTCGTCCGCAAATAATGCTAATTTATGTGCTACAGTCCCGATTACTATCCCTTTTACATCCGCAGATTCTCGAATCTTCTGCGCTAACGGCTCTATATAGAGCGCGAAAAGCAGCGGAGACAATGGGCAGCCCTGGCGAGTTCCACGTTCTATCTGAAATGTCGACGTGTACCCACCATTGATTTTTAATCGAGCTATTGGTCTTTCATATAACCTATGAAGCCATCCCATTAGACCAGTCCCAACTCCCATATGTTCCATAACTTCCCAAAGATAGGGCCACTCCACCCTATCAAATGCTTTTTCTGCATCTGTACTTAGTAAAGTGACCGGTATAGCCTGTCTCTTAGCCTCCCATATAACATGCAGTGTACGACGTACATTATCCGCTATCTGCCGGCCCTTAACAAACCCAGATTGGTCAGTATGTACTAATTTTGGTAGAATTGCACCTAGCCGATCTGCCAATACTTTAGATAATATTTTTATATCTAAATTGATCAGCGAGATTGGTCTATAGGACCCACATATAGCCGGGTCCCTCCCTGGCTTTAATAGCAGAGATATTCCCGCCTCATGCATACTAACGGGCAATGACTGACCATCACAACAAGCATTACCCACTCTCATCAACAAAGGTCCCACTTCCCCGCGAAAAGTTTGTAAAATTTGGCGGAGTAGCCATCCAATCCAGGGGCCTTTCCTCCCTTAAGATTCTTGATGACTCCTGTGATTTCATCAAGACGAAATGGAGCTTCCAGCTTACGGCTCTCCTCGCTAGTCAGTTTGGACAGCCCAAGTCCCTCAAAACTCTGTCGAATCTCAGCAGCTTCCAACCTTAATTCTCTTTTATAGAGCTCTTTATAAAAAGTTAGAAATTGAGTTCTAATTTCGTCATCCCTGTAACATAGCTGGTCCCCTGGGCCTTTAATTTTTGTAATGGTATGATTTCTCTGCCTAGCCTTAATGCAATTGGCCAGCATTTTCCCTGACTTATTACTATATACATAAAATTTATGTTGGAGAAGCTTCCTCATAAATTCCACCCGTACTACTTGTAATTTTTCTAGTTCCATCCGGCACCTCCTGAGCTCTTGCAGGTCTTGTGCCAAACCCCCCGCATGATGTTATCTTTCCAGATGAACCAGTCTAGATCTCAAATTGAGTTCTGCTGCTTCCCTGGCGCGCTTTCTACGAGCCCCCCACTTTATGAGATGCCCTCGTACTACCACCTTCAATGCATCCCATAGAGTCCCATCCGAAACCTCCCCCGTGTCATTGATTGTACAGTAAGTCTGGATCACTTTACGAATATCTGCACAAATTCTGTGATCCCCCAGTAATGACTCATTTAATCTCCAGAAGAGGAGCCGATCCTCCTCCCTCCACCCCTTCAGTTCAAGATCTACTGGAGCATGGTCTGAAATATTAATGGGACCAATCTCAGAATCTAACACACTATCCCAGAGTGTGCAACTACACCAAATCATATCTATTCTGGTATATGTGGTTTGTGAGTGAGAAAAAAATGTATATGTCTTTTGGCCTGGGTGTCTGAGCCTCCAAACTTCAACTAAATCTAACTGTGAGGTCAAATGTTTTAGTTTTTTACTGTGGGTCACATTTATACTACCTCCTCCTCTAGAATGGTCCATTGGTGATATATATGTATTAAAATCACCTCCTAAAATCATATGACCTTGTTGGAATTGGGAAAGCTCCTCTGTCATCTTATCAAAAAAGTCCCCCTGCCCCATATTCGGAGCATATACATTCACAATGGTCACAGGCTTTCCATATATAAGTCCCTTTACCGCCAAACATCTGCCTAGATCATCTTTATAAATATCATCAATTATAAATGGTATACCCTTCCGAACATAGATTACGAGCCCTCCCACTTTTCCTCCCCTTTTATCAAAATGGGCTATACAATCAGCAAAAGCTTTGTGTTTGAGCAAATGGGCGTCACCACTCCTAATATGTGTTTCCTGTAGCATTACTATGTCCCAATGAAGCCGTTGCACCTCACGAAATACAAGACTGCGTTTTGATGGGGAATTCAACCCATTGACATTCCATGTACCCACTCTTAGCCCCTGACCCCCCTTCCCCTCCCCTCCCCCCCCCCCCCCCGAAGTAGCTGGTATAAAACCTGCCAGCTGACGGTTCTGAGGAAGTAACTCCTCGCCAGAGCAGACTATTATTAGACTGCATATGAAAACCCAACTGCTATAAACTGTTCCTATCTTTATCCCTCTCTCTTATCATGTAACCCATATTCTTAATATTATTGCTAGCCAACATAAAACATATTTATTAACAGCATTTCAGGAGTGACATGAAACTGTCACCTAATATAAACATATTCAACCAACTGGTTATATAATTATATGATATGCATCCAGTTCTCACGATCCTGTGCTCAAGTCCCGCTCCTCTTTGGAGATCCCCGAGGACCTGATTCCTTTCTGGATCCCACTCTCTGCCATGTAGGCACCATACGTGACTGATTCATAATTGTAGAGGTTGGTCCAGAAGCTTCTGGTGGCAAATCCTTACAGCCCAGATCCTTCAATATAGTCCACGCTTCTCCTAACCGCGACACCCTCTGGGATTGACCTCCAACTGTAAATTGCAATCCGAAGGGAAAAGTCCATCTATATCTAATGCTGGAGTGCTGAAGGTACTGAGTAAGATCTTTAAATGCCCTTCTCCGTTGGAGGGTGCCTGATGCAAGATCTTGAAATATCGTAATTTTCTGGTTTTCCCAGAGGACCTCTCCCTTAGCTCTTGCTTTTCTCCAAATCATGTCCTTGATTGTATAACTTGAAAAGCAGACGACTATATCTCGAGGTTGGGAGGACCGCCTGGGTCCCAAGCTTCTATGTACTCTGTCAAACTGGATTGCAGAGTCTCCTTGTTCCTATTGAGTCTCTCCAATCTCTCCCAGAATAAGAGCACATATTTCTCTAATGATTTTAGCACAATCCATATTTTGATCAGTATCCGGTATACCTTTAAATCTGAGGTTACTTCGCCTTGAGCGATTTTCCAAGTCCTCCAGGTCCAGTTCCATTTTAGCCTTATCCTCTTTCAGGGATTGAAGTTCTGACTTTAACTCTTGTACCTCGCTCCCCACGTGCTCCAGCTCACCCTCTGCCTGCTCCATTCTATGTCCGATTTCCCGCATATCTTTCTGTAAGTCAGTGACTGCATCCTTGATCGTCTTGCGAACAGCTGACATCTCCGCTTTCAGGGCCTTAAACCAGCGAGCGACTTCCTTCTTGGTGATCTCCGTGTCGCTTTCATGTTGCTCTATGAGGCCCTCCGTCTCCGACTCGGAGTCTGCGGCAGCCATTTTGGCGCGTGTCGTGCGATATACTGCCGGAGTTCGCTGCTCCGTTGCGTTTCTCCGCCGTAAATGTAAACTTGTCTAGTTTTTTTCAGGTCGCCATAAGCTTGCGCTGGCCGCTATGTTCCTTATCTGGAGGCCGGATTTTCAGGGAGTTTTTCGCCTTTTTCACCGTCGCTCTAGCGGAGCTCCGGAATCATGCGTCCATCCCCGACGCTGACGTCACTTCCTCCTCTTCATTTAGATTTTTTTGTGTGTTGTGGTTATAAACAATTTGTGACAGTACAGATTTATTGATGCAGTTATTTTCATGAAGAGCCCACTTGAGAGGAGGCTGCCCTGGATTTGGTATTAATAAGTAGAGACAGTGTGACTGATCTTATAGTAAAAAAAAAAATGTAGGGTTTAGAGGTCACTGTACTTTATGTTTCAGTATTAACTCTGAATTGAACTGAACCATACTCAGAATTAGTCTTGGATTTCTGGAGGCCTCATCTCCAGATGGTGACTAATAGTGTTGAGGAGGCCCTACTAAAATTTCAATTGCCAGAGAGTATAGAGGAATCTTTCATAGAAGAGGAAATTCATAATATGAACCTGCAGTGAAGAAGGAGCAGACAAAATGTGAGAAAAAATGTCTTTATTGAAAAAAAGGTTGACGTCTGGAGTAGACTACTGGCAAAGGTAGCAGAAACCAAACTCATGATGAAATTTAAAACTTTGTATTTATCTTTTCTAAGGAATCTCCAACAATTCTTATATCACTCAAATGTTGCCTCCCTGACATCCCTCCTCTCTCTTGATATATTATAGAAAAGAGATCATTCTTTATCCAAAAAATAACCATTGAACTAAGAAATATAAAGGCAGATAAGGACTATATGGTCTATCCAATCTGCCCATCCGTACCATCTGCTATCCCTTCCTCTCCCCTAGTGATCCTGTTTTCCAGTCCCAAGCTTTCTTGAATTCATAAGAAATTAAGAACAGCCATACTGAGTCAGACCAATAGTCCATCTAGCCCAGTATCCTATTTCCAACAGTGGCCAATCCAGGTCACAAGTACCTGGCAGAAACCTAAATAGTACAATATTTCTTGCTACCAATCCCAAGGTAAGTAGTGGTTTCCCCATGTCTATCTCAATATCAGACTGTTCCTCCAGGTACTTGTCCAAACATTTTTTAAATCCACATACGTTACCTGCTGTTACCACATCCTCCAGCAACGAGTTCCAGAGCTTAACTATTCATTGAGCAACAGAACATAGTAACATAGTAAATGACGACAGATAAAAACTTGTACGGTCCATCCAGTGTGCCCAACAAGATAAACTCATTTTACATGATATGCGATACTTTATATGTATACCCGAGTTTGATTTGTCCTTGCCATTCTCAGATTACAGACCGTAGAAGTCTGCCAGCACTCTTCTTGAACCTAACATTGAAGCCCCTTAAAATTTACATTCAAGCCCATCCATATCTATTCAGTCACAATCAGGGCGTGGACCATGGAAGTCTGCCCAGCACCGGTTTTGCTTCCCAATTACCAGTGTCGCTACCCAATCTCCGCTAAGATTCCGTGGATCCATTCCTTCTAAACAGGATTCCTTTGTGTTTATTCCACACATGTTTGAATTCCATTACTGTTTTCATCGCCACCACCTTCCATAGGAGGGCATTCCATGTATCCACCAACCTCTCTCTGAAAAACTGCTTCCTGACATTACTCCTGAGTGTGCCTCCCTTCAACCTCAATCCATGTCCTCTAGTTCTACTGCCTTCCCATCTCCGGAAAAGGTTTGTTTGCGGATTAATACCTTTCAAATATTTGAACGTCTGTATCATGTCACCCCTGTTTCTCATTTACTTCAAGGTATACATATTCAGGCAGGCAAGTCTCCTCGTACGGTTTGCAACGCAAATCCCATACCATTTTTGTAGCTTTTCTTTGCACCACTTCCAGTCTTTTTACTTCTTTAACAGGATACGGCCTCCAAAACTGAACACAATACTCCAAGTGGGGCTTCACCAACGACTTGTAGAGGGGCATCAACACCTCCTTTCTTCTGCTGGTTATACCCCTCTCTATGTAGCCTAGCATCCTTCTCGCCAAGACACAAAGATCTAATGAAGCCTCCTGTGGCCACAAGAAGGAGGAATTCTTTTTAGGAACCCTGTGCCTTTTTTTTTTTTTTTTTTTTGTATAAAGGACTGTAGCTTTAGTAATCAAAGGAGTCGGAGCACATACCATTTGTAAAAGGGAGTCAGGCATCGTGAGGAACAAAGAAAAAATTCAAAGAATGTGAACTGTGAAACAGAGCTCAATTACGATAAGAAAACCTATCCCAAGAGAGTAGCAATTATATACTTACGAATCATAGTGAAAGAGGGGGAGAACTTGGGACTGGGTGTCCGGTGATCAACTGGATTTCACTTACATGCATACAGGACAATTCCTGGTCTACACTCGTGCAGGACGGGTCCTGGTCTACACTGTGGTAATTATGAACACCAATCACAAAAGATGTAATTAAAAAATAAATTCTTGTAAATTATAGCGCTGCACTAAATGTCGGAGGTCACCAATTTGTACTGGCTGCGTTTGTTTGGCTATACTATTCTCTGAACACAGAAGAAAGGTTAGACAGGAATTAGAGAAAAAATATATATTTTATTACTCACCAGCACTGGATCAGATATCCGTAGCAAATTGTGGAAAAATAATAGCAAACTTACAAAATCTAACATCAGTAACTTTGTAATTATAAAAAGTCTGCCATTGGGATGTCCAGTATTCCAATTTCCTAAGGTCTTTCTGCAGTTTTACACAGTCCACATGTGTTTTGACAACTTTGTGTCATCTGCAAATTTAATCACGTCACTCGTTCTAATTTCTAGATCATTTATAAATATGTTAAATAGTGTTCTTCAGACTTTCTTTAGGTTTGCCACTTGGATTAACAGCACCCTCCTCAATCTCAGCCAATGTTCTTTGATAGGAAGGTCCCCACACTTCCAGCAATAGGCTAGTTTACATCTTGCTGCTATTAATTTTCTTTATTTCTGGCCACAGTCCCAGCAGGTAGAGTTTTGATTCCATCATTTTTTTAGATTGTTTTTAAATTCTGAAACACATACGCTTCTAGATCTTAGCACTCACACACACAAAACATGTTTACTATATGGTTAAGTGGTGATTAGAAGTGCATTGTTCTTGTTTGTGTCAACTAATTTGTAAGCTCTATGTGTATCTTTTTAGTGCTGTAAACATCTAGCAACTATTTTGAAACTTTGGCAGTAGCTACTCTTCACAGGTTTTTATATTTATCATGGCTTCACAAATACAAATGACTAGTTGTTGATGCTTATGGATGTATTCTATCTTGTGTGTGTACAGGGGCAAAGGTGATTATCATCGATTAGGTCATGGATCAGATGACCATGTTAGAAGACCTCGTCAAGTTCAAGGGTTGCAAGGGAAAAAAGTCATTGCTATTGCTACTGGTTCCTTACATTGTGTTTGCTGTACAGAAGATGGTAAGTAAAAAAAGATTCTTAAAAATCATAGTTCATTGACCTGCAACAATGCATTGTTGTATTTATATGTATTATGTTCAGTGGCCTCCACCAATGCCTTGTGCTATTGTACATGTGTTCTCCAAGGACAAGCAGGACTTAGTTTCTTACATGTGGGGTGTTGTCCCCGAAAGAGCCCTGGTGCAGCCGCTACCCAGCATACCTATTACTTTAAGAAGCCTTTTGTAGATTCGCACTGCATGTGCACGATTGCCTTCCTGTCCGCTGCAATTGCACAGGATCACCGTTCTTTTTCTCTCTGTGAAGCTGGCAAGATGTGTCTTACTCGCAGCATGATTCTCTTCAGGTTTTTGATTTTTTTTTTTTAAATTTTCTTCATTGTTCCTTCCTGGACAATATTTTTGATTCCCTTTGTGAATCCCTTTCATTTATTTTTTTTAGAACTTTTGTTTGCTTTCTTTTTTCACAGCTGTAGACCATTTCTCTCTGTTTGTTTTTCCTCCCTGCATCATTGAGTCATTTGATTTTGCTGTGACTGTCTTTCCCTTGATGTCTCCAAAGCCAGCCAATGGCCCCAGAAAGTTTACTTTGGGCACTGAGGAACCATGATCCTCTAAGCTGTACTCTGTGCTCAAATGCAGAAGAGGACCGTGAAATCCAGGGAGATGGTCTGAGAGAGAAATCCAATTCATCAACATTGGCATCGGGAGTATCAGTCCCTATGGCCTCAGGAGCTGCACCGGACACTGGTGACACTCTAGCACTGAGAAGGTCTCCACCTTCCTCTATGTGAAGCATCAGTCCTTGTCACACAGTGCTAGGAGCTCTGAGGCATTGACATCATTGGCACCCAAGAAGCGTCAGTGCTGTGAGGACTTCTACCCCTCTGTGGTTGCGGTGCTGACCCACCGAAGCCTTCTGAGGCTTTGGACACAGTGGCATTCCTCCCACCTTTGGCAATGCCTGCCCTTGAAGAACAGATCCAGGCCTTGCTTTGGGAGGAGCTGGGGTACCTCATGGAACCATGCAGCGACAAGGTATCAGGGCACCTGCATCGATTCTAGAGATGCTCCAGCCCGTCCTGTTGAGAACTGAAGGAAGGGGGATGTATGTATGGAATGGCTTTCTCAGAAAAAATGTCTGCAAGTATGAGGGGGTGTATGTGTCTGGGTGTGTGTGTGTGTGCTTGCGTCCTGGGTGTGAATGTGTCCTTTTATATCCCTGAACTCTCTTTTTCCAGAATATTCCCATTTAATAATTTAGTTTGTTTGAGCTGATGTCTCATTACCCAAGAGGTGTGGATTCCTTTGAAGGTCCACTAGTTGTTGTCAGTTTGTCTGGCCTCCTTTTGTTCTGCTGAGCACTGGTTCTGGTATCTTTTGTTGCTCTAAAGCACAGGTGGTAAGACATGTAAACTATGCCCAAAGGGGTAAGAAACATCCTGTCTATTTGTATTCACATCACCAGAGATCAGACTACTGGGGGGGGGGGGGGGGGGGGGGGGAGGAGGTCAGGGCTACTTGCAAAATCTCCCAGATGCCTTTAGCTGACATTTTGGAGTAGGCCTTGAAGCCTTGGTTAGGCTAACTCTCAGGTTAAGCTCTGAACTGATGCTTACAATGTATCTTACCTGTACTTACATCAGTGTTGCCAGCTGCAAGAGTCTCAGCCAGATTCTCTTCTCTGAGATCCTCCAATATCTCTCTTCTCCTCTTCCAACTGTCCGTCTATTTCCTAACTTTGCTTTCTTCCCAAAGCTAGGAAGTCTCTATATCCTTTCTCTATATCTCTTCCTTTTTCACCTTCTCCTTCCTCTATCCTTCTCAGTCCTGTATTTGTTTTTTACTTCTCTCATAGATAGTACTTTTTCCGTTTCTTTTCATATGCTATCTCTTTGCTTTTGACATATTCCATCTCAATCTGCAACAGGAGTGAGGGGCTACTTTAATGTGAAATACTCTACAACCATGCAGTTCTTTTCCTCACATTTTAATTGCTTTCGGCCACCAATTCTTACAAAAATAATCAAGAGACTCGCCAAGAATGTTTGTTCCATAATTAGGTAATTAAAGGCAGGGCCGCTGAGAGACTGAGCCAGGCCTGGGGCAAGGCCACCCCCAGCCCCGCTCCCCCAATCACTACTGCTGTCAGCTTCCCTCTCTTGCTCCCAGGCTGCCGGTGCCGCAGTCCCCAGTCTCCACCTACCTACCCTCAGCTCCCTTCTGTCTGCCATCCGACCACCTTCATTTAAAAAAAAAAAAAAGGGCGGCAAGGCCCGCCCGAGGCAATCTGGTGCTTTCACATAGAAGGCGCTGCGCTGCCAATTTCAAGATTTTTTTTTTTGTTTGTTTTAATGAAGGTGGTCGGATGGCAGACAGAAGGGAGCTGAGGGTAGGTAGGTGGAGACTGGGGACTGCGGCACCGGCAGCCTGGGAGCAGGAGAGAGCGAAAGACCCCGGCGCCGGGCCCTCCTTGGAGTTCCAGGACCGGAGAATTTTGCCCCCCCCCCCCCCCCCTTTCGGCGGCCCTGATTAAAGGTGTGAGTAGCTGATGTTAGCAGGAGTGAGAGGCTGGCTCAAATGGGGACTCAGTGGATGCAGACAGTTAAAATTTCCAGTGGGTTTTGTATAAATTTATTATCAAGCTTTGTGGTTAAACGTTAGAAAAATGGAGTGCTGGAGAGAGCTAACGTACTTATGTATGTTTATCTACTCTAGATGGTAGAATACAAATGAGGAAGACAAAAACAAGATTGTCCTGGAAAATGAAGCATGTAAATATGCTCACCTATATGAGCCAACTTTAAAAAATCATTGGGGTGCTAAACCCAATGGAAATAACCCCTCCCTGGACACATGGAATTTTCTCAATATTGGGGGTGCTTAAGCACCCTTAGTGCTGGCTCCTGTATGCTTACCCTATATGGTTGGAAGCTAGGATGTGGCCTTAGCGATGAGACTACAACGACTGGGCAAATTGATTGTCTTTTTATCGTTTTCTTTCATCGTATATTATATTGCTGTGGGGCAATTTTTAGACTTTCCACAATGGGACAAAATTTGTACAACTGTAAGCATTTATTTTTATTTGGAAACTTACTTCTGGCATAAGTAATCACAGATTTTCACACCTGCTTTTAATGTGTCAGCTTTCTTAATAAAATATGCAATAGTTTCCGATTTGCAGTGGGTGATCTTTTGCATCAGTGTATAGACTTTAACAACAAATTTGGTTGAGGAAATTTGATTACTTATCTGGGGATGAATTTTAAGATGAGTGTAAGGGGGTTTATAGAACGTGCCCCTCACCATTAATAAAAGTCCCTCTCTAAATAGCCTGGGCTATCTTAAGAGCACTGATTTCGCCCTGGGAGGAAATGAGTCAGGAGGGACGGAGTCAACTGGGACTTAAAAGACAGGGCCAGGCTGACGTTAAGGAGGCCCAGGGAAGGAAGATTAGGAGCCCCAGCAGATGTGGCTGCAGTCACTGTATACAATTTGTACCCATTTCTTTTCACATTTGTATACCTTGTCTGGCTGAGTTATTCCCATGGCCACTTCATAACCATCGCCCGGGTCTCACAATGAGTTTGCTATATTTTTAGAGCTCAAGTATTGCACTTTCAGCTGATGCCAGGTATGGCTGGCATTGCAATAGATCTCTGTGTTTTATTTGCAAAATTGCAGAAGGTTTCAGGCCACATTACAGAGCATAATAATGTAGGCTACCTTACAGAGGCGAAACCCTTTTTTTAATTGATCTGTTTGAATATTATTTCTTAATCATATGTTTAAAAAATTATTTGTTTTAGGTGAAGTATATACATGGGGAGATAATGATGAAGGACAGCTTGGAGATGGAACAACCAATGCCATCCAAAGACCACGACTGGTTGCTGCGCTTCAGAGTAAAAAGATAAACAGAGTAGCTTGTGGTTCTGCTCACACTTTGGCCTGGTCTACTAGTAAACCTGCTAATGCAGGCAAACTCCCTCTGCAGGTATGATTTAGTTATGCTGAAGGACTTTGAAGTAAACGTCTTCCTTTTTGATAACCTACAGATACAATGTGATTATTAATGTGATACATTGAACTAAGCAGGAACACCATTTTCCTATTCTTAAAGCCTTTAAACTTATTTCACTCAAGCCACGGAACTGTGACTCTCTGTAATCTCAAATAACAAACTATGGATTTAACACACATTAGTTGAACCAGGTCCTATTACTGTCGATTTACTAACGAAGGCCGTTATTTTAGAAGCAGGAAGCTGGCAAAAGAATCGGTTGGACCACTAGATGACCAAGGAGTAAAAGGGGCGATAAGGGAAGACAAAGCCGTAGCGGAGAGATTAAATGAATTCTTTGCTTCGGTCTTCACCGAGGAAGATTTGGGTGAGATACCGGTGCCAGAAATGGTATTCGAAGCTGATGAGTCGGAGAAACTTAATGAATTCTCTGTAAACCTGGAGGATGTAATGGGGCAGTTCTGCAAATTGAAGAGTAGCAAATCTCCTGGACTAGATGGTATTCATCTCAGAGTACTGATAGAACAGAAAAAATGAACTTGCAGAGCTATTGTTAGTAATATGTAATTTATCCTTAAAATCGAGTGTGGTACCGGAAGATTAGAGGGTGGCCAATGTAACGCCAACTTTTTAAAAAGGTTCAAGAGGAGATCCGGGAAATTATAGAACAATGATTCTGACGTCGGTGCCGGGCAAAATGGTAGAGACTATTATAAAGAACAAAATTACAGTGTATATTCAAAAGCATGGATTAATGAGACAAAGTCAACATGGACTTAGTGAAGGGAAATCTTGCCTCACCAATCTACTACATTTCTTTGAAGGGATGAACAAACACGTGGATAAAGGTGAGCTGGTTGATATTGTGTATCTGGATTTTCAGAAGGCGTTTCACAAAGTACCTCATGAAAGACTCCAGAGGAAATTAGAGAGTCATGGGATAGGAGGTAGTGTTCTGTTGTGGATTAAAAACTGGTTACAAGATAGAAAACAGAAAGTATGGTTAAATGGTCAGTATTCTCAATGGGAGAAGGGTAGTTAGTGGGGTTCCCCAGGGGTCTGTGCTGGGACCGCTGTTTTTTAACATATTTATGAATGACCTAGAGATGGGAGTAACTAGTGAGGTAATTAAATTTGCTGATAACACAAAGTTATTAAAGGTCGTTAAATCACGGGAGGATTGTGAAAAATTACAAGAAGACCTTACGAGACTGGGTGTTTAAATGGCAGATGACGTTTAATGTGAGCAAGTGCAAAGTGATGCATATGGGAAAGAGGAACCTGAATTATAGCTACATCATGCAAGGTTCCACGTTAGGAGTCACAGACCAAGAAAGGGATCTAGGTGTTGTCACTGATGATACATAGAAACCTTCTGCTCAGTGTGCTACTGAGGCTAAGAAAGCCAATAGAATGTTAGGTATTATTAGGAAAGGAATGGAAAACAAAAATTAGGACGTTATAATGCCTTTGTATCGCTCCATGGTGCGACTGCATCTCAAATATTGTGTTCAATTCTGGTTGCCACATCTCAGAAAAGATATAGTGGAATTAGAAAAGGTGCAGAGAGGGGCGACGAAAATATTAAAAGGGATGGGACGACTTCCCTATTAGGAAAGGCTAAAGTGGCTAGGGCTCTTCAGCTTGGAGAAAAGGCAGCTGAGGAGAGATATGATAGAGATCTATAAAATAATGAGTGGAGTGGAACGGGTAGATGTGAAGTGTCTGTTTACGCTTTCCAAAAATACTTGGACTAGGGGCATGCGATTGAAGCTACAATGTAGTAAATTTAAAACAAATTGGAGAAACTTTTTCTTCACTCAAGGTGTAATTAAACTCTGGAATTCATTGCCAGAGAATGTGGTAAATGCAGTTAGCTTAGCGGAGTTTAAAAAAGGTTTGGACAGCTTCCTAAAGTCCATAGACCATTATTAAATGGACTTGGGGAAAATCCACTATTTCTGGGATAAACAGTATAAAATGTTTTGTACGTTTTTGGGATCTTGCCAGGTATTTGTGACCTGTATTGGCCACTGTTGGAAACAGGATGCTGGGCTTGATGGACCTTTGGTCTGTCCCAGTATGGCAATACTTATGTGCTTATGTACTAAGTATCCCCATATCCTATATAATAAAATGCACCTCCAACGTTCTGAAGCCGAGAAAGTGAAGCCTTCAAGCCTTGAAGCATTCCTGCAACGTTTCAAAACTACGTGTCGTCAGTTGAGGAGATGGAGCCTTACAGAGCGCACAAATGCTTCAAGGCTTGAAGGCTTCACTTTCTCGGCTTCAGAACGTTGGAGGTGTGTTTTATTATATAGGATGTGCTCTATGCTTTTCTGTAGCACATGGGGGGAATTTAATATATGCTGATTAAAGTGGAGGAGTGGCTGGAGGGGGGGCAGGGGAGATAGGACAATTGCTGTGTGGCTGGAGGGGGGGCAGGGGAGAGAGGAGAATTGCTGGGTGGCTGGGGGAGCAGGAGACACAGGAGAATTGCTGGGTGGCTGGAGGGGGGGCAGGGGAAAGAGGAGAATTGCTGGGTAGCTGGAGAGGGGGGCAGGGGAGAGAGGAGATTCGCTGGGTGGCTGGAGGGGGGGGCAAGGGAAAAAGGAGAATTGCTGGGTGACTGGAGGGGGGCAGGGGACACAGGAAAATCACTGGGTGGCTGGAGGGGGGGCAGGGGAGAGAGGAGAATCGCTGGGTGGCTGGAGGGGGGCAGGGAACAGAGGAGACTCGCTGGGTGGCTGGAGGTGGGCAGGGGAGAGAAGAGCATCGGTGGGTGGCTGGAGGGGGCAAGGGAAAAAAATAGAATCGCTGGGTGGCTGGAGGGGAGCAGGGGAGAGAGGAGAATCGCTGGGTGGCTGGAGATGGGACCAGAGGAGCACACTCACACCCAGCAGTCTCACTCTCTGTCACACACACCACACTCGCACATTCACTCTCTCTCTCTCACACACAATCCACACATACTCTTTGAAACATAGACACTCCGAGGAAAACCTTGCTAGCGCCCGTTTCATTTGTGTCAGAAATGGGCCTGTTTTACTAGTGTACTATAAATAGTTCTTCAAGTGTAGATCACCTACATGTGCAAGTAGGGATTTTAGAAAGCTGGTATTTACATATGGTGATCCATTGCATATCTAAATAGAAAGGGGGTGTGGAGAGGGAGTGGTTTGGGAAGGCCTAATATAATTGGGTGATCCCCATTTACAAAGGGAATATTCATAGATATGAAAAGAAAAAAATTTATAAATGCCAGCATTTACACCTGCCCCGAGATATTTATTTCAAAATCTGTTTGTATTCATTGATGAGAACATGGCACAGCCACACAAAGTGAAGCAAACAGAAACACTAAATAATAACTGTAATTCAAATACAGAGAAGAACCTCACCCCACCCACCTGCCCATACCCACACCCTGAAAAAAGATAACACCCCACGCTATATAGGTTTGACTTCGACTGTTATAGTCCCCATCCTCAGGAACAAGACTAGAAAGAAACCAGCCCTACCCAGTGACCCCCCCCACACCCCCGCCTTTGAGTATGCATATCTATAGCTCTCCCTCCTGCATCCTGGAAACTGTTCAAGACATGACAGTGTAAAAGGCAGGTGCAAAAGCAGGGGGCAAACTCTCCTTCAGATCTCCCCTCCTTACATACTAGTAACTCTTCTGATCCCCCTTCCCCATACATTGATAGCCTTTTCAACCCTCCCTCCCCCCCCCCCCTAGACAAAAACTTTCCCAATCCCTTGATCCCATCTCCAGTGTCTGGTGGGATGCAGGAGCAATCCTTAGTCACTCCTGCTCCTTTGAAATCCTTGGTTCAAAATGGCATCTGGAAGCCCTAGCTCCTATGGTCAAGCTGCCATATAAGGGCCTTTTGCTCCCTTATATGACTACTTGACCCCTTAGTGATAGTTCTTGGTTTCTCCCTATTTCAGTATGGAAACAAAAAGGAAATTTAGATTGTTTAGCCACCTTTTCCAGTAAGAGTTAAACAGGCTTATAACATTTTTATGATTCAGGTGAAATAATTCCCTGTACTATAGAGCCTCCAATGTACATAGTTGCCTGAAGCAACAGAAGACAAACTGGCTTGCTGAAGGTGGCAGTGAGTGTCGGTGGAAAATGTGGTTTACAGTCCTTTTCACTACCTACTAGATTATTTTTCACCAAAAATATTGTTTTATGTTAAATGACTTGAAATATCTCACTCTGGCTGTTTTTTTATAGGTTCCCATGGAATATAACCACCTACAAGAAATACCAATAATTGGCTTGAGGAATAGACTGTTACTGTTGCATTATATTTCTGAATTATTTTGTCCATGTATTCCTATGTTTGACCTGGAGGGACACCTTGATGAGACTGGACAAGGACCTTCTATTGGCTTTGATACTCTACGAGGAATTCTTATATCACAAGGAAAGGTACTTACTGATGCTCTATATGTGTTTAGTTTTATGGAACGTGAAGGATGGTTATGGAATGCTATAATACTAGTGAGAATATAGATGCAGATTACAATGCTAGATGAAAGGAGTAACTAGTAAGTTTTGTATAAATTTAATAGATTCCATATACCAGAAATTACAATCTTAAAAAACAATTCTCAAGCATTGTAACTGGTAGTTAAATCATGACCTTGGAGTTTCAGAATTAAATTTCCTGCCCCACTATAGTTTTGAAATTCAAAATGGCTGTCACTTGAAATGTGCTCATGAATTTTGTTTCAAAATTTTAAAAAATATTGTCAGCCCAAATTTGATCTGTATTAGGAAAGGAAAAAATAACTAATCTGGTGTGATAGGACAAACCTCACTCAAGAAATTTTCCATTACACATTTTGTTTGTTTCCTTACAGATTAATAGATTATGTTCCTCCTTATGATTAAATAAAACTCAGGTGTCTTAGATTATTTCCATTGCTTGGTTAGATGGTAGCCACAGTACAGGTTAGTTCTTACATATTTCTTTGCTTGTGTCAGCTTCAGTGGGCACTGAGATGCCAGTGGGAGAGGATGGCTTCTCCATGGACAGGCAGGATGAGTCAGCCACCCACTAGTGATATCATCCGAAGGATCCATGGACAGAAGTTCTCTCCTAAAGCTCAGAAAGCTTTCTGAGCATATGCCTGGCAACCCCCATTACAGTTCACACCAGTTTCCACTCCACATTTGAATTCTTTCACGTTGCCTAATGGCTGGATTCTCCAGTATTTCTCCACACTACAGAGCGCGTAACACCCATCCTGCCAGAAGCAAGCATGACATCTAGTTACTGTCATAGCAGACCCAAAACCTGAGTTCCAGAAGTGACCTCACTGCAGTAAGAAAATAAAATCAAAGGACTCCACAACCAATTTTTTTGATGCCTTGGGCTCTTCCATGGGTTGAAGATTGCACTCACTACTACTACTACTTATCATTTCTATAGTGCTACTAGATGTATGCAGCGCTGTACACTTGAACATGAAGAGACAGTCCCTGCTCGACAGAGCTTACAATCTAATCAGGACAGACAAACAGGACAAACGAGATAAGGGAATATTAAAATGAGGATGTAAGATAAGGGTTCTGAACAAGTGACTAAGGGTTAGGAGTTAAAGCAGCATCAAAAAGGTGGCCTTTTAGCTTAGATTTGAAGACAGCCAGAGATGGAGCTTGACGTACCAGCTCAGGAAGTCTATTCCAGGCATATGGTGCAGCAAGGTAAAAGGAACGGAGTCTGGAGTTAGCAGTGGAAGAGGAGGGTGCGGATAGAGAGATTTACCAGTGAACGAAGTTCCGCGGGAGGAATGTAGGGCATGAGAGGTACTGAGGAGCTGCAGAGTGAATGCACTTATAAGTCAATAAGAGGAGTTTGAACTGTTTGCGGAAATGGATAGGAAGCCATTGAAGTGACTTGAGGAGAGGGCTAATATGAGTATAATGACACTGGCGGAATATAAGTCATGCAGCAGAATTTTGAACAGATTGAGGAGGAGAGAGATGGCTAAGTGGGAGACCTGTGAGAAGCAAGTTGCAATAGTCTAAGCGAGAGGTGATAAGAGTGTGGATGAGGGGTTCTGGTAGTGTGCTCAGAAAGGAAAGGGCGATTTTTGGTGATATTATAGAGAAAGAAACGACAGGTTTTAGCAGTCTGCTGAATATGTGCAGAGAAGGAGAGGGAGGAGTCGAAGATGACCCCAAGGTTAAGAGCTGATGACACAGGAATGATGAGAGTGTTATCCACAGAAATAGAGAATGGGAGAGGAGGAGAGGTTGGTTTAGGGGGAAAGATAAGAAGCTCAGTCTTGGTCATGTTTAGTTTCAGATGGCGCTGAGACATCAAGGCAGCAATGTCAGACAGGCAGGCAGATACTTTGGCCTGGATTTCGGCTGAGATTTCTGGTGTGGAGAGGTAGATCTGGGAGTCATCAGCGTAAAGATGATACTGAAAACCATGGGATGAGATCAGAGTACAAGGGAAGAGGTATAGATGAAGAAGAGAAGAGGTCCCAGGACAGATCCCTGAGGTACACCAACTGACAGTGGGATAGAAGTAGAGGAGGATCCACTAGAGTATACACTAAAGGTACGTTGGGAGAGATAAGAAGAAAACCAGGACAGAACAAAGCCCTGAAATCCAAGTGAGGACAGCGTATCAAGGAGTAGACTGTGATCAACAGTGTCAAAATCAGCAGATAGATCGAGAAGGATGAGGATAGAATAGAGACCTTTGGATCTACATAGTAACATAGTAGATGACGGCAGAAAAAGACCTGCACGGTCCATCCAGTCTGCCCAACAAGATAACTCATATTTACTGCTTTTTGTGTATACCCTACTTTGATTTGTACCTGTGCTCTTCAGGGCACAGACCGTATAAGTCTGCCCAGCACTATCCTCACCTCCCAACCACCAGCCCTGGCACAGACCGTACAAGTCTGTCCAGCACTATCCCCGCCTCCCTACCACCAGTCCCGCTTCCCATCACCGGCTCTGGCACAGACCGTATAAGTCTGCCCAGCCCTATCCCCGCCTCCCAACCACCAGCCCCGCCTCCCGATCTTGACTAAGCTCCTGAGGATCCATTCCTTCGGCACAGGATTCCTTTATGCTTATCCCACGCATGTTTGAATTCCGTTACCGTTTTCATTTCCCCCACCTCCCGCGGGAGGGCATTCCAAGCATCCACTACTCTCTCCGTGAAAAAATACTTCCTGACATTTTTCTTGAGTCTGCCCCCCTTCAATCTCATTTCATGTCCTCTTGTTCTACCACCTTCCCATCTCTGGAAAAGGTTCGTTTGCGGATTAATACCTTTCAAATATTTGAACGTCTGTATCACATCACCCCTGTTTCTCCTTTCCTCCAGAGTATACATGTTTAGTTCAGCAAGTCTCTCCTCATACGTCTTGTAACGCAAATCCCATACCATTCTCGTAGCTTTTCTTTGCACCGCTTCAATTCTTTTTACATCCTTAACAAGATACGGCCTCCAAAACTGAACACAATACTCCAGGTGGGGCCTCACCAACGACTTATACAGGGGTATCAACACCCCCTTTCTTCTGCTGGTCACACCTCTCTTTATACAGCCTAACAACCTTCTAGCTACGGCCACCGCCTTGTCACACTGTTTCGTCGCCTTCAAATCCTCAGATACTATCACCCCAAGATCCCTCTCTCCGCCCGTACCTATCAGACTCTCCCTGCCTAACACATACGTCTCCCGTGGATTTCTACTTCCTAAGTGCATCACTTTGCATTTCTTCGCATTGAATTTTAATTGCCAAACCTTAGACCATTCTTCTAGCTTCCGTAGGTCCTTTTTCATGTTTTCCACTCCCTCTGGGGTGTCCACTCTGTTACAGATCTTAGTATCATCCGCAAATAGGCAAACTTTACCTTCTAACCCTTCGGCAATGTCACTCACAAATATATTGAACAGAATCGGCCCCAGCACCGATCCTTGAGGCACTCCACTACTTACCTTTCGCTCCTCAGAGCGAATTCCATTCACCACCACCCTCTGGCGTCTGTCCGTCAACCAGTTCCTAATCCAGTTCACCACTTCGGGTCCTATCTTCAGCCCATCCAGTTTATTTAAGAGCCTCCTGTGGGGAACCGTGTCAAAAGCTTTGCTGAAATCTAAGTAGATTACGTCCATAGCTCGTCCCTGATTCAGTTCTCCTGTCACCCAATCAAAGAACTCAATGAGGTTCGTTTGGCACGATTTCCCTTTGGTAAATCCATGTTGTCTCGGATCTTGCAACTTATTGGCTTCCAGGAAATTCACTATCCTTTCCTTCAGCATCGCTTCCATTACTTTTCCAATAACCGAAGTGAGGCTTACCGGCCTGTAGTTTCCAGCTTCTTCCCTATCACCACTTTTGTGAAGAGGGACCACATCCGCCGATCTCCAATCCCTCGGAACCTCTCCCGTCTCCAAGGATTTATTAAACAAATCTTTAAGAGATCATTGGAGACTTTAGCAATCACTGTTTCAGTTGAATGAAGGGGGCGAAAGCCAGACTGAAAGATGTTCTCATGGGTATAATGATCCTGAAGCTACAATGAGCAGGATTTCCTTGTTTGCTCTGCCTCTCCAGGAAGGCCACTGCCACACCCTGGGGTGTGCTCTCCACAGCTTCTTGTCCCAGGCTGGCCCTCTCTGCTCTGACTCATGCTGACGGATCATCCCCACCTCCAAGGACAGTGCAGACAGTGCATGCAAATCTCCCTCATGAATATTCATTGTGGGTATCCTGAAAACCTGACTGGCAGCGGTGCCTCCAGGACCAGGTTTGGGAACCACTGGGTTAACAAGCTAATCAACACTGATAATTGGATGTTAACCAATTATCAGCACTAATTGGCATTAATTAGAGGTGCACGTAAATTCTAAGTTGCTTAGTTGAAAAAGGGGCGTGGAATGGGCGGGTTGTGGGTATATCTAAACTCTATGCACATTGTTATAGAACGCTCCCACTCTGCACCTAATTTAGGCGTTGGGATTTACACCAGGATTTACTTGGCATAATTGGCCTTGACTGAATTTAGTCGCGTGGACTGGCGCTCAGCTTATTCTATAAACCGCAAGGAAATTAAGTCATACTTTATAGACTGTACTTAAGCAAATTTTATTTTGGCGAACAATTTTTAGGTGTGATATATAGAATCTTTTCCTATGTCTCTATCTCCAGCAGGTGAACAGACATACTTCAACTAGCTCCTGGATTCTTCTGCTTGAGGGGGATCTTGTTCTAGGTAGCCTAGTTCAGTTGAGCATGGGTGTGTTCTGCTGTTTGGCGCCAACTTTAGGAGGCATGCCTGGTGAGGCCAGTTCCCTCCCCGCCCCCTTGGTTTCCCCTGTGCCCCTAGCAGCCAGCCTTAGGTTTAGTCCTCACAGAACAGGCAACAAACAAAACAATAAAAGAAAAAAGAGGATTTATGAGCGGTTTGCTGCTACTTTGGCTACAGGGGACCTGCCTTAGAGGCAATTGTTCTGTTGTGCAGAGAGTTGGAGTGACTCACTGCCTGCAGAAGGGTGAGTGTGCCTTTAATTTCATTTAAGCTGCTTTTTCCTGCCTTCGCAGTTTTATATTGTTCCCCTGAGGTTGGCTGCTGAGGCTGTCACACGCTGCTTCCGCTGTGGGAAGCGGTGATTCGCGTCAGGTTTGTGTCCGGGGGCTGCACGAAGACAGCCATCCTGGAGGCCTCCGCTCCAAGGGTCGTCTCTAGTTTTTCCCACACGGCAGTCACCAAAAAGACTGTTCTGCCAGAAGAGGGAGATATCACATTAAGGGATGTACAGGACAGAAATCTGGAGGCTTCCTTGAAGCTCTCCTTCAATGTCTTTGCCCTTTCCATCCAGGCCTCTATCTGCCTTACTGGGTGCAGCAGGCAGTGGAGGTGGTTTCGGGAGATGAGGAGCAGCCCTCAGCGGATTTTCCATCTATGGAATCCAAGTTGGCTTATTTAGCAGATTTGCTGTATAACCTTGTGTGAGCCTTCGCAAAGCAGATGGCCTTAGTGGTCACGGCCGTCGTCTGTTGTGACTGTCACTGGGCAGTGGATGCTACTTCTAAGCAGCGTATCACTAAGCTTCTCTTTCGAGGAAAGCTGCTGTTTAGCGAAGACTTTGAGAAGATGGTGAAGGAGATGGGACACTCCAAGATGTGCAGCACTTGCCTAAGGATAGAAAGAAGCAGGCATTTAGATCAAGTTTGGCCTGATCTCGATTAAAGGATACAAAGAAATATCATCTGAGTCATACTTATTCTTTCTTTCAGAGAGCCAGGTATCAGCTGCATTCATTGTTTTGAACTGACAAGCATGCCTTGAGTCAGGCTTCCCAGCCTGCACCCGCAGCGAGAGCTTCCCAATAATGGTGTGCCAGTCCACTGCTCACCTCAGAGGACTGGGGGTCGGGTGACTCTTTTCTATGAGGAGTGAACCAAGCCAATGGGTTCTAGACATTGTCAGAGAAGATTACAAATTAGAGTTATCCTCTCTCAGAAGAGATTTTTTCTTGTCCCTGTACAGCGCTATGTCCAAGTGACTAGTGGTTCTATTGGCCCTATGCGTGTTGCAGGATCTTGGCGCAGTGGGGCCAGTGCCAAGAAACGACGTAAGTCCCAGTCATTATTCTATTTATTTTGTGATGCCAAAGAAAGGTGGGTCCCATCACCCAGTTTTGAACCTCAAGAAGGTGAACAGTTTCACAAGATCCAGCATTTCTGAATGAAAACGTTGCATTCTGTTTTAGCAGAGGTACAACCAGAAGAGTTTTTAACAGCCCTAGATCTCAAGGAGGCGTATTTGCATATTTCCATTTGGCCTCCATACCAGCGTTGTCTGCGCTTTGTGGTGTTGGGTCAGCATTTCCAGTACCAAGCCTTGCCCTTCAGCTTGGCTATGGCTCCCAGAACATTTTCCAAAGTCATGGTGGTGATGGTGGCAGTGTTCCTGTGGAAGGAGCAGATTCGAGTTCACCCCTGTCTGGACAACTGGTTGATAAGAGCTGCATCAGAGGAAGAGTTGTTGCGCCACTGCCAAGGTGATGTGGTCAATTTTCCCAAGAGTCATCTAATGCCGACTCAAACGTTGGAGTTTCTGTGTATCTATGGGTGCACTTCAACATGGTTCAGGGCAGAATCCTTTTGCCAGACCAGATGCTATGCAAGTTCCAGGATCAGATTTGGAGGTTGCTCAGCTCCCCGTGTCCTCACTTGTGGGACTGTGTACATGCCCTGGGTCCCAGGACAGCAACATTGGAGATAGTTCCCTGGTCAAAGACTCAAGTTCAGCCACTCCAATCGCTATTGAGCCAAGGGTCGCCCGTCGTAGCAAGATTACCAGGTATGGTTACACTGGATTTTGCAGGCACGCCCAGCATGTGTTGGTGACTACAGGGCGACACCTTCAGAGGGGCATCCCTTTAGCATCCTCACCATGGATAATGGTAGTAACCAGTGCCAGCCTTGTGGGCTAGGGAGCTCACTGTCTTCAGTACAGTACTCAGGGGTTGATGGACCGTGGCAGAGGTTCCGTGGCCCATAAATCAGTTTTGGAGCTCAGTGCAGTAGCATCCACAATCCTTTGTTAAGAAATACTTCTAGTTACTTACGAGTGTAACTCCATTCACCTCATCCTTATTCAGTTGAAAAATGCCTGCTCTTGTTCTTTTATACCTTTGATGCTTTTAAACACTCTCTATCATAACTCACTTTGCCTGCCCATGGTGTACATTTGTAGATTTTTAAATCTGTCTTCATATACTTTATAATGAAGACTGTTTTATGGTTCTATGTAATAATTTTTTCAGGCTATGAAATTTAAGATTATGCCTACTGTTTCAGAAAACTTTTCTTTGAAACGCATCTACATATTGCACTAAATTCTATAAATGGCGCCTAAAAAGTTGTTACTGGAAAAGTAGCGCTTAGTGCTATTCTATAAATGGCGCTTAAAGTTAAGTACTGTTTATAGAATAGCGCTTAATGCCGGGAACCGGCCTACATTTGGGCACAAACTATTTACACCAAGGAAATTTTGATGTAAATCCCCGCGCCTAATCCACTTTATTCTGTAACATTCATAATTGAAGGAATGCCTCTGATCTGCCCATGACCCTCCCATGGTCCTTCCATGGCCGCGCCTCTTTTTTTGACAGCATGTAATTTTTATGCGCGGATCTCCATGCCTAAATTTATATGCGTAATTTCTAATTAAAGCCAATTAGCACCAATGATAGGGCCCAATTATCAGCGCTAATTGGCTCGTTCAATTAAATCAGGCTGCCCAAATTTGTGAGCACAATTTTTAACAACATTTATAGAATTTGGGGGATTGTTTTTGTAGAATGCTTTATCCTCACATGTCAAAATGGATAAGGTCACAGGAAAAATACTATATTTGTTAGTTATTAATTTTACCTTTTTTGTATAATCATGCTTTCTCTCCCCCCTTCCCCCCCCCCCCCCCCCCCCCGCCCCAGGAGGCAGCTTTTCGAAAAGTTGTTCAGGCAACAATGGTGAGGGATCGTCAGCATGGCCCAGTAGTAGAACTCAACAGAATACAGGTAACATAAGTATTACTAATGATTAACATGTTTAGTTTCAGGATTTTTCATTATTTTTTCCATAATAATTCAAGATTACAGAACAAGAAGTACATGAAGTTAAAGAGAATCATTCCCTGTATATGCTGATATTAAGGGAGAAAGTTACCAATGTGGGCTACCATTAAGAAGAGGTTATTTACTGTTAACCTGGGTCCTTTTACTAAGGTGTACTAATGGATTAAGCATGTGCTAAAGGTTAAGATGCTCATTATATTCCTATTGATGTTCTATCGTTTAGCACATGCTAAATCTGTTAGCACACGTTGTAAAAGGACCCCTTACTTAACTAGTAACCCAGGTTATCAGTAAAATAACATGCCTTAATGGTAGCCCACGTCGATAACTTATTTATTTATTTATGTACTTATTTTGAGTTATTTGACATACCTCTTTTCAGACAGTATCAAAGCCATAAATATAATTAGGCAGAAGATAGGATGGGACATAGCCTCTTGACTAAATTTTGTAATAAGATCCAGGGCAAGTCCCTTCAATTCCTACCCACATTTTTTGGGCTTTGAATGAAAGGCTAGACATACCTTAGAGTTCTTGAAGGATTACTAGTATTTTCTGTTTTGAAAGACATGTTGGAAAGTTGAGAAGTAACATAGTTTATAAACCTGAATACAATACAATAAAACATTTATACTCTGCTGCTTTTCTGTGAAATTCAGTGTGGCTTAAATTTAGGAAGCTGGTCATTACCAGAATCTATATTAAAAATATATATAAATAAGCAAAGATAAAAACAAAATTAATCCAACATATTTTTGAAATAAGAAAGTTTCAAACTTTTTCTAATCTCATATAAGTTTTTTTCTGGCTTTACTGTAGTAGGGAGAGAATTCCAATATAATTAAGTATGATAAGAAAACAATGAGTGCAACATTTGTTTTGATCCAATTCCTTTTGCTGATGGTAAATATAAAATAGAGGAGCTCTTTGTACATAGGAATTTACCTAGTAAAGGCAAATGTATCAGGGAAATTATATAATAGGGGGCTAAACAAGAATGAATTCTGAACACTAATGTGCATATTTTTAATTGGGCTCAAGCTTGAACTGGGAGACAGTGAAATGATCTAAGAAGAGGAGTACTATCAAATTTTTTTGTATTTGTAGCTAATCTGGCAGCAGCATTGTGCTGTTTTGCATTTTTTATATGACATCTAATCCAACTTTGGACGTTTTGCTGAAAATGTCCAAAAATCAAGGGGGGGGGGGGGGGGGGGGGAAATATAGCCATTTTTGAAACAGAAAAGGTCTATCATATTTTTTTTATTCCAAAATGGCTATTTGCTAGATGTTTTGTGCTATGTTGTTTATCTTTTTGGTCCATTTTTGGAAATGAAACATCCAAGTGAAAAACGCACAAAATCAAGCCATTGGAATGTAGGAGGAGCCAGCATTCTTAGTAGTCTGGCCACACAGACATCCCAGGAGAGCTTTGGGGCACCCTAGGGGGCACTGCAGTGGACTTCAAATAAATGCTTACAGGTACACATCTCACTGTTACTCCCTTATCTTGTCTGCTGAGCTCCCCAAAACCCACTATTCCCAACTGTACATCCACTACAATAGGCTTATAGGTGAAGGAGGCATCTATATGTGGGTACAGTGAGTTTTGGAGAGCTCACAGATTCCATCACAAGTGTAACAGGTAGGGGGAAGTATGGGCCTGGGTCCACCTGTCTGCAGTGCACGGTACCCACCACTAAACTACTCCAGGGGACCTGCATGCTGCTCTAATGGACCTGAGGCTGGTAAGTAATGTTTTAAACACATTTTTTGGGGGTGGGAGGGAGTTAGTGACCACTGGGGGGAGTAAGGGGAGGTCATCCCTGATTCCCTCTAGTGGTCATCTGCTCATTTAGGGCACTTTTGTGGCTTATTCGTTAATAAAACAGGTCTAGACCAAAACGTCCAACTTATAGCCGTGAACGTTTTTGTTTTGTTCCATTATAGCTGGAAAACGTCCAAGTGTTAGGAATGCCCAGATCCCACCCTTAACACGCCCCCTTGTGATTTGAACGCACTTCTGGCAGACTTCATATAAAAAGTCTAAAAATTGATTTTGAAAATACCAATTTGGATGTTTTTGTGAGAAAAACGTCCAAATGCAGATTTATGCCACTTTTTGGACGTTTTTAACTTTTGAAAATGAGCCCCATAATAAATTATAGTAATTAGATGTGAGAGTATCAGTGCTTGTACTGTAATTTTAAAGTGGCTAGAAAGGAAGTATTTGCCAATTTGTGTTAGCTGCTTCATTTTATAAGACATCATGGTAATTGGATCTTGAACTTGACTTTCCATTGACTAAATGGCAGGTGACATTTAATGTGAGCAAGTGCAAGGTGATGCATGTGGGAAAAAAGAACCCGAATTATAGCTGCGTCATGCAAGGTTCCACGTTAGGAGTTACAGACCAAGAAAGGGATCTGGGTGTTGTTCTCAATAATACACTGAAACTTTCTGCTCAGTGTGCTGCTGCAGCTAGGAAAGCGAATAGAATGTTGGGTATTATTAGAAAAGGTATGGAAAACAGGTGTGAGGATGTTATAATGCCATTGTATTGCTCCATGGTGTGACCGCACCTTGAGTGTTGTGTTCAATTCTGGTCGCCGCATCTCAAGAAAGATATAGTAGAATTGGAAAAGGTGCAGCGAAGGGCGACTAAAATGATAGCGGGGATGGGACGACTTCCCTATGAAGAAAGACTAAGGAGGCTAGGGCTTTTCAGCTTGGAGAAGAGACGGCTGAGAGGAGACATGATAGAGGCATATAAAATAATGAGTGGAGTGGAACAGGTGGATGTGAAGCGTCTGTTCACGCTTTCCAAAAATACTAGGACTAGGGGGCATGCAATGAAACTACAGTGTAGTAAATTTAAAACAAATCGGAGAAAATGTTTCTTCACCCAACGCATAATTAAACTCTGGAATTCGTTGCCAGAGAACGTGGGGAAGGCGGTTAGCTTGGCAGCGTTTAAAAAGGGGTTAGACAGTTTCCTAAAGGCCAAGTCCATAAACCACTACTAAATGGACTTGGGAAAAATCCACAATTCCAGGAATAACATGTATAGAATGTTTGTACGTTTGGGAAGCTTGCCAGGTGCCCTTGGCCTGGATTGGCCGCTGTCGTGGACAGGATGCTGGGCTCGATGGACCCTTGGTCTTTTCCCAGTGTGGCATTACTTATGTACTTATGATTTGAATCTAAGAGAATTCCCAGTATCTTCAAGGCAGAATCTAAGATCAATACATTTCCATGAATTGTTATTTTATCATTCCTTGCCATTAATGATGGAAGACCTAGTCTACTCATCTTTATCTTATCCTTATTCAACATTAGGCAGTTTGTAGTGGCCTACTACTCTATTATAGCAAAGCAACTTTGAATAGTTGCTATTGTTTCATCCCAGTTTTTAGTTAACTGAATTAAAATTGTTAATCATCTGCATATGAGTAAAAATAAACTTTTTATTTTGATAAGAGTTCCCTAATGTAGACATCAGAATATTAAATAGAATTGTGAGGGACCCCATAATTTACTTTACAGAGGCCAGATATCATTCTTATCATCTTCACCATGTAGGTTCTATGATTATATCATCTGCATATGAGTAAAATAAATTTATTATTTGAAAAAAGAGTTCCCTAATGTAGACATCAGAATATTAAATAGAATTGTGAGGGACCCCATAATTTACTTTACAGAGGCCAGATATCGTTCTTATCATCTTCACCATATAGGTTCTATGAGTCAAGAGTCCTTCAAACCAGTTAAGAACAGTATTTGCAATTCATTTTTCAGCTAAGTGCAATAGTGGTCCACAAGATCAAAAGCAGTTGCTAAATCAAATTGCAACAGCAATGTCTGAGAGCCTCTAGATAAGTAATATCTGATTTCTGCTGTTAGAGCTCCCAACATGGTTTTTTGTACTATAACCTCTTTTAAAACCAGATTGGGTTTCATCTAAGATTCCATGTGTTTCCAGGTAATCTGCAAGCTGTATGCATACCAAACCCTCAGCGAGTCAACATGATACTGCCTAGTAAAATGTGAAATTGTTCTGAGTGTAGTAACTTTTCCATCAAGGTGAGCAGTATTTATAGTAAGGCTTGGTGGTGCATTCTTAAAAAGATAGGTTGGACAGGTACTCAAGAAAAGTTCACAGCAAAAGTTTATTATTCAAAAAAATGGACTCGACATTTTCCAGGTCTTGTTAAGCAAACCCCAACATTGGGAGAAGACTTTTCCTAAAGAATCAACAGCAGTGTGCCATACAGGGACTCCTGAGGCAGGCCAGAGTGGCCGAAACACGATTCATGTCAAGTCTATTTTTTTTGAATAATAAACTCTTGCTGTGAACTTTTCTTGAGTCCAGTAGAAGTTTGATTGGCATCATCTATTTTGTCAGCTTCGCTGTGCCCTTCTTTGATTGGGAGCCAGTGTAGGTTTTTTCGCGGAGGGGTTGCTTTGAAATCACGTTTTTCCAAAATAAGTCTAGCTGCCGTGTTTTGAGCGGTTCTGAAGTTTTTTTTAATGTTTGTTCTTTGCATCCCGCATAAATTCCATTGCAGCAGTCTAAATGGCTTAGTACCATTGATTGTATCAGGTTGCAAAATGTCTCCCTCGGGAAAAATTGTTTCACGCGTTTGAGTTTCCACATTGAGTGGAACATTTTCTTTGTTGTGGATTTCACTTGGCTCTCTAGTGTTAAGATTGCGGCCCAATGTAATGCCGAGGATTTTCAGGCTGTCTGAGATAGGGAGGGTGTAATCTGGGGTATTGATAATTGTGGGGTTGTCCGCACTGTGTTGGGATGGGAGGATAAGACAGTGTGTTTTTTCTTTGTTGAATTCTAGTTGAAATGCATTTGCCCAAGAGTCCATTATGTTCAAGCTGATCTTGATTTCGTTAGTGATTTCTGTCAGTTTAGATTTATAAGGAATGTATATTGTGACATTGTCTGCATAGATGAAAGGGTTAAGGACTTGACTAGTGGGGTCATCATTAGGTTGAAGAGGAATGGTGATAGCGGTGATCCTTGTGGTACTCCGCAGTCTGCTTTCCACGGTGATGATATGTTTGAGTTTGATTTTACTTGGTATGTTCTTGTAGTTAGGAAACCCTTGATCCAGCTAAGTATGTTTCCACCAATCCCGAACTTATCTGGTACTCTTATTAATATATTGTGGTTTACCATGTTGAATGCACTAGACATATCGAATTGGAGGAGGAGGGTACTTTTGCCTATTGCTATTTCCTGCTTGAATTTGGCTAGGAGAGTGAGTAGTACTGTTTCTGAGCTGTGGAGGGGGCGAAAACCTGACTGTGATTCGTGTAATATTGAGAATTTGTTTATATATTCTGTAAGTTGTTTGGCTACCATGCTTTCCATCAGTTTGACTGACAACGGAATGGATGCTACTGGACGGTAGTTAGTGATTTCATTTGTTTTTTTCTTGGTGTCTTTTGGTATCGGGGTGAGTAGGATATTGCCATTTTCCTTAGGGAAGAGACCTTGCTGTAGCATGTAATTTAGGTGGGATGTGAGGTGTGCTATGAAGCGATCAGGGGCGGATTTCATTAGGTAGTTGGGGCAGGTATCTAGGTTACAGTGAGTGTTGGAGAACCTGCTGATCGCCCGTGCAATTGTATCGACGGTGAGGAGGGCAAAATTTATCCAGGTTCAGTCAGCCGGGTATTCTCCAGTGGTTGGGCCCAACTCGTTAAGGAAGTTTTCGATGTCAGTGTTGTCCTGAGGTAGCGTGTTGCGTAGGTTTACAATTTTTTCATTGAAATACTTAGCAAGTTCATCTGCAGATGGGATGTCTGTATTCGATGTGGTGATCAGGTTGGTGTCTAGGAGTTTGTTCACGAGTTGGTATAATTTCTTCGTGTCTTTGTAATATGTCCCACTGGTCCAAAGTAATTCTGGCTCACTCTGGAAGAAAGAGAGAAAACCGACCACCGATCTGCTCTCTTCCCGAGTGGACCTGCGCCCCATCATTGGGAGGATAGAGTCAGAGCCCCCTGATGAGAGGGGGTCCAGCCAGACGCTTCTTGTTGCAAAAGGAAGAACGCTGCCCAAAACGAGAACGCTGGAAGGCTGCGTTGGAGTGCCCCGGGTGATACCATCGCGACTCCCTGAACCGTGACCTCGAAGCTCCCTGCCTGGGCGTAGACCTTGGTTCTATCCTCTGGGAGACGGTGAGATTTGGAATCCCCCAAATCTTTAACAATCTTTTCTAGGTCTTCCCCAAAAAGCAATTTCCCTCGGAAAGGCAATTTAATAAGCAGCTGCTTAGAGGCCATATCCGCGGCCCAATGATGGAGCCACAGAAGACGTCGCAAGGAAACGGTCAAGGCCATGAGTTTGGCCGAAGCACGGACCAAATCATACAAGGCATCCACCAAGTACGCAGCCCAATATCCATCAGGGGCAATTGAGGAGCGTCCGACATATCCGTCTGTCTTGCATATCCTTGAGAACCACACCACCTTCCACTGGAAGAGTAGTCTTTTTAGTGACCGCCGTCACCAGAGCATCCACCCTAGGCAGAACAAACTTCTCTAAATGATCCGCTGAAACCGGATACAGCCGGGCCATAGCCCTGGCCACTTTCAGCCCCCCCCCCCCCCCCCCCCATCCAGATCCGCCCACTGGGCCGAAATCAACTCTTCAATAGCTTCATGTACCGGAAAGGCCTTAGAAGGTCGTCTGGTACTAGCCATCTTGGGGTTGACCGCCTGAGAAGCCGCAACCTCAGGGTTCTCTATATTCAGGGCTTCCAGCGCCTGAGAGATAAAGGAGGACAACTCCTCCTTATGGAAATCCTTACGACGGAAGAGTCAGGTTGGTCAGTGAGGACACCGTCCTCCATGTCCTCTACCCCCATCTGCTCCGAGAGAGCCACCACGGAGGGAGCTGCAGGCGACTGTATGCAGGATTCCTCCTCAGACCCCAAAGAAAGCCTAGGCTTTTTAAGGGAGGAGAAATTCTCTGGGGAAAAACCCAAAATCTCTTGGTTACCCCCCCACACCCCCTGAGAGGATCAAAGGTCGAAGTTGTCGTAGCCACGTGAGGGGGGGCAAGGCCCTTTTCAACAAAAACGCCTGATGGAGTAGCAAAATAAACTCTGGCGAAAACCCCTCCCCCGCAACGGAGGAGGTCGCAGCCATGGCACCTGCACCACCACCCACAGTGCCTGACGCCCCCCCCCCCCTAACTCCCCTACCAGCAGAGAAGAAGCTTTGCCCAAAACTGCTACTGGAGCCGGCTCCGTGAACGATCGCAAAATGGCGCGCGAATCGCCAGGCTCCGGGCGGGAAAGCACGCTCTCAGGGGGGGCACCACTCGGTCAAGTCCCGCAAAATCAGCGCACCCCACGCTGCAAAGGCCCGCCGCAGAACGCAGTTTCCCGCATCAGGAACAGCGTTTTACCGCCTCCGCTGCCAACGCCCACCCCCGAACAAGAACCCAGCAGGACTTACCCTGGACCGGGAAAGCGCGGGAACTGACAGCTGAGCCGAAGAAAAAAACCTCTCCGACTCCACTTCGAGGCAGGCTCAGACAAGCAGGCAACAGAAAACAGGACTCGGACAGCAGTGTAACAAACCTGCTCTCAAGAAAAACACACTTCCCTGTGCTTCTGTTTCTCTTTTAAACAAATTCTATGGTTCTCTTTTTTTTTTTTTTTTTTAGTGAGGAGGCAGAAACAAACAGGGAAGCAAAGGAACAGCAAAAGCCTGTTCAGAGGGAAATTGAGGTGCAGCAGGGACCCGGGCAACTGCGTATGCTACCAAAGGGGACACCACCAGTCAGCCACCCCCGGCTCAAACTGGCCACCGGCCCAGAGCTGGAGAAAAGCCGTCCACCACCTGTTGAGCGAGAGACATACTAACTGAGGAAGGAGCTTGGCCGTCTGGCATCACTGCCTTTAGTTTGTTTATCTCTATCTCCACCTGCTGGTAGGCGGACTTAACCCACTAGTTCCTGGATTAAAGGAAAGAAAATTATCAGGTAAGACATAATTTTACCATCTGCCTAATTGTTTAAAAATGTATTTGTAAGTTATGTCCCTTTTAGTTTGCCTAATTGCATGATTAGTGGCAGCTACTTTTTTAATGTTCTGATATTCACTTTGCAGGTAAAACGTTCCAGAAGTAAAGGTGGCTTAGCAGGGCCTGATGGCACAAAATCTGTATTTGGTCAGATGTGTGCCAAAATGAGTTCCTTCAGTCCAGACAGCCTTCTTCTGCCTCATCGTGTATGGAAAGTCAAGTTTGTCGGTAAATTTTTAATGCAAATTTATCCCCAGGTTGTTCTTCCTTTTTGTCTTCCATTTTTGTCCCTCACTAAAACTCTCAGTTTATTCTTTTTATTGTCCTTGATTGATTCTGTTGTCCCTTTCATTCCCCCCCCCCCCCCCCCCCCCCCCCCCCCCCCCCCCCCCCCCCACATACTATGCCATTCAGAATCTGCTGATATTTTAAATCACCATGATGGCCCTGCATCAAAAGTTGATCTATCAAAAAACAGACTGAACAAATAAATAAGTTTGTATAAGGTATCTTAAGTTAAATAAATTTGAAAGCAACCAATCTGATCACTTAGTAGACCTTTCTCCATATCATATCATGCCCTGAATGCCATTGATTGACCCCCAGCAAAAAGCCCAGGGCTGCCCACTGGTAGGGGCTACCTGCTGTTGAGCCAGTGCTATTATCTCAGGTTCCCTTCTCTCAACCTCCAGCTCCCACAGTCCAGCAGCTCTCTTTTCCTTTGATTCCCCCCCCCCCCCCCCCAATAGGTATGACATATTTCCCTCTGCCTGCACCCAAATGCTCTAAATTCATCATAGGTCACTGGCAGAAGCAGCAATGAAGACAGGCTGCCTCCAAACAGCCCTGAAGCCTTCTCTCTGTCACAACTTCCTCTGGGTTGAATGTGATAGAGGGAAGGCTGCAGGGCTGGCTAGAGACAGCCTGTCTTCATCGCTGCTGCTGGTGAACGACTGTGAGTTTGGAGATGCAGGACCCATGGTGGGGTGGGGGGGAGGGAGAGATGCTTGACCGTTGGGGGGAGAGGGGGAGAAATGCTAGACCTGTGGGGAGAGACAAGATAGAGAGACCAGACTGGGGAGGGGGGAAGAGATGCTAAATTGGGGAGAAGTAGGGAAAGAGAGAGTAATTGGGGCTGGATGCTGGACCAGTGAAAGAAGGAAGGGGGGGGGGGGAGAGAGAAATAGAGATGCTAGGATGGGGGGTGTAGAATGGAGGGAAGAGAGAGGGGAGAAGCTGGACATTGGGAGGGACAGGTATATAGAGAAGGGATTATGGGCATGAAGGAAGCATAAGAACAGGGACACAGTTGAGATGCTGGACACAATTGGAGAGATAAGGACACTGAGGGAAGATTCTGTACAGGGCACAGTAAGGATTCAGAGAGGAAATGATGAGGATAGGGACAGGGACATGAAGGTGAGATTCTGGACAGGACGGAAAGGTATGCAGAGGGAAGATGGATGGTACACAAGAAGAGAAAAGACAGGTTAAATAGACCAGAGACCCTGCAAAGACTTTAAAAAACAGAGAAAGATCCTGGGTCTGAAGCGACTGGGAAAATAAAAATATTTAGACAACAAAGGTAGAAAAAGCATTTTCTTTAGAATGTATTAATTGAAATATGTCAGCTTTGGGAAGTGTGTATCTCTGATATCTTGTATTTCAGTTTCTATTTTATTAGTATTCTAGTACAAGTAGAGTCTGGCTTCTTCAGGTCTCCAGTTCATTGTTTTGCTTTTATTTCTCTATTACTGATTTGTGGTCCCTTGTTTCATATTTGTGGAGTGTCAGTGTTTTTTGGTTGTGACCAAGGTGTGGTATTCTGCTAGCATATAGTTTCTATGTAGAAATCTATATAGTTTTTTCTCACTAGGTTTTATATTGGTGTTTTAGAGCCCAGTTTAATATTTATAGTGCTGCCTTGAGGTTTTGCTCTGATATTCCTGGGAGTTAGTGCTGTTGCAATATGGTAAAGTCCTGAGTGTGTTTTTGAATGAGTTTGTGCGTAGTGTTTTGCAGTGGAGAAATTGTTTATTGACTTCACTGAGGTAATATCAAAACTTTAATTTAATTTTAGTTTGTCATAACGTCAGGCAGGATGTTAAAAAATTGTGCAGGATCTGATTTATGTTGAGGTGGTTGTCTTTATAGCAGCCTCATGTCTGATCAGGTTTAAATTATGAGATTCTGCCCCTTGAGGGATCTTTAATACAGTTGAATAGTTTCCATAGATGTGCATGTGGTTTAGTGTTGGTTAGTGCTGATGCAGAAATCCATTTTAGGTGTACATGAAGTCATTATTTGTCAAGTACATAGGATCTCTAAGGGAGAGGAAGGGATAGTAGATGGCATGGATGGGCAGATTGGATAGGCCATATACCACCTTTTATCCTGCCAGGAATGGCCCTGGCCAGTTAAATGGTACTTAGCCGGCTATGTAGGCTGAATGTTAGTGCTTAGTAGCTAGCTGGCTATGTCACGAGACGATATTCAGTGTCTGGCCGGCTATGTTTGGCGGCCCAATATGGCCACATCAGTATGCGAAATATCTTTGACCAGTTACAATTTAATTGGCCTACGCTGAATATCAGCTTTGCTGAATAATTTCAAACTGGCCAAAAAGAAACCAGATATTGAATGCCAGTCACCAGAAACAGCCCAGCATTGACTATCCGGACTCAGTGCCGACCGCAGGAGGCAGCCCAGCTACATCCCACAGTCTGAATTTTGGGCCCATGGTCTGGTCTTTATCTGCCTTCATTTTTCTTTGTTTCTATGTAATAAGACTAGGTAGCAGCTCTTCCTCAAACTTCCGTCTTTCCAATACCATGCCAAATTTATACTCCAAATGCACCACGAGAAAAACCTTACTCATTGGGGTGGTAAATACTGCTACTACTACTTATCATTTCTATAGCGCTACTAGACATACGCAGTATTGTACACTGGATATAAAGAGACAGTCCCTGCTCGACAGATCTTACAATCTAATTAGGACAGACAAACAGGAAAAATAAGGGAATTACTAAGGTGGGAATGATAAAACATGGGTACTGAACAAGTGAGTAAGGGTTAGGAGTTAAAAGCAGTATCAAAAAGGTGGGCTTTTAGCCTAGATTTGAAGACGGCCAGAGATAGAGATGGAGCTAGATGTACCGGCTCAGGAAGTCTATTCCAGGCATATGGTGCAACAAGATAAAAGGAACGGATTCGGGAGTTATTGGTGGAGGAGAAGGGTGCAGATAAGAGAGATTCCATATCATCAAGCTGATCAATCCATAGACTGGTGGGTTGTGTCCATCTACCAGCAGGTGGAGATAGAGAGCAAACTTTTGCCTCCCTATATGTGGTCATGTGCTGCCGGAAACTCCTCAGTATGTTCTCTATCTCAGCAGGTGGTGGTCACACACAGCAGCAGCTCTGGCTAGGCCTCCAAGCCTAATCCTTAGGTTTTGTTGAGGCCTGGGGTTGAGGGCTCTTTTGAGCAAGTGCAAACCTGGTGGTGCCAGGTCCCTCCTTTTCTCCCCCCTCCTGCTGGCTCCGTTTAAAAAAAAAAAAAAAAAAAAATTTTTAAACGTCTTTAAAGGCGTTTAATTCGACGTTTCTTTAAACGTTCATTGCAGCTACTCACTGGGACACCAGTTCGTTACAGCTCGGAGCGGCAAGCAGGTAATTTTACCTTTTTATAGCGGGCAGGGGGTTCCCCTATTCTTCTCCTCGTGGCAATGGCGTCGGAGGGCGAGGGCGCATAGGGTTGCTCCCCGGATCGCTGGAGCGCTTCTAGAGGGGATGCGGGGGTTTTACAACCTGATTCGCCCTTGATGGGTGCTAGTTTAGTGACCGATGAATGTCCCGGTCGTTCCTCCGGCATGGCGGTTTTTTCCCGCCATAAACGCCCATCCCCCGCTCCTCGCCTCCGCCATCTTGGCCGGCCACGCGGCTCGGACAGCTTCTTCGGGGCCGCCCTTGAGGTTGGAGACATTAATGCCATGAACGCCCTTAATTTGGGCGACGGCACAAAAGCGGCTAAAGTTAAGCGCCGTTCTTCCCGCGCGGCTCCTTCACGGAGTTTCGCGCAGGACGCCATTTTGGATGCGCAGCATGTCTCTCCCCCGCTATTGCGAGCGCCGGTTGAGAGTGCGTCTAGGGCTGTTGCCCAGGCTGCGGAAGTGCACAGTCTGGGGGGTTTCTCCCCCGAGTTTGTTTTGCTGCTGCATCAGGCTTTCCTCATGCAAAACGCTGCCCCTGCTCCCTCTTCTGATAAAGAGGTTGAGATTCCCAGAGGTAAACGCCCTCGGGTTGATTTCCAGGCCTTGGAGGACTTTTGTCTCCTCCGATGTAGATGAGGGCAGCGTGTCTGAGGTCTCCCAACGATCCTTTGCGGATTCCTTGGAGGAGATAGATCCCCGCTCGGATGGAGCGGATGACCCCTCTGCAGCGCGGCTTTTTAGCCCAGAGGATTTGCCCAACCTGTTGTTACAGGCCATGGACACTTTGAAGATTTCCTCTCCGGAGGACGTCTCTCCCTCAGCCCCTGTTGGCTCTGCCATTATGCTGGGGACGAAGCGCCCGCCTAGAACCTTCCACGTGCATGATGCCATGCACACCTTAATTGCGGCTCAATGGGATGTCCCGGAAACGAGCCTTAAAGTGGCTAGGGCTATGTCCCGCCTCTATCCTTTGGCTGTGAGTGAACGTGAGGCCTATCTGTGGCCTACCGTGGATTCTTTAATCACTGCGGTGACTAAGAAAACGGCGTTGCCGGTGGAAGGTGGCACGGCCCTAAAGGACGCCCAAGACAGAAGATTGGAGGCGGCCTTAAGGTCGTCCTTTGAGGCAGCTGCTTTAAGTTTGCAGGCCTCAGTTTGCGGCTCCTATGTGGCCAGGGCGTGCCGGTGTATGGTGCAGCGGGCTTCCCCCTCGGATCATTCCTTGAGGGCTGATTGGCCGGCCCTGGAATCGGGCTTAGCCTATTTGGCAGACTTGCTGTATGATGTCTGGAGAGCCTCAGCTAAAGGCATGGCTCAGACAGTCTCTGCGCGGCGGTGGCTTTGGCTGAAACATTGGTCTGCTGACCACGCCTCTAAATCCCGCCTGGCTAGATTGCCTTTTAAAGGCAAGCTGCTCTTTGGGGTCGAGCTGGACAAAATCGTGACCGATCTCGGCACGTCTAAGGGCAAGAAATTACCAGAGGTCAGGGCTCGGGTTAGTACTCGTCCCAATACCTCCAGAGGACGGTTGCAGGAAGCCCATCGGTACCGCCCGGGCAAGTCGGGTTCCTCTGCCCCTCTTCCTTCAAGAGGAATTTCTCCCCCAAGCAGCATTCCTTTCGCAGAGACCGCCGTCCCGGAGGTGCTCCCTCCGGTCCTCCCCCAGGGTCTCGTACCCAATGACGGGGCCTTGGTCCACGCCCCAGTGCAGATTGGAGGACGGCTGTCCTCGTTTCTGGGTGAGTGGACCACTATAACTTCAGACGCGTGGGTGCTGGAAGTCATCAGAGACGGCTACAAGCTAGAGTTCTGCCAACCCTTAAGAGACGGGTTTGTACTCTCTCCCTGCAAGTCTCCGGTCAAGCTGTGGTAGTGCAGCAGACCTTGGACAACCTGATCCGCCTGGGTGCGGTCGTTCCGGTGCCAAAAAAAAATCAGATTGGCAAGGGACGTTACTCCATCTACTTTGTGGTTCCAAAGAAAGGAGGTTCTGTCCGGCCTATCCTCGACCTCAAAGGGGTCAATCGGGCCTGGAAAGTGAGGCACTTTCGCATGGAGACTCTCCGCTCTGTTATAGCGGCAGTGAAGGCAGGAGAGTTCTTGGCTTCCTTGGACATCAAGGAAGCGTACCTGCATATTCCCATCTGGCCTCCTCTCCAACGCTTTCTGCGTTTTACAGTCCTGAGACGACACTTCCAGTTCAGAGCCCTCCCTTTCGGGTTGGCTACTGCTCCGCGGACCTTTTCCAAAGTAATGGGGGTCATAGCGGCCTTCCTGCTAAAGGAAGGAGTACAAGTCCATCCTTATCTGGACGACTGGTTGATCCGAGCCCCCTCTTATGCAGAGTGCGGCAAAGCTATGGACCGGGTAGTTGCTCTTTTGAGCTCCCTGGGATGGATCATCAACTGGAAGAAGAGCCAGCTGCGCCCGACTCAGTCCCTGGTGTATCTGGGAGTTCGATTCGACACCCAAGTGGGCAGAGTGTTCCTGCCAGACAATCGGATTGTCAAGCTTCAGGCTCAGGTGGACTAGTTCCTAGTAGCCTCTCCTATTCGGGCTTGGGACTACGTGCAGCTGTTGGGCTCTATGACGGCCACGATGGAAGTAGTGCCCTGGGCCAGGGCTCATATGAGACCACTACAGCTATCTCTGCTGCTGCGCTGGACTCCGATGTCGGAGGATTATGCTGTGCGCCTTCCCGTGGACCCAGCAGTGCGCAAGGCGCTGAGCTGGTGGACGCAGACAGACAAGTTGTCTGCAGGATTGCCTCTGGTGACCCCGGAGTGGATTGTCGTCACAACAGACGCCTCTTTGATGGGCTGGGGAGCCCACTGCTTGGGAAGGACAGCGCAGGGGCTCTAGTCTCCTGCAGAGGCAAGTGGTCTATCAACCTCCTGGAACTCAGAGCCATTCGGGTGGTGTTATTGGAGTTCATCCCGGTACTGGTGTGAAGCCTGTACGGGTCCTGTCGGACAATGCCACGGCTGTGGCCTATATCAACCGCCAGGGAGGTACCAAAAGCGCCCCTCTAGCCAAGGAGGCTATGAGTCTTTGCCAGTGGGCGGAAGCGAACCTGGAGCAGCTTTCAGCGGCCCACATTGCCGGAGTCATGAATGTCAAGGCGGACTTTCTCAGTCGCCATACCTTGGAGCCGGAGAGTGGCAACTATCTGCTCAGGCGTTCTTGGACATCACGAAGCGCTGGGGCCAGCCGAGCCTAGATCTGATGGCGTCATCGGCCAATGGCCAAGTGTCGCGCTTTTTCAGCAGAGGACGGGACCCTCGATCCCTGGGAGTAGATGCTCTTCTCCAACAGTGGCCGACACAAGAGCTCCTCTATGTGTTCCCGCCCTGGCCCATGTTGGGCAGGGTGCTAGACCGGGTGGCAAAGCATCCCGGCAGGGTAATCCTGGTGGGTCCGGATTGGCCCGGACGTCCCTGGTATGCGGACTTGTTCAGGCTCTCAGTCGACGATCCTCTGCGGCTGTCAGTGGAGCAGGGCCTGTTACATCAGGGTCCCGTGGTGATGGAGGATCCCTCTCCCTTTGGTCTTACGGCCTGGCTATTGAGCGGCAGCGTCTGAGGAAGAAGGGCTTCTCAGACAAGGTCATCGCCACTATGCTGAGAGCGAGGGAAGCGCTCTACTTCTACTGCTTACGCCAGGGTTTGGCGTATCTTTGCAGCATGGTGTGAAGCAGGCTCACTTTCTCCCTTCACTGCTCCAATTTCTTCAGTGTTGGCGTTCCTGCAAGAAGGTCTGGAGAAAGGCCTGTCGCTCAGTTCCCTTAAAGTCCAGGTAGCGGCTCTGGCTTGCTTCAGGGGCCGCCTGAAGGGTGCTTCCCTGGCTTCGCAGCCAGATGTGGTGCGCTTTCTCAAGGGAGTTAATCACCTGCGCCCTCCTCTGCACTCAGTGGTGCCTGCGTGGAATCTCAACCTGGTGCTAAGAGCATTGCAGAAGCCGCCTTTGGAACCCTTGTCGAGGGCATCTCTGAAAGACCTGACGTTGAAAGCAGTCTTTTTGGTGGCTATCACTTCAGCCAGAAGAGTTTCCGAGCTCCAGGCGCTCTCATGTCGAGAGCCTTTTCTGCAGTTCACTGAGGCAGGAGTGACTATTCGCACAGTGCCTTCCTTCCTGCCCAAGATTGGTTCTCGCTTCCATGTGAATCAGCAGCTCTGTCTCCCTTCCTTCGTAGGGAGGACTACCCAGAGGAGTACTCCGCTCTTGAATATCTGGATGTGAGACGAGTCATCATCAGATACTTGGAAGTGACCAATGATTTCCGGAAATCGGATCATCTGTTTGTCCTGTTTGCAGGTCCTCGTAAGGGTCTGCAGGCTGCTAAGCCTACAGTGGCAAGATGGGTCAAGGAAGCCATTGCAGCGGCTTATGTGGCCGCGGGGAAGGTGCCGCCTATCCAGCTGAAGGCTCACTCCACGAGAGCTCAGGCGGCCTCGATGGCAGAGGCCGGATCCGTCTCCTTGGAAGAGATATGCAAGGCGGCAACGTGGGCTTCGGCTCATACATTCTCCAAGCATTACCGTTTGACTGTGGCTGCACGGGCGGAGGCCCGGTTTGGAGCTTCAGTGTTGAGGTCAGGGATTTCTATGTCCCGCCCTGGGTGAGTACTGCTTCGGTACATCCCACCAGTCTATGGATTGATCAGCTTGATGATATGGAAGGTAAAATTATGTATAATCATACCTGATAATTTTCTTTCCATTAATCATAGCTGATCAATCCATAGCCCCTCCCAGATATCTGTACTGTTTATATTCTGGTTGAATTTTAGGTTCAAGTTTAGCCTTCAGTTACTTCAGGAGGACTTCGTGTTCAAGTTCTTCTTTCACTTGGATTCTTCAAGAGTTGAGACGAGTTTGTGTTACAGTGAGCTGCTGCATTCCTCTCCCCCCCGTTTTACGGGGCTGGATTGAGACATAAATTCTGCCGGCACTCCCTCCCGCTTCGTGCGGCTGTAGGGCAGCTTTGTACCCCCTCCCGCTTCGGCGGTGTGTTAGGGTCAGTCAGCTCCTCCCGCGGTTGCGGTTGCAGGATAAGCCAGATCCCCCCGCATCGGCGGGTGTGGTGTCCCTCCCCCGCTCCGCGGGGATGAGCTGGACGGATTCCCCTCCCCCCACTTGTGTGGGGATGAGCTGGGTGAATTCCCCTCCCCCGTTTCGGCGGGTGGTGAGCTGGGCAGAGGTCCCTTCGTGGGTGTAATTCTCTAAGTGCTGAGTCCTGCGGATGGAGCTTTGATATCGACATACTGAGGAGTTTCCGGCAGCACATGACCACATATAGGGAGGCAAAAGTTTGCTCTCTATCTCCACCTGCTGGTAGATGGACACAACCCACCAGTCTATGGATTGATCAGCTATGATTAATGGAAAGAAAATTATCAGGTATGATTATACATAATTTTACCTTTACGCAGTGAACAGAGATCCTGGGGAGGAGTGGAGAGGTACTGAGGAGCTGCAGAATCAATCCACTTGTAAGTCAATAAGAAGAGAACTGTATGTGGAAACAGATAGGGAGCCAATCAAGTGACTTGAGGAGAGGGCTAATATGAGCATAGTGACACTGATGGAATATAAGTCATGCAGCAGAATTTTGAACAGATTGAATAGGAGAGAGATGGCTTAATGGGAGTCTTGTGAGAAGCAAGTTGCAGTAGTCTAAGCAAGAGGTGATAAAAGTGTGAATAAGGGTTCTGGTAGTGTGCTCAGAAAGGAAATAATGAATTTTGGTGATATTATAGAGAAAGAAATGACAGGTTTTAGCAGTCTGTTGAATATGTTCAGAGAAGGAGAGAGAGGAGTCGAAGATGACTCCAAGGTTACAAGCTGATGAGACAGGGAGGATGAGAGTGTTATCCACAGAGATAGAGAATGGGGGAAGAGGAGAGGTTGGTTTAGGGGGAAAGATGATAAGCTCATTCTTGGTCATGTTTAGTTTCAGATGGCAATCAGACATCCAGGCAGCCATATCAGACAGGCTGGCTGATACTTGGGCCTGGATTCCTGCTGAAATTTCTGGTGTGGAGAGGTAGATCTGGGAGTCATCAGCGTAAAGGTGATACTGAAAACCATGGGATGAGAGAGTACCAAGGGAAGAAGTATAGATGGAGAAAAGAAGAGGGCCCAGGACAGATCCCTGAGGTACACCAACTGATGGTGGGATAGAAGTGAAGAAGGATCCACCAGAGTATACACTAAAAGTACGATGGGATAGATAAGAAGAAAAACAGGCTAAAACAGAGCCCTGAAATCCAAGTGAGGACAGTGTATCAAGGAGTAAAGCTGTGATCAACAGTGTCAAAAGCAGCAGATAGATCAAGAAGGTTGAGGATAGAATAGAGATCTTTGGATCTGGCCAGGAACCAGATCATTGGAGACTTTAGCAAATGCTGTTTCAGTTGAATGAAGAGGGTGAAAGCCAGATTGAAGTGGATCTCACTCTATTGAATGGGCCTTTCTTGTAATCTCTGAAATTTTCCTCTTCTCTAGATCAGTTGCAGAGCTGAAAGAGCTTACTTCATTGTTCCTATCTCTCTGCCTGTCCTCTGTCAGCTCTGGCTGCTGACATCATGAAACTGTTGATGTTAGAGAGCAAGTACTTCCCATATGATAAAGAACATACTTGCTCTCCAGCAACCAGAACTGACAGAAAGCAGGCAGAGGGACATAAGTGAAGAAGCAAACTCCCCACTGCTCTACAGTTGATTTACAGGTGCTGGAGAGGTGGATAAGGTGGGTGATGCTGAGAGTAGGGCAGGGAGAAGGGGCCGATACTGGGGCTTTGGTGAGAGAAGGAGGTTGCAGTATAATACACAGCTGGGGATAGCAGAAGGGGCCCATACTAGGGCTAGGGAAAGGTTTGATGCTGGGACTGGGAGAAGGGGGGTTGGAACTAACACAGGGGCTAGAGATATGAAAAAGATTAAATGCTAAGAGATGGGTGTAAAAGAAGGATTCTAATGCTGGGCCTGGGAGAAGAGAACTGTGTGCACAGGCCTGACACAAAGTCTGAGACTGACAGAGAGGCTTCAAGATGCGCCTATTGCTGGGGCTGGGAGGAGGGGGCAAGGAGCTGATTCAGACACTGGGAATGGGTGATTGGAGAAGGCAAGGGGTAGAAAGGGGTACAGGTGCAGGTAGAAAGGTAAAAAAAAATAGAATGGAATGGACCAGAGGGAAGATGTCAGAATAGAAGGAAAGATTAAGGAAAGTGGTGAGAAAGAAACAGAATGGAGGAGGGGTGATAAGAAGGAGGAGGAGTGAGAAGGGTGAAAATTGGAGGGAGGAAGGGTAAGAAAGGGGAAGGCATGAAGGATCTGGAGGAGGTGGAGAAAAGTGAAAGACACTGGAAAGGAATAGATGAAAGAGACAGATCTGAGAAGAGAATGAGGAAATTGAGTATCAGCTAAGAGAGAGAAGATGGGGGCAAGATAACAGGAGATTTGATTTTCATTTGGTTTTATCAGGCGAATCTGTGGATGACTGTGGTGGAGGTTATAGTGAATCTATAGCAGAAATGTGTGAGGAACTTCAGAATGGACTGACCCTCCTGCTGATTGTCACTCCAAATGGAAGAGATGAATCAGGAGCAAACAGAGATTGCTTCCTGTTAAACCCAGCAGCAAAGTCTTCCCTCCATATGAACATGTTCCGTTTCTTGGGTAAGTACTGATCTCATACAGATACATTTCCAGTTGGGCACCTTACTGGTATTGTATGCACAACCCCAAACAATTGTCAAATATACAGTACCTGTACACATTGTAAAGGCAGTGTTCAAAGCCATTTTCCTGGGTAAATAATGATTTCTCCAAGGACAAACAGGATAGCACATATATGTGACACCATCAGTTGAAGATCAGATGAAGAAAAGGCTCAGAAGTTCTAGATCTTCCAAACAGGCTCTGTAAACACAGCTGTATGATGTTTCAGGTCATCATAAGTCATGTGGGGACCCTACAGTTTAGGGTTTTGGTACCCCAAAACACAATTTTTTTTCTCTCAATGGGTCAGATTTTCAAGTGAGTACATTTCTGAGGTGCCCTCCCTCAGTTTGTCCCTTTTCCCCCCTACCTTTTTAGTCTCTCCTAAATAAGTTTTTCAGCTTTTTTTTAATTGTTTCTGCCACAAGTGCAGTACTTCTTCAGTTCTAGGTGCATCAACCAATTACATGACTTTCCATCAAAGCGAGAATCACTTTCAAATTATGTGCCTTCATCTTTCAAATCTTGAATGGCACAGCCCCAGATTATATGCAACCATTAATAAATCTACCCCTGCGCAATGCTAGTTATGAAGCAGGAGACTGCCAAGACTACATTTCCAAAATTGTAAGAAAGTGTTCTATAAATCAGTTTATTCTGCTGACTTCACAGACTTAGGGACCAAATGGTGGAAAACTCTGCCTTCCAAAATAAGAAACACACAAGAGTACATCAGATTCTGAAAGATCCTAAAATCATTCCATTTCAAGCAGTTCCTCACAAAGCAATCCAGCTAATGTTTGATTGTGTCAGCGGTATTAAACAATACTGACCTTCCTTCCTGATTCATGTATAACCTCCTCTTCGTATGTACTCAAATGTTCATTTTATATAAATTTTATATACATTTACCACATTGCATTTTTGAATTCTTAACCAGGTCCTCCTATTTCAAATATCAGAGAGCATCACTTTCTCTTGTAGTTTTCCAATTACATAATATACCTGGATTGCGGTAACATTTCTTATGATATCATTTGTTGTATATTATAAGCCACATTGAACTCAAGTTTGTTTGGGATAATGCTGAATATAAATGTCATTAATTAATTAATTAATATGTTCTGGCAGTAGCTTTCCGTAGTTCAGTGAGTTTCCTCAACTCTCCAGGTAAAGGGACTTGAGATTTCAATTCACTCACCAGCTCTGGGTTTGAGTTGATATTCAGAAGTTCAGTTTTGGAGGCATTAATTTTAAAACCTGAAAGTTGTCCATAATTGTTCAATGTTATCATAAGGGCTGATAGAGATGTTAGTGGGCTACATATTGTGAGTAAAATGTCATCTGCAAATAAGGAATATTGAACCATAAATTCCTCTTCCGCCATTGTACCCCATGGATTTCTTTAATGGAGTCTGATATGGGCAGTTAATGGTTCCACTACTAAGGCAGATAATAGTGGAGATAGGGGGCACTCCTGACAGGTCTCCCTAGATAGAGGAAAGGAATCTGAGTAGCCCCTGTTCATGCGAACTCTTGGCAGTTGGCACACTATATAGTGCTGCTATCCATCTTCTGAAATTAGGGCCAAAGTCTATTTACTCCAAAACTGAATGTAGGAAGGCCCATGCGACCCAGTTGAAGGCCTTCTCTGTATCAATTGTGAGGAGCACTAGTGGTATCCGGCAGATCCTAGCTTGCTATATGAATTTAAGGGTTCGTCTCACATTATCCCTCATTGGAGGACAATGGAGGATAATGTGAGGTGAACCCTTAATTTCCCAGTATAAAGCCATAAAACCTGGTTGATCTTCCCCAACTAAGAACATAAGAATAGCCATACTGGGTCAGACCAATGATCCATCTAGCCAAGCATCCTGCTTCCAACAGTGGCCAATCCAGGTCACAACTACCTGGCAGAAACCCAACAAGTAGCAACATTCCATGCTGCCAATCCCAGGGCAAGCAGAAGCTATCACCCCATTCAGTCTCATAGCCAGCGCCTTTGCCAATAATTTAACATCCAAGTTTAATAAGGATTTTGGCCTGTATGAGTTGCACTGGGTGGAGTCTTTCCTAGGCTTGGGCAATACGGTAATGCCAGCTTCCTTCGTAGATGGTGACAGATCTCCACCATTCAAAACGTCATTAAAGGTTGCAGCTAGGACGGGGGCTAGCAGCCCAGGAAATTTTTTAGAAAATTTTGATGTTAGGCTATTGCTTTGGGAATTTCTTCTACCCGGATTTCCCCATCTAAGGATTGCTTCTGAGATTCAGTGACCCATGGCAAAGTAGCCTCTCTCAGAAATTTCTCTATTTCATCATTAGTGGGCTGCACCTCAGACTGATAGAACTTTAGAAAAGAGGCTGCATCCGTGCTCTGGTCCACTACAAAAATAAAAAACATATGGGGGAGGATGGGAGGGGGGGGGGGAACGTTTGAATCCAAAACTTTACAAAAAATTTTGAAGTTCTGTTATGATGATTATTGAAGGTTGAAACTGTTGAACATTGCAGTATTGAAAACATTAGCAGACTAGTTGTAATAGCAATGGAACAGTACTTATCCTCTCTATGTTGCTTGTGCAATGTATCTAAAGTTCTGTGTTGTTGGATAATAAAGACTTCTTACAAATAAAAAAATAAAAAACATATCAACAACTTTACAAAACCATCTTATTTAAAATCATCCTAACTATAAGGAACTTTTCACTAACCGCATTGAATGCCAATATCAAAAGACTATTTAAACATGGCGTCAACACTCACATATTTAAGTGCCTCCAACAGTGATCCCCCAGCCAATAGAAACTGAAGTCTATCCAGCCAATCACAAATCTAGATGTCACAGCAAAGATGTCCCTGACACAGCAATAGCGAAACATGCTGCATGTCTGCCTGCGGTCCTTTATTTATAACTCTGAATGCAGATGAGTTACGCTGTACTTATAAACTTAAAAATCTGTAAATCCAATTGAGTCAAATGGAACTTATATTAAGTGGAATGTGAAGTTGAATTTATGCCAAGTTGAATTTATAAATGAAAAATATTTATACCTTTTCAAGAAATAGAAGATAATAAAGAACTTAGCCAGAGGTTCTTTATTTATGACGAGTGCAGATGAGTTAAGCTGTACTTATAAACTTAAAAATCTACAAATCCAATTGAGTCAAGTGGAACTTATATTAAGTGGAATGTGAAGTTGAATTTATGCCAAGTTGAATTTATAAATGAAAAATTTTTATACCTTTTCAAGAAATAGAAGATAATAAAGAACTTGATTAAATTATAAGACGCTGGGCTGTTTGTTTGGATTATCTGTGATATATTTTGCCCCCATCTTTCAGTTCAATCTGATCTTTAAGTGTGTCTATTTGAAGTTGATTCATCAAGAATGTCTACATTTTGTCATCTGAGGTCATCACTACAAGTTATGGTCTGTTCCCTTTGGATTGGCCACAGCCCCTCGAACGTACTCGAGGTGATGGTAATGGATGCAATGGTGCTCTGCAGCAAAGGAATTCAATTCTATTCCTATCTAGATGATTGACTAAATCAACTTTGAGAAAAGCAACTTAGAACCTTCTCAGAGTATAGAGGATTTATTTTGATACCTGTATTAACAGTGTGTTTCTACCCAAACAGAGGAGGTTGAAGCTTCAAGCGCAGATTCAGGATTTCAGGATGAAAAGGTTATATCTAGCCTGGGATTATATGCAGATCTTAGATTCTATGGTAGTGACTCTTGATCTGATCTCATGAGCTATATTAGCTTTTCATAAAGGTTTAAATGTGAACTTAAATAGCCTTTTAAGTCATAATTTTGCTCTGTTGATTTCAGCAACTGCTTGTAAATTGTCATTTGTTTATACTGTTTTGTTTTAATTAATTTTTATATTTGTTTTACTGTTGATTTTATTATATTATTATGTATATAGTTTGTAACCCGCTTAGACGTTTAGATAATTCAAGATATAAATCTGTAAAATAAATAAACACGTGCCCACTTGAGTCATCCCTCCTGTCTGTTGTGGGCTCAACATCAGAGTTAAGAGATGCCTCTTGTGGACTTTGGAGGTTAAAGGCTGTCTAAAATAGTAGCTCAACATGTGGAACTTAGTGAAGGGTAAGGGCTTGGAGGCTCCCACTTGGTTGATCTTGATAACAGATACTTGTGGGTTGGGGAGCTTATTGTTAAGGCCAGCAGGCTCAGAGTCGGTGAACAGTGTTCAAGATACTGTGGGTGACCAACCGTATGGAAACTTGGGCCATTTGGAAGGTGCTGAATGCTTTTTAGGGCCTACTTCAGTACAGGGTGGTCAGAGTTTTCTGACAATGCTAATGTGAATCAGCAAGGAGGAATTAAAAGGTTGGCAGTAGCAAGAGAAACCTGCAGGCTATGTCATTAGACAGAGGGCAGGTGTTGATAGCATTACACAATGCAGTTACTCAGTATAAGTGGATTTTTTGAGCAGGAATGCTCTAGACCCCATAGAATAGGAGTTGTTGAAGGAAACCTTTACATGATCCAGGTATGGTGAGACACTATAGTGATGGATCTGATGACTTTCAGTCGAAATGCCGTGGTCCCTCTTTTTTTCTGTTTCATGAAGGAATTTGGTTCAGCAGGGTTGAATGCCCAGTTGCAAAAGTGACCTGAGACATCAGGAGTGCTGTACATATTTCCTCTGTGGCCCTATCTTGGCAGAGTACTTCAAAAAGTAGCATCTCATTTGGTATTGTTTGGTGAGACAGGATTGGCCTAGGCACATATGGTATTCAGACCTGATTTTCTTCCAGGTAGGAGAAACCCTGAAGCTTCCGCAGGATACGGGCCTTTTTGATCAGGGGCCAGTGTTAATGGATATCATGTCTCACTTTTGTCCTTGAGAAGACATGTCTAAAGCATATCGATCAGTGACGACATTGGGTGTTTTTGATATGGCATCAAAGTTTATTAGCCGTTTGATCCCCACACTGAGGTCCGCAAAAAAACTGGGTTGTTATATATACAAGCTTATTTTCTTTATTGCACACGATATAAAGCATACCAATTACATGGATGGGGTGATCATGACTCTCTTGCAGGTAAGAGAAATGTCCACCTTGTTAGTCTGTATTAGAGTCTGAAGAGTTTTTGAGGCTTGGTGTGTGGAACGGGGAATTCTTCCATTTTGGTCTTCTATTGCTCAGATATTTTTGTTTCTTTCAGGATGACCTAGCCTTAGCCTTCTTGAAAGATCAAGTTATTGGCTTCTTATCAAAGTTGCTTGGGTGGGTCTTTAGGTGCATACCCAGATGCTGTGTGTCTCCTTAAAAGTGTCACACATTTATGGCCGCTAGTCCATGAGTTGGTGTCGATATGGAATCTGTTTGGTTCTCCAGCCATTAGGTTCTGTGAATCTTTAAAGAAGGTATCCTTAAAAGATCACACTCTAAAGGTGGGATTTCTGGTGACAGTCTGTTTTTCTAGGAGAGCTTGCAAGTATTAGCTCATCATAACCCTCATCATAAGCTCTTTGACATGGAAGGCTGAAACCACCTTTGTAAGGAAGAAACGCCTGCCTTTGAAATGCACAAACAGATAGCAGCATTTCCCTCCTTTCGGCATGACAGTTGGGGAGAGAAATTTCGTATTCTGTGTCTCTTGGATGTCTTGAGGGTGCTGTGGTGTATTTGTATGTCACTAATCAATTTTGAGAGTCTAATCATTTATTGATATTGTTTGGTGGTGTTTGAGACAGTGAAGCAGCTTCCAAAGCTTCTATTGCACACTGACTGAAAGAGGCTTTGATTTTGGAATATATTCTAAAGGTTGTGCATGGTGATCTCCTGGACAGAATCATAGTCATTTTTTTCCACTGAGTTATCACATGGTCCTCATTGCACTCCTCTGTTCTGGACTAGTCTTGTAGGACTTAAGGAAAGAAAAATAACAGGTAAGATGAAATGTTTTCCTTATTTTCAAAGGTTCTAGCAGAAGCATGACTCTTCACCAGGCTAATGAGGTAGGCTGGAGCCAGACCATTGATAATTTTGAATATCAGTGACAGTAATTCAGAAAGAATCTACACTGAAATAGACAACCAGTGTAGTTCCTCAAAGTTAAATACTGCCCTGTCCCACCACCTTCCAGCAGCTGTAACCATGCCACACAATTTAGAAACACAATTCTCCCCCTCAATCACTGGCAGAGACCACAGGTCCAAAGGAAGAGGTTGCTAACATGTCCCCTTGCTATTTGGACAAACTGCAGTGTGAAACATCCAAAATCAGAATTTGGACATTTTTAGCGGAAGGATGTATTTTAAGAAGTCCATTTGCTTTGAAAATGAGCACCATAAGCAGTTAAAGCTTTTATTGTTTGTGATTAATAATTACTGCCTTTTGACAAATGTAACCAAAGAGGTTCACAAAACTACAGTCGCAAGAAAAGAAAACAAACTACAGTTTATTGATAGGAAAGTCAGAAAGAGAACACACACAAAAAAGGATGAGGAATATAAATATATGTCCAGGATGACATTTATACTGGAACCTTCTCTAGGCTTAAGCAAATTTATGTCACATATAATTCCCTGCTAGGAGGTTTGAGGTTCATTTTGTTAACAATTGAACTGTAAGGTGAATTGTAGGGTGAGCTCAATCATCATCTATTCACCAATTCAAAGGGACACCTCCACACCATCCCTTTATATGAGTTAATAGTTAAACTCCCGTTGATAGGTTGATATTTTATTTTTTGAGTTTACTATCTCCTATATAATTTAGACATATACTTTACGCACATATTTTTTTCATTTACTTTAGTAAATGCTTTTTGGTTTAGACACTGACCTCTGCAGGCACAATTAGGCTCTGATATTCAGTGCTAGACTGTGTCCAGGTCACTGGCACTGACTATCAGTGGCTGACGATTGTGTCAGGCCATTAAGCCCTTATGCACGTCCCAGCTGAATATCGGTCAGAACCCGTATGTGTCCATGTTCCATCCTCCTCTCCCCCCCCCCCCCCCCGCCTGACAAGTAAGCAATCCCCATTTGCACCCCTTGACAATAACCAACCCCCTTCTCACCCAGTCAGAATTGCCACCCCCCTCCCTGAGCCTACCCTGAGTATCGTGGTGGTGTATGAGGTAGTGGAAGTTCAAACTCCACTCACTCCTGTTCCTACTGGCTCCATGCTGAAAATGGCCACCACAACCTCTATGTTTATGTTTATTGAAATTGATATACTGCTAGAGGCAGTTGCATTATAGTCGTGAGCACAGTAAATTAAATTAACATAAATTAAAATTAAATTCAAACAGTTATCGAGATAAAAGAAACTCCAATCTTTCTATAGGAAAGATAAGAACATAAAAGTCAACAGTCAAACAGGCTACACCACTAACTGACCTCCACTGCTACTAAAACTGAAACTGTCTAACCACTTTCGACCAAAACCGAAACTACAGCTGAACTGCATCACTTGGTTTCGGCTGAAACCGAAAACTAAAGTTTGGTTGTGTGAATGTGAATCATGAGGCCCACTGGGAATTGTCAGAGCTTGCAGTAAAAAGCCCTCTGCTTAAACCAACAGGAGATTATTACCCTCCAGTCCCAGGAATTGCAAGCATTAGCTAATCACTGGGAGAGTCATTTTAACAAAGACTTCTCAACAAGTCTGGCATGTTTAGGTTTTCAAGTTAATGCAGATTTAGTTAAACATCCTCTAAGAACTTTGTGATTACCAGCTTTTTATGCTTATCCAAACTGTGCACATATAACAAGAGAAAGTAGCATTAAGATGTTTCCTGTTTTATATTTAGTTAAAGGACAAGCATGATATAGATTCTTCCTAAAATAGAATAAAGGCATCCAGACACTGGTTTACAGTGTGGACATTTTGCCGGCTTGATGCACAGAATAAAAAGGCACATTACTGTTACAGAATGCAAGGACTAAAGGCTCTGAAAAATTACAATCAAGAGCAATACGTTTCTCAAATTATTTACTAATATATAAACTTCATTTCATTGTAATATAATTTCCCTACTAACACCATAACTTGACCAGTACTTTTGCTTGAAAACAATCACTGCTGGTTCCCTTCTCATAGAATCTACTGTCTGCATGCCACAGGTTTGATTAAAATGCTGCATCTTCATCATACCCAACAGAGCCTGGAAATTCTTTAGAATCACCCAAATAGTATCCAAGCCAGAATATATATACAGTTTAAGTGCACGTCGGATAAGCACATGCTCTGTTTAACTGCATGCCGTACTTCGGTCCCATTTTTGGCGCCATCAGTTTCTATGGGGACATGCTTCGGTTTAGCGCCCCATTGATAAGTGCAAGATTCGCTTATATGCATGGTTTAAGACCGCTCTTCTGCAGGAAAGACTCTGCATAAGCGCGCACATGGAATATGGAAGCCGATTGGCGCGTGACAAAGGGGCGGTAAATGTGAAATCTCGTTGGTTAACTGCCACAGACAGAATAAGCGAAAGAATGTGTACACTGGAGTCGTCGTCGTCACGCAACTGTAAGACTTCAACACTGGCTGAACGAATAGAAGTTCTTTAAAAATTAGAAAACAAACAAAGTCAAGCATCTTTTTAAAGAATATGGTGTCAAATTTCACGTATCTTGAAGCAGAAAGACCAACTTCTGGAAGACTGGCAAAACAATACAAATCCACACTGGAAACAAAAACGGGCGGGAAAAGCTGAGGAGCTAGAAGATGTTCTTCTTCGGTGGTTTTCTCAAGTCAGGAGCAGACAGTTTCCTGTCAGTGGTCCACTGCTTATGGAGAAAGCTAATCAGCTAGCTGAAAGTCTTGGGCTAACTGAATTCAAAGCCACTGTTGGATGGTTGGAAAGATGGAAGGAGAGGAACAACATAAAATTCAAGAAACAGCATGGTGAAAAACAAGATGCTGATGACTTTGGTGCTGAAAATTGGGTTGTTTCAGTTCTTCCTTCCATCTTGAACGAGTTTGCACCTCGTGACATTTTCAGTGCTGATGAAAACGGACTCTACTGGTGAGCGATTCCTGATGGAACACTTGCATTCAAACAAGCTGAAACTACAGGAAGTAAAACGTCGAAGGACCGACTGATGATCCTCCTTTGCTGCAATATGGATGGAAGTGAGAAGTTGGAACCACTCGTCATTGGAAAGAGCAAACAGCCCCGCTGCTTCAAGAATGTTAAGCGACTTCTTGTGTCATACGAGGCTAACACAAATTCATGGATAACTGGGGAAATTTGGAAGCAGTGGCTAAAGAAGTTAGACACTAGAATGCGGGCACAAAAGCGTCAGATTTTGTTGCTTTGTGGTAATTGTGCTGCACACAGTGATGATGTCAGGCTGTCTAATGTCAAGGTGGTCTTCCTGCCACCAAACACTACCTCTCTGATCCAACCTATGGATCAGGGCATAATAGCCAATTTAAACAACATTATCGGGCTCTTATGGATATCAAATGCCAAATTACATGGCAAGAAAATTAAACAGTGCAAACTTCAGTTCAACGGTTTTCTAAGAACTCGATAATACATTGTCAAGATGTCCAATGAATCTTAAGCCTCCTGGAACCCTGAATGTGGAGTCCCTGAGAGTTCCCCGATATCACCAATATTTTTCAATGTCCTGATTGCTTCACTTGGCAAGAAACTGGAAAAAAATTAGTTTAAAACCCTTTAGTGTCCAATGTTCCCGTAATAAGCCATATGGGAACAGATTGATGGGATCATTGGACCCTAAAGGGTTAAACCCATTCATATATGCAGACGATGTCACCATCTACATACCTTTCAACAACAGCATCGCAGAGATACTGGATAAGGCCAAAATGGAAAAGTGGGCCACAACTGTCAAACTTAAACTGAACCAAGGTAAAACCAAACTCTTGGTTTTATCCAGCCAGCACAATCCCACTACTTACCAAAACCTCAAAATAGATCAATAATCTTACACAATCAAAACACAAATAAAAATACTAGGAATCATTCTCGACAAGCATCTGACCCTTGAAGACCAAGTTGCTGCTATCACGTCAAAAAGCTTCAAAACACTATGAGAAGAATCAGAGAATATTTCCCTAGACAGTTTTTCCGTCTTATAGTACAGACGCTGATATTGTCCTAACTAGACTACTGTAATGCAGTATATGTGGGCTGCAAAGAAAACCTACTACGATCGTTGCAGACCATCCAAAACACAGCAGCGAGATTGATATTCAAAAAGTCGAAATATAATAGAGCAATCCCACAACTCATAATGCTACATTGGCTCCCGATCAGGACCAGACTAAGCTTCCCCAGCCTCTTATATGGGGCGCCTGAGGACAGCTGATAACATATCTCCACAGAAAGGCTAATTCCTAAGGAGCTTATCATCCCAAATATACAGATTTAAATTCCTGCCAAACTTTTGTATCAAAAGCATTTATTTGGAGTACTCTATTTACCATATAAACTATTATGCAAGATCATAACTGCATTACTTACAATCGCAATTACAGAAAAAAAAAAAGAATGCAAAAAGTTGCTGTCCCCACCCTGCCCCCCAGACTACCTTACAATCCCTTGTGGTCTAGTAGTGTAGTCAGGGCAGGAGTGATCCTCATGTCAGCTCCCCTCTCAAAATGGTTGCCATGACCTCTTGCTGCAGTCTCACGAAATTGCCACTAGAGGACATATTAGCCACTTTCAGAGCAGAGCCAGCATGGGCAGGAGCAGCTGGGGATCACTCCTGCCCTGGCTACACCCCTAGACTGCCAGGGAATGTAAGATAGGCCCCAGAGTGGCACCTACAGGCGAACAAGGAGGAAAGGAAACTATTGTTCAGAGGGGAGGGAGGGAGACAAACAAAACAAAGCACACATTTTCTTTCACCGAAAGCACACAGAAACTAGGAAGAAAAAGTATTTTAGGCCAGTTTCAGCACCACAACCAAAATTAGGTCGGCTTCTAATTCAAACCCACAAAATGGCGTGCCTTCAAGACATTCTATTTAGCTGTGTTGGAGACATTGTAGCCAGAAAAGGAGACCACTCTGCACTGGTGGTGATGTGCTTGGAGGGCAGGCACTGGAGCTTTCTGCTCTGCTGCAAGGAGGAGGCCTAGGCTGGGTCATGCAAGGAGGCAGTCTATCGGAGTCTGCATCAGGAAGAGGTGGAGGGAACCTGGAAACTTAAAGCAGTAAAACCAATGGTAAATGCATTTGTTTTTTTGTACCACTCTGCGGGAACAGTAAAAAGCATTGTTTCCGCAGGGCGGTAAACACTTTTACTTCCGCATCGGCAGTAATTCTTTGAAAGTTTTTTTTCTGTTCCTGCGGATTTACCACTTTTTACTGTGGTTCACTGCATGTCTCCATCCCTATTAAGGGAAGCAGAGCAAAATAGTGTTCACCCAGGGGCATAGCCAGACACTCAATTTTGGGTGGGCCTGGGCCCAAGATGGGTGGTCAGAACTCCACCCTATCCCACAGTGATTTGGTCTCTCCCTCTCTTGCCAGCATGCCATATGGTCTCTCAAACATCCCCTCTCCCCCGCATACCTTTTAAATAGCAGATTTTCACCGGAGCAAGCAGCAACTAATACACACTGCTCATGTCGGCCCCATAGCCTTCCCTCTGATGCAACTTCCTGTTTCTGCATAGGTGGGAATACATCAGAGGGAAGGCTGTGGGGCCAGTGCACAGTATGTTTCAGACGCTACTCGATGCAGGCAAAGATCTGCTATTTACAAAGTATGCAGGAGGGACAGTTCTTGGGAGTGTTCAGCTGGTGTGGCTTGGAGATCCCTGCCTGCCAAATCATAGGTGTGCTGCTACTGGGTGGGCCTGGGCCCACCCGAGACCACCCTTGGCTACACCACTGTGTTCACCTACCCACAGAGATGTCCTCTTCTCTCATAATTCCCTCAGAAAAAGGATCATGTTATAATACATGTTACTCTAATATTCTTAACTGTGACTTTGCTTTGAACCTTATTGGGAGAAGGTGGTTTATAGATGCATAATATAACCTATATCTTTGGACCACAAACTGTGTATGCCGGGTCTCCTGGAGGGAGGTGAGATAGAGAATACGAAAGGCTAATGCTACACTTGTTAGAGAGTGCCAGATGCAAAATAGCAAGATCCTAGAAAGAACCAAATGCCCTTTAGAAGGAAGATTGAATAAAATGGATTGAAATGATAAGGATTATAGAAAAGTTAACAGCTATGAACAGAGAGAGATCACACAAGTGAGGAAGCCCTGGCTACAGGAAAAAGAGGGGGTGAGAAAAGGAAATAAAGTTTTAGGGAGATTAGAAGGTAGGGCTATGTAAGGAGACTGTATGAGGGCTGCTTGACCTATATGCACCCTATATCCCACCTAGGCAAGTGGGGGATAAATAGATGGAGTACAGCACATACACTCTGTATTGTGGTTATGTAACGCTTAAATGAGCTGCCACAGACTTGGGGGAGGGAGGGAGAGGGTGGGGGTGGGAGTGAGTGGGTATAATTATAGAACATGTTGTAAAGGGGTAAGGATTGGTGGGGGAGGAGGGCAATACATCTGTTTGTTGCTATTTTTAGTTGATGAGTTGGTGCATTGAAGGACCAACTACACCAAAAAATGTTTTCAAAATTAGGTTAGATAAGATTAAGAGACTTGGGGAGTAGGAAAAGATTGGGACTGGCTTGGAAGCTAAGGAACAAGGTGAGTGAGGGAGCGTAAATGAAAATCTTTGTGTTTTGTTCTTTTGAAATGATACATATCACAACAAAATCAATAAATATTTAAATATAATTTATCTGTTTTGTTTACATGTCATTGTCATGTATAATCATTTAAATCTATTGTGAAAAGAGTCTGGATATCCTGATATTGCTTTCCCATTTGTTAATAGTATTTGGACCTCAATAACCTGAACTGATAGTGTACATTTCTTTACAAATGAGGTCTCTCTCTATTCATTTTAATTGCATTTGTGCATAAGTTTTTACTGTATTGTGATTTAGTTGCTAATGAACAGTTTAATCTTTACTCTAAAAGACAAAGCCACCTTTTGAGATTTGAATGCTGTGTATTTAAATGGCCAGGTGTTCTTCTAAGCATTGCTATCCGAACCGGGAGTCCTCTAAGTCTCAACCTCGCAGAACCAGTATGGAAGCAGCTAGCAGGAATGAACCTAACAATTGCTGATCTCAGTGAGGTAAATTGCTGTTACAAATTATTTCTGTTCTGCAGCAGTCTGTTTAGTTCAGTGCAGATTACAGTTTTAAGAGGTTGAACACAATATGTCCAAGAATTACATTTGCAGATAAAGGGGGAATAAAACCATCTATAAAAGATATTTTTAAAAAAAAACAAGTTTTAAGATGGTGACGAAAAATCATGTAGTCTGTGGTTGTTCGAATATACTGGCAGTGAGTTCCGAATGGTTGATGCTTGATAATTTACAAATAGTTGTCTCAAAGGTATACTATACACTAGAAAAGTGTGATGGTATTGTTCAGTGTACAAAGAAGAATAATTGATCTTTGACAAGAAATTTTGTCAGTAGTCATTAATTAGGTAAATCACTTAGAGGTTGTTTTTCAAAAGTTTAACTGGAAATTTTTAGAAAATAGCCCATTAAACCTTTGTTTTTTAATGTTTTCCCCACTAATCTGTTGAATTTGACCTACTAAATTTATACAGCAGACAAATTTAGCTAGATGAAACGGCTGGCTTATGACATAGCATCTTTTTTTTTTTTTGTTCTAACTGGCTAAGTGGAAGGTTCTCCAACCACATAAATAGCTGTTAAAATCTAGCTGGTTAAATTTCAACTTAAAATCTGCCTAAAATGACTCCGTTTTCTCCTCAGCGGATCTTGTTAAGTTCATTCCTTTGTTCCTTATCACAAGTACCCTATATAATAATTTGCACCTCCAACATTCTACGTCTGGATGCCTAGATTCGTAACATCCATTCCCACTCATTGCCCCGCCCTCGCGTCAAAACGTAATGACGTCAGAGGGCGGAACAATGAGGGGGAAGGGGAATGCTGGAGGCGAGATGATGTCAGGAGGAGAGAATCGCGGGACATCAAAGGGAGGGAGGGAGGAAGGGGAGGGCAGGGCAGAGGAGAATTGATGGACATGGATAGGACAGTCATAGGCACCCTGTATAAGAGGCTTGAGGAGGCTAAGCCTCCCCAACCCAACCTTGACCTTCCCCTGGCTGCTGCCCCCCCCCCCCCCCCAAAACGCAGGGCTGCCTGGCACAGCAGCACTGCAGCCAGACAGCTCTCGGACGGTCCCTCCGCTCCTTCCCGCCCTCAGCTCCCCGATCGACAGCCCTCCTCTCCGTTCCTCCCACCCCCCCTTGCATGTGTTTAACCCTTTTACTTTCAGGCACAGCAACGGCAGTGAAGAGGACAACACAGCGGGCTCACCTCCAGCTCCTCCCTTCCCTCACACAGTGTCCCGCCTTCTGCAATGATGCATTTCCTGTTTCCGTGAGGGCGGGACACTGTGTAAGGGAAGGGAGAAGCTGTGTTGTCCTCTTCACTGCTGTCGCTGCACCTGAAAGTAAACGGGTTAAACGCGGGGGGGGGGGGGGAGGGAGAAGGAACGGAGAGGAGGGCTGTCAGGGAGCTGAGGGAGGACAGGGAGAATTGCTGGACATGGATGGGAGGGCAGGGGGAGAGAAGAGATGGCTGGAATTGGAGAGGAGGGCAGGGGGAGATCGCTGGACAGGAGGGGTGGGCAAGGGAGAGAGGAGAATTGCTGGACATGGATGGATGGATGGAGGGGAGGGCAGGGGAGAGAGGAGAATTGCTGGACATGGATGGATGGATGGGAGCAAGGGAGGAGAGCAAATTTGCTGGGTATGGATGGATGGAGGAGAGGGCAGGGGAGAATGGAGAGTTGCTGGATATGGGTGGATGGAGGAGAGGGCAGGGGAGAATGGAGAGTTGCTGGACATGGATGGAGGGGGGGGCAGGGGAGAGAGGAGAATTGCTGAACATGGAGGGGGCAGGGGAGAGAGGAATTTTGCTGGATATGGGTGGATGGAGGAGAGGGCAGGGGAGAATGGAGAGTTGCAGGACATGGATGGATGGAGGGGAGGGAAGTCAGGAAAGAGATGCACATGGCTGGAGGGGAGGGAAGACAGGAGAAATGCTGGACATGGATGGAGTCTGTGTACTCTTTATCTTTTAAAAAATACTATAAATAAAAATCACAAAAGAAAGATTTAAAAAAAAAAACAGATAAAACAATCCGTATCTCATACCCCTGGAGCATATTATTCATTATACACCCTTTCCAATTATTACTTATCATGACAGAACATTTCTCCTAATGGTTCCCTTAAAAACATAGTCGCCATTACATGATAACCTTGCTAGCACCCGTTTCATTTGTGTGAGAAACGGGCCTTTTTTACTAGTTATTATATAGACCATGAAACACCGGAATTGACGAAAGCCTTTAACGGGTACTATGTATGCCACATTGAGCCTGCAAATAGGTGGGAAAATTTGGGATACAAATGTAACAAATAAGTAAGCATGTCTACATATATGTTATTTTTCTTTGAAAGGTTGATAAAGACTTCATTCCTGGGCTGATGTACATCCGTGACAATGAGGCAACTTCTGAAGAGTTTGAGGCCATGAGTCTTCCTTTTACTGTGCCAAGTGCGAGTGGTCAAGACATTCAGCTAAGTTCTAAATATACCCACATTACACTGGAAAACCGAGCCGAATATGTGCGACTGGCAATAAACTACAGGTCTGTACATCCGAGTTTGCATTGCTAAATGCATTTTACTGTAGAGATTATTGCAGACAATCACTATGAGAAGTACTGTACAACAAAACAGAGTGAGGGGGAAGTTATGATCAAAGGGTACCTTCAAGTCAGGTTATTTTACCACTAACTATTGCTGCTTTAGCACAGACCCCATTTTATGCAATGAGACCTAGTTACTAATAAGCAGGGTTAACAGTAAAATAACACCTGGGTTTCTTTAATGGCACAGTTTCACTTGGCCACATTAAGGGAAGCGGAGCTAGCCTGCCTGATCAGGCAGAGATAAATGTATAATCCCTAGAGTGGTAACAGAACAGGGAATTCCCAGAAATGTGCAGTATACGGAGACAGGCCTGGGAAAAATGCCCCTCTACATATCACGTCACTACATGTGCATAAGAAAATAGAAAATTGCTAAGGTAGGAACAGTCTTTTTCGTGAGAGTCCTAATCCTGTATGTCCAGGCCAGAGTTGGGCCTGGCACTGTATAAAGGCTGGGCAAATCAGGTTTGAGCCTAGAGAAAAAGCAATCCAGGGAGAACTTTTCACTGATCCACAAGAGATTTTAATTGCAAAACAGCCAATCTGTGCATTAACAGGTTTTGATATATTTGGTTGAAGCAGTAAAGAGTTTTTAAATTGTCTTTACCCCTTTTTTGGCTGTTTTTGTAGATGTTCAGTGCTGCTACTGCTCTCACATTACCATGTTCAGTTCTGGAGGTGGGATCTGTGCTTCACAAGTTGAAAGAGGGCAAATCTACAACCTTCAGGGCTCTGGGCCTCTGTACAGCTCAGTGCAGGGACATGTACATGGGCTAAAGGGTTGTATCCGTGCCCTAACAAAGGATCTAGAAGTTGTTTTAGTCAGAGCCAAACAGGATGGATTTTTTTTTTCAGTGCTGTTAGAGCAGCAGAGAAAATCTGGCATGGAATAGTCATTGGCACCTGGTAGATTGTAAGTGTTAGCTTCAGTATAAAGTGCAAGCAGCCAGAGGGGCAGACAAGTGGAAAGAGAATTTGACAAGCAGCTGCTGGGCAAAGGGTGCCTGGTGTGGAATTATAAAGGCCATAAAGAAACTGTTTCTATTGAGCTTCATCTGGACCAATAGGGAAATCTCGGCAAGATTAGTAATTGGAGCCAGAGCCACTGCTTATCCTGTTGAAAGCCTGAGAGAGCAGGCCAAAGGGAGTAAGAAACCCCAAGCTGTAACCAGATATAAGAGGTGCTGCGTTTTATGCTGCAGCTGGAACAGTTGGAAACTCTGGATTGGAGCACCTGTTTAAAGCCAAAGCCTCTGCATATACTGGTGGGAGACTGGTGGTGGACCATAGAAAAGATTGAAGGCTGTGACATGGGAATCTAGGAGCAGGAATAGAAGAGAGAATGAATAGCCTTGCAGCAGTGTACTGTGAACAAAGATGACTGCTGGCTCTGGGAGTGGGGCAAGGCTGAGAAAGAAATAGCAAGGCCAAAAAGAAGGGCACAAGGCAGTAAAAATAGGTTGACTAGCAAGGAAATTAGTGAAGGAGTCTACAGAAAAGAGCCAGTTAAGAAACTGGACCACGGTCAAGGAAAGTCAGAAGGTTAAGTCAACTGACCATGGCGGTGTGCCCACAGTATAGAATAACTCCCTGTGCAGCTGGAGGAAGTCAGACTACATACAGAAGACCTGGCTGAGGAGTGGAGTGATTTGCAACCTAAAGATCAGAAGCCCCCCAAAAAGTTATGTTTTATCTTTTTATTAAATGCTTAAACAATACAACAGCAAACGATTCACTTTTAATAGTTAAGCCCCAGTGCTCTCCCTCCCAGATCCAAATTATTAATAAAGTAGAAGAACAGGACACAAGAGACCTTTTTTTCCTAACCTCTCAGACCACCAACACCTGCCAATCATGCTTTTTTCAGCCCCCAAATCCCACTAGCCCCTATGTCATATTCTAATGTAGAGATACAGAACAACTTACAGAGACACCCTTCAAACAAGAGAACCTAGTTGCTAAGAACAAACCCAGTGGTGGTAGCAATGGAAAAACTGACGGATAGGCGCAGAAGGTGTTATCGGCCGACTGCAGAGGAACGGAAACAATTGGAAGGCGTTATTGGTGGCAATAAGGAGAACGGACTGAATAAACCAAAGAAGATGGGGGAGGGAGAGTGGTTAGGGGGTGGGAAGAAGGGTGGGGAGGTACATAGGGAGAAAGGGTAAGGGGGAAAAATGCGATGGGTGGAAATTGTTGAACATGTTTGTATATTGGAAAGTATGGGAGTCTGGACTCAGAATGTTATGTTGGTTATTCAATAAAAATTGAAAATTGAAAAAAAAAAGAACATACCCTAATCCCAATCCCCCCCTCAAAAACAAAATCGCTCACCAACTATGAAGAGAGGCAGGTGGTCTGTACTCTTATGAACCCCCCACCATTTACCCAGTCCCATCTGTTCAAACCTGATGCCTACCCCCCCAGCCCCCTCCCAATACATAGGCTAGTCAAGAGATCAAGGAATCCATGTAGCCCAAAATAATTTTCTACACTTGAAGGAAAACCGTGTATCATGAGACTCAAGAAGCATCAAATTATGAAATGCATTGAACCAGTGTCAAAAAGATGTCCTGCAGCCAATGTTACATAATACATTTCTTCCCTGCTTAAACAGGCCTTACCCAAAAGCAAATGCCCTTGTTTGTATGGGATCCCACACAGTTCCATAGCTCCAAACAAGATCTCCTGCGATGTCATAGGGATACTCCAATCTAACAAGTATTCCAAATATTGAATTATACTTTATACACACTGCCAGAGTGCATGTGCCAAAGTACTTTCCTCTCTGCTACATTTGAGACAAATCAAAAGAAGGCTCTGCCTGCCCGACAGGCTTGAACTTGCAAAAAATAGACCCCCGGTGAGGATGCAAAATTGACATTCTCTGAGAGCAGAACTGTAGACAAGCTTTGGTATGTCTCTAATTAACCTTTTTTTTAAGATCCAATGTCTCCCCAGCGTCCTCCACAGCACCCATTTACTTATGTTCCTCTGAGCTCTACCTTAACTCAAGGCTTTATGTATACTCGAGACTGATAGGTGCCCTTGGGGCTTTTTCATTATAAAAAAAAAAAATCTTGTAGCCTCTGTAAGATTCCAGACCATAGGCTCGCCTGGTCCAAAAGTATGTATTTAGTGGGCCAGTTGTCAACAAGCAAATCGATCACCCTGTTGAGTGGATATTTTATGTTGAAGATCTTGTACCCTCTCCTCCCCCACCCCCCTCCAAAGGACATGAGCTAATAACGTTATCCCATGCTGCTCCCATTAAAGAAAATTTTCACTGTCTGTACTAGGTAGGAAACCTAGGCTCCCCTGATTGCGTAACAACTCACTGCAAATTGTGTCATGGCCCCATAACTTTGCACCTTCCAAGCCTCCCGTAGTGAGACTGTTCTCCTTCAGTACCATAGGAAGTACCACAATGAGAACTTGTATGAAATAGTTGATATACCACAGAGAATAAAGGGCTGTTTCTAATGATAGTGGGGTAAAGTGACGGTCATAGAGCTAATCTCTAAGGTGTCACAACAAGCAGGCTAGATTATTTTTGTGTAAATCTGAAAGACCTGTACCACCCCCCTACATACCCATCATTTGATAGAGACATATTATTCCACTCTTCTTCTGCATCTGCCAAATGCCATCTGTTCTTTAGTATGTTGAAGCAAATGATTAACATTAAGGTGATACAGCTGCCGAGGATCTTCAGGCAACTGTATACCCAATATTTATAGCATTTTGTAATCGTAAACGTCTCTTACGAGAGGAGTATAACAGGCTAGTTCCTGGTTATTACAAAAATTTTTGCAGAGGAGAGGAGACCAAGAGGGTTCTGCTACACTATTTCTCTCAGAGTGCACGTTTCACATCAGACTACCTGAGGTTATGAAGACCCCTGAGGCAGGCTTTTGGGCCGAAACACGGCCGTGTCGAGTCATTTTTTTATGCGAATAAACATTTTTCTTGGTATCCTCATTCATTCTCCTCACTTTTTTGTCTCATATCTCACGGTTTTCATGAGGGTTTTTACCTCCTTTTTGTTGTGCCTAACATTAAGGTGATACAGCTGCCGAGGATCTTCAGGCAACTGTATACCCAAATATTTAAAAGATCCTGCAACCCATTTCAAGGGAAATGCCCCCCTTCCAATTCTGCTTCACCGATTCCATTGTAGCCAGTGCCTCAGGTTTAGACAAATTCACTTTAACCCTGAGAAATCACCATACTCCTGAAAGCTCTCAAGAATCACTTGGAAAGAAATGTGTGGTTCTGACAAATGTACTAAAAGGTTATAAGTGAAGGCCATCAATTCCGGTACAGGCTGATCTCTTACATCTTCTTCTGTAAAGACAGAAGCAAAGAATTCATTCAGTTTCTCCGCTATGGACTTCTCCTCCCTGAGCGCCCCTTTTACTCCTTCGTGATCTAGTGGTCCCACAGATTCCTTGCCAGCTTTCTGCTTCTGATGTACCTGAAAAAGTGTTACTGTGAGTTTTACCCTCTGCTGCAAGTTTTTCTTCATATTCTCTTTTAGCCTCTTTATTAATGCTTTGCATCTGACTTGCCAGTGCTTATGTTGCTTCTTATTTTCTTCATTTGGATCTTTTTTCCATTCTTTGAAAGACAATCTTTTGGCTGTAATAGCCTCTTTTACTTCACCTTTTAACCATGCTGGCTGTTGTTTTCTTTCCACCTTTGCAAATACGTGGAATGCATCTGGACTGGACTTCCAAGATGGTACAGTAATTATAGTCACCCTTTCAAAAATTAAATGCAGCTACTGTAGATTTCCTTTGTGGGTTCATCCCAAATTTTAGCTCGATCATGTTATGATCACTGTTTCCCAAGGGACCCAACACCACCACCTCTCGCTCTATGCCCTGCACGCCACCAAGGACCGGATCCAAAACGGCTCCCCCTCTTTTCGGTTCCTGGACGAGTTGCTCCAAGACTCAATCATTTATTATATCTAGAAGTTTTTTTATCTCCTGGCATTCCTGATGTAACATTTATCCAGTCAATATCGGGGTAATGAAATCATCACTCATTATTATAGCGTTGCACAATTTGCCAGCTTTTCTAATCTCTGTAAACATTTCTTCATCTGTCTGTTTGTTCTGTCCCGATGGAGGGTAGTATAGCCCTACAAGACTACTCCTTCCTTTCACAAATGGAATTTCTATCCATAATGATTCCACGCTATCTGTTTAAGGTGGAATGTTTATTTTTATTTGACTGAATTCCCTCTTTAACATATAGCAATGCCCCCCCTCCAATTTGATCCTCTCTTTCATTGTGATAATTTGTACCCTGTTAACATAGTGTCCCATTGATTTCCTCTTTCCACCAAGTCTCTGAAATGCCTATTATATCTACCTCATCATTTAGTGCTATTAACTCTCATATCCTATTTTTAGGCTTCTAGCATTTGTATACAAGCACTTCAAATTGTGCTTTTTTCCTTTGATCTACAAGTTCTTGAATGGAATAATGTGCATCCTTTATCCTGCTCTCTTATTAAGCACACCTGGCTTACTTTCTGCATTGTTGAAATCTCTCTACGGGATTCCCTAAATGTCTTGTTTCAATAGCATCCTTCAAGGCTACTCCAACACCGAACCATGCATTCTGGTCGACTGTCAGCTTCCAACCCCTCCCCCCCCCCCCCCCCCCCCCCCCCCCCAATCCATTCTAGTTTAAAAGCTGTTATATCTCCTTTTTAAAAGCGCCAGCAGTCTGGTTCCATCCCAGTTAAGGTGGAGCCCATCCTTTCGGAACACTTAGAATGTTGCCCAGTTGCTATCAAATCTAAATCCCTCATCCCTGGACCATTGTCTCAACCACTCATTGAGATTTCACAGCTCTGCCTGCCTTTTGGGTCCCTGTGCGTTTAGACAGGGAGCCTCTCTGAAAATGCGATTCTGGAGGATCTGGAGTTCAGCTTTCTACCTAAGCATAATTTGTCTTCCAGAACCTCCCTCCCACATTTTCCTATGTCATTGGTACCCACATGTACCAAGACAGCTGGCTCCTCCCCAGCACTATCTAAGATCCTGTCTAGGTGACATTTGAGGTCCGCCACATTCGCACCAGGCAGGCAAATGACCAGGCAATCCTCAGCCACCCAGCTATCTACATGCCTAATGATCAGATCACCAACTACAGCTGCCTGAACCCTTCCCACCGGGGCAGATGTTATTGGAGACATATCCTCAGTGCAAGAGGATAGTGCATCCCCTGGTGGGCAGGTCCTGGATACAGGAGTACTTCCTACTTCACCAGGGTGATGCTCTCCTTCTAAGAGACCTCCCTCCTCCAATGCAGCACAGGGACTGCCAGACTGGAGGCAGGACTTCTCTACATTGTCCCTGTAGGTCTTATCTATGTACCTCTCTGTCTCCTTCAGCTCCTCCAAGTCTGCTACTCTAGCCTCAAGAGAACAGACCTGTTCTTTGAGAGCTAGAAGCTCTTTGCATCGAGCACACGCATATAACCGCTCACCAACTTGGAGATAATCATACATGTGACACTCTTGGTCAGTAATAGTCTCAGGCAAGCCAACCAACCTTAAATTATTGTGCCTCAAATGGTTCTCAGTGTCATCAATTTCCTCCTCTAGTACCTGCAGCTGTGATTTTAACTGATGTGTGTCTTGCTCCACGTGGTGACAATTTTCCAATATATCTATCCACTGTGCAATAGAGTGGACTTTCTGCGTAAGATTATCAAAATCTGTTATCCAGTGACTATTTTTTCCTGTAGGTGTTGAAATTTATAATCTGAATACCTACCCCCTCACCCTCCCAAAGTATTCTCTGAAAACAGGCAGCCATGAATGTACACGAAAGGGCATTCCTTACAGACCCAGGTCTGGGCTCAACTGCAGGGCCAGATCAAATGCCCCTGTAGGTTTAGACTGCAGTGCTGAAGTTGTGTCCTCAATATCTTCTCCAAGGCTGTCATAAGACTGAGTTGCTCTTTCAAACCCTTCTGCTGGTCAGGGTTCTTTCCTATTGCAGATACAGGCACAATTTGCACTGGAACTTTCTCTGTGTTTGCAGACTCCCATGCAGCATCAGTTTACATGTCTTCTACTAGCAAGAGTTGAAACTGTTTCTACTGCTAAGCGGCCAGACACAAGAGCATCTCCTATAAATGCAAACTTAGCATCTGACTATGCTTCAGGCACAGGTTCATCTTTACCACAGTCACAGTCACTTGCCTATTCAGGTACTGGCTTTGGTGTAGTTACTAAGTGCCTCTGGCAGGTAGTTCTGCCATTTCCCAAAAAAAGGAGTCATGGATTTGATATACTGCCTTTGTGTCAGACTTACTGGCCTGTAGTTCCCAACCTCTTCCTTACTTCAGTTTTTGTGGAGAGGGACCACATCTGTGCTTCGCCAATCTTCCGGGACTACTCCCGACTCTAAAGAAGTAAAGAAGCATTGAAAAGGTCAACCAGCGGATCTGCCAGAACTTCCCTAATGTTCCTTCAGTACCCTTGGATATATGCCATCTGGCCCCATCGCTTTGTACACTTTTAGTTTAGATAGCTCCTCATGAGCATAGTCCTCTGAAAATTGTTCAAGGACTACTACACCTCTATTCCTCTGTGGTCCTCCTTCCAGCCCTTCAGCTAAGAACACAGAACAGAAATATTTGTTAAGCAAATCTACCTTATCTTTATCAGCTTCTACATATTTCTCCCCTTCTCTTTTGAGCCTCACAATGCCACTTTTGCACTTCCTCCTATCACTAACATATCTAAAAACTGTCTTGTCTCCCCGTTTTACCGTATTGGGTATTCTTTCATTTATATCTTTGCTTTCCTGACAACAGCTTCTCTTAGCTTTTCCAGATATTGTCACCTTTTTGCCTCTTTCTGCAATCTCTTGTAGTTTATGAAGGCTAACCTCCTCTGTGAACTGTATTTTTTGATGCCACATAAGAAATTATTTTAAACAATTCCATGTTCCACTCCACATTTAAAAAAAAAAAAAAAGAAATCATCAATGAAACTAGACCACATGTTAATTTGTGGTTTACACACCGAGGTGCCAATCCATTTTCTTTCAAAATTGACCATAAAGAAATTCAGTATTGAAGGAGCCATTGTTGCTTCTGTTGCGACACCTGAAACGTGTCAATATAGCTGGCCATTAAACTGAAAGAAACTTTTTTTCACTGAAATCTCTGCTAGATGGACTTGTAAATCTTGTTGGTTCCTTACAAAGTGGTGGTTGTTCCAAACATTGAGACAAAATTTGCAGTGTTTCATCTGGTGGAATCATATGGGTATGTTTACTAAAGCGCGTTAGCATTTAAAGTTAAGGCGTGTTAAATGCTAACACACCAATACATTCCTATAGGCATGTTAGTGTTTAACGCACGTCAGCCATTAACCTGCGTTAAAAACAATAATGCGCCTATAGCATACCTTTGTAAACACAGGTAATAGTATGTAAAGGTGCAATAACCCCAGTAGAGGCCAGTTTTGATTCAGCACTGGAGGTCAAGATTAGGAGAATATGCCCCTCCCCCCCCCCCCCCCCCCCGCCACACATCACAAGAAAAACAAAATAAATTATTTCTTAGACTAAATTGCTTCCTGAGACAGCAGTTGATTTTGTCTAGTTGAAATTGCTATATTTTAGTATTTGATACCAGAGCTGCAAATCATCACATAATTGTCTAAGAAAATGAATTTTATTTTTCTTTCTCTAGACTACACGAATTTGATGAGCAGGTTTCTGCAGTCCGTGAAGGAATGGCACGAGTTGTCCCTGTACCCCATCTCTCTCTTTTTACGGGTTATGAACTGGAAACAATGGTAACTATTAAGTACTGCCTAGTTAGTTTTACCTAATTTATATTTGGTAAATAGGTGTGACTGGGTCATCATGTAACTTAATCACAACTATGTATATACAAAGGGAAGCAAAGAAAAGACAGGGCTTACTAGACCCTATTACAGTATTAAAAATTATAACTCAAAATGTATACATGAATCATTAATTAAGGAGCCCTTTTACTAAAGCTTAGTATGCGCTAAATACCAAGAAGTCCATAGGTATAAAATGGGCTTCTTAGCATCTAGCGCACCCTAAGTTTTAGTAAAAGGGCCCCTAAACTATTTACCTGCATCTAAGCACCAAGAGGTGAAAAAAAAGGCATTTTCTCTTCACAGAAACTCCTGTAGTTCATGAGGAAAATGTGTTTTTTTAATACCATTGTTCTGGCAAAAAGATTCTGTGCTTAAAATATATATATATTTTAATAGCAGTCTTCTCTTATTTTGACATAAGAACATAAGTATTGCCATTCCGGGGCAGACCAAAGGTCCATCAAGTTCAACTGTGGCCAAGATCCCAAAAAATAGATTTCATGCCATTTATCCTAGAAATAAGCAGTACATTTTCCCAAGTCCATCTTAATAATATATTATTGACTTTTAGAAAATTATCCAAACCTTTTTAAAGCTGTTCTAAGCTAACTGCTTTTACCACATTCTCTGGCAACAAATTCAAGAGTTTAATTACATGTTGAGTGAAGCAAATATTTTTCTCTGGTTTGTTTTCAATTTTCTGCTTAGAGCTTCATTGCGTGCCCCCTAGTCTTAGTATTTTGAAAAGGGAAAACAAGCAATTCATGTCTACCCTTTCCATTCTACTCTGTCATATCTCCCCTCAGTCATCTCTTCTACAAAATGAAGAGCCCTAGCCACTTTAGCTTTTTCTCGCAGGGAAGTCATCCCATCCCCCTTTATCATTTTTGTCACCCTTCTTTGTACCTTTCCTAATTCTGCTATATCTTTTTTGAGATGCAGTGACCAGAATTGCACACAGTATTCAAGGTGTGGTCGCACCATGGAATGATACAAAGGCATCATAACATTTTTGTTTTTGTTTTTCATTCCTTTCCTAATAATTCTAACATTCTATTTGATTTCTTAGCCGCCACTGCACACCGAGTAGTGGCTTTCAACGTATCATGAACGATAATACCTAGATCCTTTTCCTGGGTGGTGACTCCTAATGTGGAACCTTGCATCACGTAGCTATAATTTGGGTTCCTCTTTCCCACGTGCATCACTTTGCACTTGCCCACATTAAACGTCATTTGCCATTTGAATGCCCAGTCTCCCTTTTAGTTTATTTCATTCCATTTATTAATTGCATACATTAAACATCCCTTTATGAGATGGTCCCAGAATACTTACAGATATTTGTGAAAGTTTATTAATCCAGAAGATCTCTTAGATCCTTAACTGATATCAGAATGGTACCCCCTAATAAACAAGTTTGTTGTCTCAAAAGGACATTTAATTCAATGCTGCTGGGTAAGTGAGCAGAACTGTGGAAGTTATTACCTCTAAAGATCAGATTAACATTAGACTGCATAAGATTCCATCGACTTTTGAAAACATGGCTTTTTCAAAGACACTATGGGATGCCAATGAATCCTAGCCAGGTGACTCAATAATACTTGCAATGACAGTTGGGAGAGGCCAAGATGAGGAGACTATAGTGTAAATAGAAGGAAAGAATATTGTCACTGATCCCCAGGAAAAACAGTACAGTGACATTAAAATCTCTAATCCTCAATTTCAGATGTTACTTAAATGTTTATATCCTTACCTATTCAAGGCCCTTTTGATTGTATTTTTTCTGTTTTACTGTACACACATTTGTTCATATGTAAGGATATGCTAAAATGTTCCATTGTACAATGTCATTTTAAAATTGTCTTTCCTCTGCCTTGAACTTAAAGATTAAGCGGATTATAAATGCCAACATTAAATTAAATACAAGCTACAACAAATAAAATTAAAAAAAAATTAAAAAGCACTTAAAATACAAATTAAAAAAAGAATTATAATTTAACCTATCTGCTATAAATAAAAGTTTATCAAATAGTGGATTTGTGAATTTAATTAATTAAAAGAATTAATATCTGGAAACCACAGTTTAATTTTATCCTGTTTAAGGGAATTACAAGCAGAAAGGCATAATTTTAGTGGTGTTCCAGCTACAGTGGTGCATGCTGTAAAAAGGCATCTGCAGAGTGTAGTTGAAAGTCAGGCATAGGGAGATTTTTTTTTATTTGCTGAGTCAAAGTGTACTATGAGTAGAGAGGGAGAATGGAGCTGAGTACAGGAGAAGACAGCCTTGAGAAAAGATAAGGGGGATTGAGCTATATTCTCTAGACTGCTTAATTTACTCTGTCACTTATGAACTTTAATGCAACGCCACTTTGTATTTTTCATTCCGGAAATGGCGATCACCATTACGGAATAATGTAAACCACATTGAGCCTGCAAATAGGTGGGAAAATGTGGGATACAAATGCAATAAATAAATAAATAAATAAAGTGTGGGAATATAATGAAAAAGATAAGAAATTTAAATAGGGGTGCAATGACAAATTTGAAGTCTGTGAAATTTTGAAAACGTTTCTTTAGTTTGTTGCCCTGAAGAAACTGCTTTCTTCAGCAAAACAAATTAAAGGCTGCTTGAGAGAGAAGTATAACTGAAAAAGTTGTCTGAAATAGTAGAAAAAAAAAGATTATTTTCCCAAGAAAACTGTTGATTAAGGAATGTGGCTTTGAGGTAGCAGTTTCTAAAATTCTGTTTGTTAGAAGTACAGTGATATGGTAGATGTGTTAGTCCACTTTTAAAGGTGAAAAATGGAAATAAAACAGAGAATAGAAAGTAAGGTGATACCTTTTTTATTGGACTAACAATAACTTTTTGATTTTTTTGACAAATATCAGAAATATATGTTAAACATAAAAACATTCCAATATAAATTGATTCTCGTCTTTAGCATCTGGTTTGGCTCAATATAGCATTCTTCTTCCTACTTTTTGCATTGGATGGTATATACCACATTTGAAGATGAGTATGTGAAGGATCCCCTTATGCTGAATGTTTTTCCTATGTGAGTGACTGTGGGATCCTGTAAAATGTGTTTTATCATTCAGTGCAAAAAGTGTGAAGAAGGGTGATATATTGGCGAGACAGGCCAGATGCTAAAGACAAGAAATACGCTGATGATGTATCCATATACATCCCATTTAATCAAGACATGTTGGAAATAAATACCACGATAATTCAAGGACAGAATATTCTGGAATCCTGGACCACAGCATTCAAACTCAACAAGGACAAGACTCGGTTCTTAGTACTCACATCCAGTTACTACAAGGAGGCCTTCTCTAGCATGACCCTCGACAGGACCACCTACCCAATAGCAGACAAACTGAAAATCCCAGGAATCACACTAGACCGAAGCCTGTCCTTCGAAGCACAAGCAAAGAATACTGTGACCAAAATATTCCACACACTGTAGAAATTGAGGTGCATCAGAAGCTACTTTCCAAGAGAAGTCTTCCGGATGCTTGTACAACCCTAACCCCTTGCACACGTTGACTACTGTAATGGCGTCTATGCCAGCTGCAAAGATTCTATTATTTTAAAAAACTTAAATGGCATAAAACGCGCTATTCACCTGATCTTCGAAAAATCGCGCTTTGAAAGAGCCAGCCCATTGCTGCAAGCCTTGCACTGGCTCTCTGTCATGGCATGAATAACCTTTAAGTTCTGTACACTAGCATACAGAATCACTTTCGGTCTGGCTCCAGAATACACATTGAACCTAATAAACCTACCGCTACACAATATACACGTTGAAGCACGAAGCTATCTCACACTCCATTTCCTCAATTGCTAGAGTTTACAATACAAGACAGTCTACTCATCAGGCTTCACCTACCTATGCACTAAGAGCTGGAATGTACTCCCTAAAGTATTAAGGAGCCTGGAAAATTTCCTGATCTTTTGTAAACAACTCAAAGGCCTGCATCTTCAAAAAATACTTCCATGAAGCTCCACTGTGAATCAGCTATGAATAGTCATCCCTCTTACTCAGTAACATCTCCTCCACCTCTAGCCCGGTGCTGATCCTCCATTAGCTTCCACTAATAGATCCACCTCCCTACCCTGCCGCACTTCCCCTGTCCTTACATATATCCACCTGCCTCACTTTTTCCCAATGATAAAGAGGATTGAACTCCTCTCGTATGAGGAAAGACTAAAGAGGTTGGGGTTCTTCAACTTGGAAAAAAGACAGATGAGGGGAAATATGATCGAGGTCTATAAAATCCTGAGTGGTGTAGAATGAGTAGAAGTAAATCAAATTTTTACTTGTTCCAAAAGTACAAACACTAGGGGACACTCAAGGAAGCTACATGGAAATACTTTTAAAACAAATAGGAGGAAATATTTTTTTCACTCAACAAATAGCTAAGCTCTGGAACTCTTTGCCGGAGGATGTGGTAACAGCAGTTAGCTTATCTGGGTTTTAAAAAGGTTTGGACAAGTTCCTGGAGGAAAAGTCCATAGTTTGCTATTGAGACAGATGTGGGGAAGCAACTGCTTGCCCCAGGATTGGAAGCATGGAATGTTGCAGCTAATTGGGTTTCTGCCAGGTACTTGTGACTTGGCTTGGCCACTGTTTGGAAGCACTGTAAGGGGCCCTTCCATATCATCATGCTGATCAATCCATAGACTGGTGGGTTGTGTCCATTCTACCAGCAGGTGGAGATAGAGAGCAATCCTTTTGCCTCCCTATATGTGGTCATGTGCTGCCGGAAACTCCTCAGTATGTTCTCTATCTCAGCAGGTGGTGGTCACACACAGCAGCAGCTCTGGCTAGGCCTCCAAGCCTAATTTTTAGGTTTTGTTGAGTGCCTGGGGTTGAGGGCTCTTTTTGAGCAAGTGCAAACCTGGTGGCGCCAGGTCCCTCCTTTTCTCCCCCCTCCCGCTGGCTCCGTTAAAAAAAAAATTTTTTGAACGTCCTTAAGGGCGTTTATTTCGACGTTTATTTAAACGTTTATTGCAGCTACTCACTGGGACACCAGGTCGTTACAGCTCGGAGCGAGAAGCAGGTAATTTTTACCTTTTTATAGCGGGCAGGGGGTTCCCCGATTGATCTCCACGTGGCCTATGGCGTCGGAGGGCGAGGGCGCGAAGAATCGCTCCCCGGACAGCGTTTGCGCTTCTAGCGGGGGTTTTAAAGTCTGATTCGCCCTTGTTGGGTGTCAGTTTGGAGGCCGGTCAGTGTCCCGGGTCTTCCTCCGGCGCGGCGGTTTTTCCCGCCATAAACGCCCATCCCCCGCTGCTCGCCTCTGCCATCTTGGCCGGCCACTCTGCTCGGACGGCTTCTTCTTGGGCCGCCCTTGAGCTGGGAGACGTTCATGCCATGGCCGCCCTTGATTTGGGCGACGGCAAAAAAGCGGCCAAACTTAAGCGCCGTTCTTCCCGCGCGGCTCCTTCGCGGAGTGTCGCGCCGGACGCCATCTTGGATGCGAAGCATGGTTCTCCCCCGCTCTTGCGAGCGCCGGTTGAGGGTGCATCTAGGGCTGTGGCCCAGGCTGCTGAAGTGCACAGTTTGGGGGGTTTCTCCCCCGAGTTTATTTTGCTGCTGCATCAGGCCTTCCTTATGCAGAACGCTGCCCCTTCTCCCTTGTCCGATAAAGGGGTTGAGGCCCCCGGAAGTAAACGCCCTCGGGTGGATGCCCAGGCCTTAGAGGACGCTGTTTCCTCTGATGTAGATGAGGGCAGCGTATCTGAGTTCTCCCAACGGTCCTTTGGGGATTCCTTGGAGGAGACGGATTCCCGCTCGGATGGAGCGGATGACCCCTCTGCAGCACGGATCTTTCGCTCAGAGGATTTGCCCAACCTGTTAATGCAGGCCATGAGCATTTTGAAAATTTCCTCTCCGGAGGACGTCTCTCCCTCAGCCCCTGTTGGCTCCGCCATTATGCTGGGGACGAAGCGCCCGCCTAGAACCTTCCACGTGCATGATGCCATGCACACCTTAATTTCGGCTCAATGGGATGTCCCGGAAGCGAGCCACAAAGTGGCTAGGGCTATGTCCCGCCTCTATCCTTTGCCTGAAAGTGAGCGTGAGGCCTTTATTTGGCCTACCGTGGATTCTTTAATCACTGCGGTGACTAAGAAAACGGCGTTGCCGGTGGAAGGTGGCGCGGCCCTAAAGGACGCCCAAGACAGAAGATTGGAAGCGGCTTTAAGGTCGTCCTTCGAGGCGGCTGCCTTAAGTTTGCAGGCCTCAGTTTGCGGCTCCTATGTGGCCAGGGCGTGCCTGACGATGGTGCAGCGGGCTTCCCCCTCGGATCCTTCCTTGAGGGCTGACTGGCCGGCCCTGGAATCGGGCTTGGCTTATTTGGCAGACTTACTGTATGATGTCTTGAGAGCCTCAGCTAAAGGCATGGCTCAGACAGTCTCTGCGCGGCGCTGGCTTTGGCTGAAACATTGGTCTGCGGACCACGCCTCTAAGTCCCGCCTGGCTAAGTTGCCTTTTAAAGGCAAGCTGCTCTTTGGGGTCGAGCTGGACAAAATCGTGACCGATCTCGGCACGTCTAAGGGCAAGAGGTTACCAGAGGTCAGGGCTCGGGCCAGTGCTCGCCCCGGTATCTCCAGAGGACGGTTTCAAGAAGCCCGTCGGTACCGCCCGGGCAAGTCGGGCTCCTCTGCCCCCTCTTCCTTCAAAAGGAACTTCTCCCCCAAGCAGCATTCCTTTCGCAGAGACCGCCGTCCCGGAGGTACGCCCTCCGGTCCTCCCCCAGGGTCTCGTACCCAATGACGGGGTCCTGGTCCATGGCCCAGTGCAGATTGGAGGACGCCTGTCCTCGTTTCTGGGCGAGTGGACCAAAGTAACTTCAGACGCTTGGGTGCTGGAAGTCATCAGAGACGGCTACAAGTTAGAGTTCTGCCGACCCTTAAGAGACGGGTTTGTACTCTCTCCCTGCAAGTCTCCGGTCAAAGCTGTGGCAGTGCAGCAGACCTTGGACAACCTGATCCGCCTGGGTGCGGTCGTTCCGGTGCCAGAAAATCAGACTGGCAAGGGACGTTACTCCATTTACTTTGTGGTACCAAAGAAAGGAGGTTCTGTCCGGCCTATCCTCGACCTCAAAGGGGTCAATCGGGCCTTGAAAGTGCGGCACTTTCGCATGGAGACTCTCCGCTCTGTTATAGCGGCAGTGAAGGCAGGAGAGTTATTGGCTTCCTTGGACATCAAGGAAGCGTACCTGCATATTCCCATCTAGCCTCCTCATCAACGCTTTCTGCGTTTTGCAGTCCTGGGCCGACACTTCCAGTTCAGAGCCCTCCCTTTCGGGTTGGCTACTGCTCCGCGGACCTTCTCCAAAGTAATGGTGGTCATCGCGGCCTTCCTGCGAAAGGAAGGAGTACAAGTCCATCCTTATCTGGACGACTGGTTGATCCGAGCCCCCTCTTATGCAGAGTGCGGCAAAGCTGTGGACCGGGTGGTTGCTCTTTTGAGCTCCCTGGGGTGGATCATCAACTGGGAGAAGAGCCAGCTGCGCTCGACTCAGTCCCTGGAGTATCTGGGAGTTCGATTCGACACCCAAGTGGGCAGAGTGTTCCTGCCAGACAATCGGATTGTCAAGCTTCAGGCTCAGGTGGACCAGTTCCTAGTAGCCTCTCCTCTTCGGGCTTGGGACTATGTGCAGCTGTTGGGCTCTATGACGGCCACGATGGAAGTAGTGCCCTGGGCCAGGGCTCATATGAGACCACTACAACACTCTCTGCTGCAGCGCTGGACTCCGATGTCGGAGGATTATGCTGTGCGCCTTCCCTTGGACCCAGCAGTGCGCAAGGCGCTGAGCTGGTGGATGCAGACAGACAAGTTGTCTGCGGGAATGCCTCTGGTGACCCCGGAGTGGATTGTCGTCACGACGGACGCCTCTTTGTCGGGCTGGGGAGCCCACTGCTTGGGAAGGACAGCGCAGGGGCTCTGGTCTCCTGCAAAGGCAAAGTGGTCTATCAACCTCCTGGAACTCAGAGCCATTCGGTTGGCGCTTTTGGAGTTCATCCCGGTACTGGCGTTGAAGCCAGTACGGGTCCTGTCGGACAATGCCACGGCTGTGGCCTATGTCAACCGCCAGGGAGGTACCAAGAGCGCCCCTCTAGCCAAGGAGGCCATGAATCTATGCCAGTGGGCGGAAGCGAACCTGGAACAGCTGTCAGCGGCCCACATTGCCGGAGTCATGAATGTCAAGGCGGACTTTCTCAGTCGCCATACCTTGGAGCCCGGAGAGTGGCAGCTATCTGCTCAGGCGTTCTTAGACATCACGAAGCGCTGGGGCCAGCCGAGCCTAGATCTGATGGCGTCATCGGCCAATTGCCAAGTGCCGTGCTTTTTCAGCAGAGGACGGGACCCTCGATCCCTGGGAGTAGATGCTCTTCTCCAACAGTGGCCAACACAAGAGCTTCTCTATGTGTTCCCGCCCTGGCCCATGTTGGGCAGGGTACTAGACCGGGTGGCAAAGCATCCGGGCCGGATAATCCTGGTGGGGCCGGACTGGCCCAGACGTCCCTGGTATGCGGACTTGATCAGGCTCTCAGTCGACGATCCTCTGCGGCTGCCAGTGGAGCAGGGCCTGTTACATCAGGGTCCCGTGGTGATGGAGGAACCCTCCCCCTTTGGTCTTACGGCCTGGCTATTGAGCGGCAGCGTCTGAGAAAGAAGGGCTTCTCAGACAAGGTTATCGCCACTATGCTGAGAGCGAGGAAGCGCTCTACTTCTACTGCTTACGCCAGGGTTTGGCGTATCTTTGCAGCGTGGTGTGAAGCAGGCTCACTTTCTCCCTTCACTGCTCCAATTTCTTCAGTGTTGGCGTTCCTGCAAGAAGGTCTGGAGAAAGGCCTGTCGCTCAGTTCCCTTAAAGTCCAGGTAGCGGCTCTGGCTTGCTTCAGGGGCCGCCTGAAGGGTGTTTCCCTGGCTTCGCAGCCAGATGTGGTGCGCTTTCTCAAGGGAGTTAATCACCTGCGCCCTCCTCTGCACTCAGTGGTGCCTGCGTGGAATCTCAACCTGGTGCTAAGAGCATTGCAGAAGCCGCCTTTTGAACCCTTGTCGAGGGCATCTCTGAAAGACCTGACGTTGAAAGCAGTCTTTTTGGTGGCTATCACTTCAGCCAGAAGAGTTTCCGAGCTCCAGGCACTCTCATGTCGAGAGCCTTTTCTGCAGTTCACTGAGGCAGGAGTGACTATTCGCACAGTGCCTTCCTTCCTGCCCAAGATTGTTTCTCGCTTCCATGTAAATCAGCAGCTCTGTCTCCCTTCCTTTCGTAGGGAGGACTACCCAGAGGAATACTCTGCTCTCAAATATCTGGATGTGAGACGTGTCATCATCAGATACTTGTAAGTGACCAATGATTTCCGGAAATCGGATCATCTGTTTGACCTGTTTGCAGGTCCTCGTAAGGGTCTGCAGGCTGCTAAGCCTACAGTGGCAAGATGGGTCAAGGAAGCCATTGCAGCGGCTTATGTGGCCGCGGGGAAGGTGCCGCCTATCCAGCTGAAGGCTCACTCCACTAGAGCTCAGGCGGCCTCGATGGCAGAGGCCGGGTCCGTCTCCTTGGAAGAGATTTGCAAGGCGGCAACTTGGGCTTCGGCCCATACCTTCTCCAGGCATTACCGCTTGACTGTGGCTGCTCGGGCGGAGGCCCGGTTTGGAGCTTTAGTGTTGCGGTCAGGGATTTCAATGTCCCGCCCTGGGTGAGTACTGCTTCGGTACATCCCACCAGTCTATGGATTGATCAGCATGATGATATGGAAGGTAAAATTATGTATCATACCTGATAATTTTCTTTCCATTAATCATAGCTGATCAATCCATAGTCCCTCCCAGATATCTGTATTGGTTATATTCTGGTTGCATTTCAGGTTCAAGTTTAGTCTTCAGTTCCTGTTCAGGAGGACTTCGTGTTCAAGTTTTTCAATGGATTCTTCAAGAGTTGAGACGAGTTTGTGTTACAGTGAGCTGCTGCATTCCTCTCCCCTCCGTTTTACGGGGCTGGATTGAGACTTAAATTCTGCCGGCGCTCCCTCCCGCTTCGTGCGGCAGTAGGGCAGCCTTGTACCCCTCCCGCTTCGGCGGTGTTAGGGTCAGTCAGCTCCTCCCGCGGTTGCGGTTGCAGGATAAGCCAGATCCCCCCGCATCGGCGGGGTGGTGTCCCTCCCCCGCTTCGCGGGGATGAGCTGGACGGATTCCCCTCCCCCACTTGTGTGGGGATGAGCTGGGTTAATTCCCCTCCCCCGTTTCGGCGGTGGTGAGCTGGGCAGAGTGTCCCTTTGTGGGTGTAATTCTCTAAGTGCTGAGTCCTGCGGATGGAGCTTGGATATCGACATACTGAGGAGTTTCCGGCAGCACATGACCACATATAGGGAGGCAAAAGGATTGCACTCTATCTCCACCTGCTGGTAGATGGACACAACCCACCAGTCTATGGATTGATCAGCTATGATTAATGGAAAGAAAATTATCAGGTATGATACATAATTTTACCTTTTACTAAGGCGCTCCGAAAATTGGCCTGCGCTGGTGTAGACACATGTTTTGGACGCACGCAGATCCATTTTTCAGCGTGCCAGTAAAAAAAGCCTTTTTTTGTGGCCAAAAATGGACATGCAGCAAAATTAAAACCAGCACACGTCCATTTTCGACATGAGACCTTACCGCCACCCATTGATGTAGTGGTACGGTCTCATGCATTAACCAGGCAGTAATCGTCAGCATTCGTACACTGCTGATTACCGCTGGGTAAGTGCCACGCAGTAGAAAAATTCTACCACATGTTCTGGACATGCATCAAAAATGGAATTACTGCCCGGGGCACGCGGCAGCTCCAATTTGACACGTTGTACGTGCGTAGGCGCCTACACGCCTTAGTAAAAGGGCCCCTTAGTGAGTGATAAGGAGAATAGATGGCATGGATGGGCAAACTGGATGGGCCATATAATCTTTATCTGCCTATATTTTTCTATGTTTCTAAGTAACATAGTAAATGCTAAGTGCTATTCTATAAAAATCTGCATGCAAATCAAAAGGGAGCGTGGCCATGGGAGGGGTATGGGTGGGTCAGGGTGTTCACTAAAGATGTGCACAGCATTACGTGCCAGGATTTACACCAGTTTTCAGTTGTTCTAAATCCTCACACACCCAAAGGAGTATCGTTTTTAGAATAGTGCTCCACATGATTTTTTTCAGTGCCATTTTTGAGTGTCATTTACTGAGTCTAGTCCTTGATACAGAAATAAGATTCTTCTGGTGGTCAGTGCTTTAACAATTCCAGTTAAAGATGAAGTGTTATTGCATGACACAGAATTATCTAATTTGATTTCTAAAACTGAAGTTTGGAAGTTCAGATCAAAAGGTACCAGAAAAATCCATTCATGTAAGAAATTGAAGGGTAAATAATTATATATAAAGCCCATTCTAATTAGCCCTCAACATGAGAGATACCAGAAATTTTGAAGGATACAAAGGAAATCATAGAATCCACTATTACAAAGCAACAGGTTTGAAGCAAGTATTACTTAACTACTCAGAAATCTAACAATATACATTGATACTCTAGCTGGTTATTCCAATTAGTACAAGAAATTTGTTTTTAAGAAAAGCCAGCAGTTGTTTTGGGTCATAGAAGACACATTGAGCATTATTCACTTTAACCAAACATTTCATAGGAAATGGGAAGGAAAATACACCTCCATTCTGAATGTAGGACTAGGAATTGCTTACGGCGTTCCTGGGTCTCTTAACATACATCCAGAAAACACCATAATTTCTTCACCAAAAACAGCTCAGGTCGATGATAAAAAAATAAATTTTAAATATAAATTCTTCCAGCAGTCCCAGTGGAATCTGACTAATCCTTCTTGTTATAAACTGTGTTTACAAATATCAAGTAGATGTGTTGTCGGTCATGAACAGCAGTGCAAAACTATTTAGGCACAGAAGAGTCTGGTCCATTGACTTTGGCATCGGAGGCATTTGTCCCAAAGGTCTTGGTAATACTCCACACCCGTGGAGGGGCATAATCGAAAGGGGCGCCCAAGTTTTCCTGAGGACGTCCTTGCAGGACGTCCTGGTGAAGGGGCGGGGAAACCCGTATTATCAAAACAAAAGATGATGGGTGTCCATCTTTTGTTTTGATAATACAGTCGGAGACGCCCAAATCTTGACAAATAGGTCGTCCCTAGAGATAGTCATCCTTAGACTTGGTCGTTTCTGATTTTCAGCGATAATGGAAACTAAGGACGCCCATCTCAGAAATGACCAAATGCAAGCCCTTTGGTCGTGGGAGGAGCCAGCATTGGTCCCCCTGGCATGCCAGGACACCAACCGGGCACTCTAGGGGGCACTGCAGTGGACTTCAGAAAAAGCTCCCAGGTACATATAGCTCCCTTACCTTGTGTGCTGAGCCCCCCAAAACCCACTTCCCACAACTGTACACCACTACCATAGCCCTTATGGGTGAAGGGGGGCACCTAGATGTGGGTGCAGTGGGTTTTGGAGGGCTCACGTTTACCACCACAAGTGTAACAGGTGGGGGGGGGGGGGGGTCCTGGGTCCACCTGCCCGAAGTGCACTGCACCCACTACAACTGCTCCAGGGACCTACATACTGGTACAGTGGACCTGAGTATGACATTTGAGGCTGGCACAAAATATTTTTTAAGTTCTTTTTTGAGGGTGGGAGGGGGTTAGTGACCACTGGGGGAGTAAGCGGAGGTCATCCCCGATTCCCTCCGGTGGTCATCTGGTCAGTTCGGGCACCATTTTGTGCCTTGGTCATAAGAAAAACTGGACCAGGTAAAGTCGTCCAAATGGTCGTCAGGGACGCCCTTTTTTTTCCATTATGGGTCGAGGACGCCCATGTGTTAGGCAAGCCCAAGTCCCGCCTCCAACATGCCCCCGGGAACTTTGGTCGTCCCCGTGACGGAAAGCAGTTGGGGACGCCCAAAATCAGCTTTCGATTATGCCGATTTGGGCAACCCTGTGAGAAGGACGCCTATTTTCCGATTTGTGTCGAAAAATGGGCGTCCTTCTGTTTCGAAAATAAGCCTGATAATATCCCATATTCAAGACATCACCCCTTTTCAGTATCTTTCAGTCACCCTATATTCCCACGATAAATAAAAGAAGGTAGTCCTTTACCCACATCCTTATCAACAATGGATCGTTCTCACAAGCCTTTAATACATGTGGTGATCGACTATATTCTCACTCTGCACCTGGACTAGCTTGCTTCTCACCTCATAACTTAGACCAGTTCCTCATATCTTGTTTAACTGTACATAGAACTTGCCTAGAGTTTAGCTACCCATCTATTTATCCCAATTGACTCTGCACTGCCTTCCTTGTTTCCATCTATATATCTACACTTGGCCCCTTGGCTTCATAGTAAGCTGTATTGTAGGAAAAGCATTAACATTGTAACTGTGTTATTTGAATGTTCTAATGCATGCTTGTTAGGTGTTTCATTGGTATCATACTGTCATCGCTTTATATCTTTGTTATTTGAATGTACTTCCATGCTAGCTGTTATTGTATAGTTTGTATTGTACTGACATTTATCATATTTCTATTATATGACTGATCTATAGTGCTGTTACATGTGTATATTTGACACTGTTTCATATTAGTCCAATTATTAGGTTTAAATTTGCCGTTTCCAAGTTTACTACTTTTATTGTATTTTATGCTTAAGTTTGGTCATTTTACAATTGTTATGCCATCAACAAAATTGTAAGTTTTATGTTAAACTCTACCTGCTGTACACCGTCTTGGGTGAATCTCTTCATAAAGGCGGTTAATAAATTTCAGTAACTAAATAAATAAATAACCTGTGCTATGCCTACCAACCCTAAAATTAAAGGCGTGTGGAAGTAACCTGCACATTACAGCAGATAAAAGCCTAACACTCTTGATGGGTAGTCTGGATAGGCCACATTACTCTTTATTTGTTACCATATTTACATAGTGACATATTTATTCCCAAAACTGCTTTAGCGCCATTTTCAAAACTAACACATTACACTTAGCAATTTGTGTCACATTAAAATGCCTCCCTGAACTAAAATGTCTTCAATTGCTTGCAAAACTCCTTCAGATCTCTTTCTGTTCTTAACTCAAGCGATAATCCATTCCACGATCTTGGCCCCACAATTGAGCATGCATGATTTTTTTTGTACCAGCCTTCTTTGCCCAGTGCAATGTGGGTGCCTCCAATAAGTTCTTTGCAGTGGTATAGCTAACCTAACTGCCGTAAACAATAGTACTAATATCTTGCAATAACAGATAACCAATGGAGAGTAAATGAGATAGGTTTATTAAGGTTTTTCTATGTTAGAACACCTAATGTAGCTTAGTAAATTGGTCCCAAAGAGTAGCAGTGACTGTGATAGCAAATGTTTTTTTTTTTCACTGCTTGGTGCTTAAATGTATTTAAGAAGTTTAAGTAAAGGATTATGTCTACATTTATTTCTTTGGGCCCCCAGTTAGAATTTTTTCTCAGATAAAAAGGATGTTATAAATACAATCAATTGTATTTAATTAAGACATTTCTGTAAAACTGGAATTCCATCTTATGCAGTCTGTGGATAGAAACCTCATTTACTAGATTCAAGAACTTAATGATGGCAGGTGGGTAACAGGAGCAGCAGCACCTACAGAGGTTTTTCTCTCTCTCTCTCTTTTCTGTTTTCCATGATACCAAATGGTTTTAAGTTATAAACAGTTCTGAAGGGGGTTTAGCCAAGTCTTGTAATAAACATAAACAATAGAAAGCTACTTCATCTTCCTCCTTTCTTCACCCACTACCTGTTATCCCTGCTTTTCAGTACATTTGTTTTATCTGTTAGATGTTTTCAACAAGAGGTATGGGAAATTTAAGTGTGAAATCACATTAGTGTTTTTTTTTCTTAGGTTTGTGGTAGTCCAGATATCCCACTTCACCTACTGAAATCAGTAGCAACATACAAGGGCATTGAACCCACTGCTTCATTGATTCAATGGTTCTGGGAGGTGATGGAATCTTTTTCCAACACGGAACGCTCTCTCTTTCTGCGGTTTGTATGGGGCAGGACGAGGCTTCCCAGAACAATAGCTGACTTCAGAGGCCGGGACTTTGTCATTCAGGTAATCAAAAATGTGAACTAATCCTTAAGAAAAGGAGGAGATCATTTCACAAAGTATAAAGCAAATTGAATAAAGTAGCGATAAATACCGAAAGCCCAATATTTAACCACAGTATTCAGTGGTTGAATAAATTCCAGCTGCCGCAGTTAAAATGTACCAGGATATTCTGCACCAATACTCAGATATTGACCTGTGCTGAATATCTAGGGGGGCCAATAGTCAAAGCAATTTTTCCAGCCAGAAATGGCTCCCAGCCGGTTATATCGCTTGTTTGGGGATAACCGCACATTTTCAGTGGCACTTAACTGGCTACTGCTGCTGAAAATGTCCAGTTAGCGCCTAACTGAAAGCCTACTATTTTGGAGGCATTCCGGAGGCAGAGCTATCACGTGGCCTGTTAAGCACCGATATTCAGCACTTACTAGCCAGGGTAACTGCATAAAAGTTACTTCTATCGTTATGCAGGTTGCCATAGCTAGTTAAATTCTGAATATTGCATTTAACTGGCTATGGTTTAGCTGGCTCCAGGAACCCAGAAATTCAACGCCAGAGCCCAGACATAGTCCGACATTGAATTTCCAGGCATGATGCCAGCGACGGTCAGCAAAATAATTGAAGAGTTCTGACAACGCAACCTGTCCAAGCAGCTCTGACAGTGCTTCTACATATTTATATAGAGAAGTGATAGCTCCTGCTACTATTGTGAGGTAAGAAGAGCTCTGCTCAGTATAGGCAGCACCAGCCCCCTTCCCTTGCTCCCCACACCCAACAACTGCATCGTGGCAGCACTGTTTAGCTCCCATCTCTTGTAGGGCCCATGGGGCAGCACTCTGTCTTCAACCTGCCAGGTATAGAGGGCAAGAAGTGGCTGAGCGTGGCACCAGGACCTTTAATTGTAAAAAAAAATATATATATATATGTGTGTGTGTGTGTGTGTATATATATATATATATATATATATATATCTCTATATAAAACGCACCTCCAACGTTCTAATGAAGCCTCTGTTAGCCAACATTCTAAAGTGAAGGGGGTGAGATCGCATTGTGTCTGCCCCGTCCACGCGTCAAACGTGATGACGTCGAGGGCGGAGCAATGACACTCAACCAATCGCAACGCTCGGCAGCGAAGCGTCAGGGAAGGAGGCGGCGCTCTCGACGTCTAGCCTTCCCTTCGCTGTGTTCCGCCTTCTTCTGACGTCAAGGATGACGTCAAAAGAAGGCGGAACACAGCGAAGGAAAACCTAGACGTCGGGAGCACCGCCTCCTTCCCTGACGCTTCGCTGCCACGGAGGTAAATTTAAAAACAAGAAAAAAAAAAAAAACAACCATGTTGGGGGGAGAGAAGAGGGTGGCCACTAAACAACAACAATGGGAGCGGGAGGGCAGGGGAGAAATGACAGCATGGATGCGAAGGGGGGGGGGGAGAAGAGGGCGGCCCAGGCTGGGACATGGAAGAGAGAGAAGCATGGATGCAAGGGGGGGTCATGAAAGGGAGACAGGGGACTTGCTGCAAAAGGATGAATGGAGGCAGCAGGGGACAGAGGAGCATGGATGGGCATGGATTGCGAGGGCAGGGCTCAGGAAGAGAGGGCAATTGCTGGAAAGGGATGAATGGAGGGGGCAGGGGACAGAGGAGCATGGATGGGCATGGATTGAGAGGGCAGGACTCAGGGACAGAGGGAAATTGCTGGATAGGGATGAATACAGGGGACAGATGGGCATGGATGGAAATGGATTGCAGGGCAGGCCTCAGGGAGAGAGGGAAAAATGGATAGGGAAAAATGGAGGGGCCAGGTGACAGATGAGCATGGATGGGCATGGATTCGAAGGGCAAGACTCAGGGAGACGGGAATTGCTGGATAGGGATGAATGGAGGGGACAGATGGCCATGGATGGATATGGATTGCAGGACAGGCCTCAGGCAGAGAGGGGAAATGCTGGATACGGAAAAATGGAGGGGCCAGGTGACAGATGAGCATGGATGGGCATGTATTGGAAGGGCAGGACTCAGGGAGAGGGGAATTGCTGGATAGGGATGAATGGAGGGCACAGATGGCCATGGATGCATATGGATTGCAGGGCAGGCCTCAGGCAGAGAGGGGAATTGCTGGATAGGGATGAATGGAGGGGCCAGGTGACAGAGGAGCATGGATTGGAAGGGCAGGACTCAGGGAGAGGGGAATTGCTGGATAGGGATGAATGGAGGGGACAGATGGCCATGGATGGATATGGATTGCAGGACAGGCAGAGAGGGGAAATGCTGGATACGGAAAAATGGAGGGGCCAGGTGACAGATGAGCATGGATGGGCATGGATTGGAAGGGCAGGACTCAGGGAGAGGGGAATTGCTGGATAGGGATGAATGGAGGGCACAGATGGCCATGGATGCATATGGATTGCAGGGCAGGCCTCAGGCAGAGAGGGGAATTGCTGGATAGGGATGAATGGAGGGGCCAGGTGACAGAGGAGCATGGATTGGAAGGGCAGGACTCAGGGAGAGGGGAATTGCTGGATAGGGATGAATGGAGGGGACAGATGGCCATGGATGGATATGGATTGCAGAGCAGGCCTCAGGCAGAGAGGGGAAATGCAGGATAGGGAAAAATGGAGGGGCCAGATGACAAAGGAGCATGGATGGGCATGGATTGGAAGGGCAAGACTCAGGGAGAGGGGAATTGCTGAATAGGGATGAATGGAGGGAACAGATGGCCATGGATGCATATGGATTGCAGGGCAGGCCTCAGGGAGACAGCAAAATTGCTGGATAGGGATGAATGGAGGGGCCAGGTGACAGAGGAGCATGGATTGGACTCACACTTTCACTCTGACTCTCAAACACTCACTCTCACATACACTCTCCCAAACATACACACTCCGAGGAAAACCTTGCTAGCGCCCGTTTCATTTGTGTCAGAAACGGGCCTTTTTTACTAGTATATATATATATATATACAGTGGTGGAAATAAGTATTTGATCCCTTGCTGATTTTGTAAGTTTGCCCACTGACAAAGACATGAGCAGCCCATAATTGAAGGGTAGGTTATTGGTAACAGTGAGAGATAGCACATCACAAATTAAATCCGGAAAATCACATTGTGGAAAGTATATGAATTTATTTGCATTCTGCAGAGGGAAATAAGTATTTAATCCCTCTGGCAAACAAGACCTAATACTTGGTGGCAAAACCCTTGTTGGCAAGCACAGCGGTCAGACGTCTTCTGTAGTTGATGATGAGGTTTGCACACATGTCAGGAGGAATTTTGGTCCACTCCTCTTTGCAGATCATCTCTAAATCATTAAGAGTTCTGGGCTGTCGCTTGGCAACTCGCAGCTTCAGCTCCCTCCATAAGTTTTCAATAGGATTAAGGTCTGGTGACTGGCTAGGCCACTCCATGACCCTAATGTGCTTCTTCCTGAGCCACTCCTTTGTTGCCTTGGCTGTATGTTTTGGGTCATTGTCGTGCTGGAAGACCCAGCCACGACCCATTTTTAAGGCCCTGGCGGAGGGAAGGAGGTTGTCACTCAGAATTGTACGGTACATGGCCCCATCCATTCTCCCATTGATGCGGTGAAGTAGTCCTGTGCCCTTAGCAGAGAAACACCCCCAAAACATAACATTTCCACCTCCATGCTTGACAGTGGGGACGGTGTTCTTTGGATCATAGGCAGCATTTCTCTTCCTCCAAACACGGCGAGTTGAGTTCATGCCAAAGAGCTCAATTTTTGTCTCATCTGACCACAGCACCTTCTCCCAATCACTCTCGGCATCATCCAGGTGTTCACTGGCAAACTTCAGACGGGCCGTCACATGTGCCTTCCGGAGCAGGGGGACCTTGCGGGCACTGCAGGATTGCAATCCGTTATGTCGTAATGTGTTACCAATGGTTTTCGTGGTGACAGTGGTCCCAGCTGCCTTGAGATCATTGACAAGTTCCCCCCTTGTAGTTGTAGGCTGATTTCTAACCTTCCTCATGATCAAGGATACCCCACGAGGTGAGGTTTTGCGTGGAGCCCCAGATCTTTGTCGATTGACAGTCATTTTGTACTTCTTCCATTTTCTTACTATGGCACCAACAGTTGTCTCCTTCTCGCCCAGCGTCTTACTGATGGTTTTGTAGCCCATTCCAGCCTTGTGCAGGTGTATGATCTTGTCCCTGACATCCTTAGACAGCTCCTTGCTCTTGGCCATTTTGTAGAGGTTAGAGTCTGACTGATTCACTGAGTCTGTGGACAGGTGTCTTTCATACAGGTGACCATTGCCGACAGCTGTCTGTCATGCAGGTAACGAGTTGATTTGGAGCATCTACCTGGTCTGTAGGGGCCAGATCTCTTACTGGTTGGTGGGGGATCAAATACTTATTTCCCTCTGCAGAATGCAAATAAATTCATATACTTTCCACAATGTGATTTTCCGGATTTAATTTGTGATGTGCTATCTCTCACTGTTACCAATAACCTACCCTTCAATTATGGGCTGCTCATGTCTTTGTCAGTGGGCAAACTTACAAAATCAGCAAGGGATCAAATACTTATTTCCCCCACTGTATACCAAGCCCTCCCTAAGTGCGATAGTATCCCATTCCTTCTTATTTCAATAATACCCTTATTTTCCCTGTGAGTTTTCCTTCCTAGTGGTATCTGCTCCCCATTTCCTTGAAATCCCCCCTTCTCCTCCCTTACCCCCCTCTTCATCCCCCCTGTCTTCTTTACTACGTCCCCCCCGAGGAACAAGTCACGTTTGACTCCCCCCCTTACTAATTCCCGCCCAACAAATAGTTTGATTTTTGTGTTCACATATTCACACCGAAAAGTATTTTTTGTTTTGTTTTATTCCCCTTATCTCACTATTCCCAATTGGTGTTATGTAAAATTTCCCACTCAATAACCCTCAATTATGGCTAAGTCATGTGAACCATCTACGACTTGCTATAACTGTCAAACAAAAATATCATTTCAAACATTCATAGAACTTCCTCAAACAAATATAACATTTCAAACATTCTTAGAACTCCGACAAGAGCTCTCAACTCTAATACATGCAGTTAATCTCCCAGCTCTATCATACCTGGATGGAATGTGGAAGCAAAAAAAAAAAAACATTTATCTCATTTCCCATCTGCTTTTTACTCATATAGTCTTTCATGAGGTTGTCTCCCAACCTGAGCAGATTGTATTTCTCATCCACCTTATCCACCACAACTGCTGGAGCACTCCGTAGTTAAGCAGTCTGCATAGTTATGGTAATTAAGCCTTTTGAAGCAGGACTGAGTACTTCCAGAGAGATTTGTTTTGTCTAATTACCTCCCTCCTCAGTTTATCCAAAACGCTTCCAGGGACCAGTGTTATCTCAGAGTATGTTTCCAAACTGGCTTTTGCTCAGCATATATATCAATCACCCCGCTGGGTCAGTACGGATGTAAACCTCAATCTATACAGCCCAAAACTACTGCTCCAGTGTCTTTTGTTCTTTAAGAGAGAAAAAAAAAAAAACAAACAGATCTTGCTCTGATTAGTTGCTCTTGTTCTCCGTGCTCCTCAATTTCTTCCCAACAGGGTCATCAAATCTTGCCTTTTCCAGCTTATTTATACTAATCTCTGCTTTGTAGTTCTCTCCAAGTAGCCTTCACCCGGCACTAACCTTTTCTCGTATTTCAAATTGTATATCCGTGGAGATCTGGATCATCAATCTCATCACTCATCACCCGTCTGCAGCAGCTTTTTCACAAAGTCTTGTGCCTCTTGCGCCGTTTCATAAGTTCTCGTGGTGGAATGATGAGTTACCCGCAATTTCGCCGGGTACATCAGGGCAAATTTCACCTTATGCTGCACCAGCTGGGAGCAAACTGGCGAAAAGCTTCTCCTCTTCGCTGCAACTGCAGCAGTATAATCCTGGAAACACAGAATTTTCAAGTTGTTGTATCTAAGAGCCATACCTCCTCTTATAGCTTGCAGGATCGCTGTTTTTTGGACGAAGTTAAGCAAGCGGCAGATAACAATTCGGGGCCGAGCGTCGCCAGATCTCTGTGGCCCCACCCGATGTGCTCTCTCAATTTGCAACGGACCCAGCTCTGCCTTCAATTTCAGTTCGTTCATCAGCCACTTTTCAAGAAATGCACGGAGGTCTTTGTCGGTGATCTCTTCTGGAAGCCCAACAAAGCGTAAGTTGTTACGTCGGGATCTATTCTCTAGATCCTCAAGCTTCTCTGCTTGCTCTTCCACCAACTTTTGGAGTTTAACATATTTTTCTTCCACGGCACCTGTTCGGTCTTCCAGGGCCCCCGTGCGTTGTTGATGCGCTACGAGGTCTTGACTCAGTTGCTCCATATGATGTTGTAGTCCCTCAAGTTTTGAATTTAAGCTTTCTAGCTTTTTGTCTAAGATCGCCTCCATCGCGTTCGTCACTTCTCCCACGATCTCTGCTGCCCAGGCAGACCCGACTGCAGAGGTTGGCGGGCTGGCTGGAGCCGCCATTTTGTCTTCCAGCGCTTTGCTTTTTTCTCTATCTTTCTTTAACGATTTAGTCGTCATAGCTGTCTGTTATTTCACTTTCAGTCTCCGAATCCTAATGTGGCAGCTTTCCGCCACTGATTAGTCAAGTTCACGTCGCTTTTCAGTGGTTTTTTCGGCGGGAATTGCAAGGAGGTACCTGGAGCTAGTCTAACAGCGACCGCTCCAGTACATAGCGTCACGTGACCAGTAAAAATGAAATTTAAAATCATATAATTTCTCCCTTAATTGCATTCCTTCATGCATTATATTCTCTTCAGTGAGACTAAGGATGTTTAGTCTAACTTACATAAATTAATTTTATTTGCAAAACGTTACATTAAAACAGGAACAACATCCTAGTCATGCAAGGTTCATGGCCATTCAGTCAACAGCAGCAAAAGGAGGCGGAGTCCTGAAGGAGGTGATCAATCTAAGCAACCAGAGCCACCAGCGGAAAAATGTATTCAAGTTCCATTTAATAGCTCTCTGGCCAGACAAGGAACTATTTCACAGAAACAGTTTGATCATGAAGTCTTGATAATTGCAGAAGATATGATGCTGCTTGCAACAGTTGAATAAAGTGGCTTCATAAAGTTTTACCAGCAATGTATGCCTGCTGTCCAACTTCCAAGTAGATGCAATCTAACACGAAGCTTAAACGAACTGTATGACATTCACAAGAACTTGCTTATTACAGAATTACAACAGATGAAATATGTTTCTGTAAATCTTTGGAGAAGCCACAAGCGCAGTTTTCTTGGTATGACCATTTATTATATAAACAAGGAGACACTATTGCACCATTCCCATGTTTTGGCTGTTCGAATGTTTAAACATTTCCACACTGGGGAGAAGATTGCTTAAATGACGGTTGAACATGTGCTGTGTTACTGATAATGAAGCAAATATTACAAAATCCTTGCATCTTCTGAACGATATTTTCACTGGTGGCAATGAAGAGAACGGCAGCTCATACTCAACAGAGTCCAACAGCCAGTCACTTTCTGAGTCAGAGGTAGTCGAAGCTGCTGATGTCAGATCTCTGTTTTATGCAGTCAAAGATGAATTGTGCTGATGACATTTACTCCAACTGATTTCACAAGCACAAGAGATGTGCCAATCTACATCTACATTAACAGTTGATACGACTATTGTAACATTGCATATGTTGGTATCACTAAGGTCAACCTCAAATGTCTCCAGACCCTGCAGAATACTACTGCTCGTATTATCTGCCACGCATCCCACTGCGACCATGTCATGCCACTCCTCCAATGTTTTTTCTGGCTTCCTATTGAATATAGGATTAAAATTCAAGATTCTCACATTAACACACAAGGTTCTCTACTCTGCTACTCCTTCATACTTATCTCGTTACCTCTTATGGGGGGATTCTATATCTATATATGGCGCCCAAAAAATCCATGTGGAAAGCTTTCATCTAAACGTATTCTATAAGTGGCGCCTAGATTTAGGTGCGGTATATAAAATACGTTTAGTTGATATCCCAGCGCCTAAAACTACGTGCATCTATTTACACCAGCGAAAATATGGTCTAAATATCGTTGTGTAGATTTAGGTGCAGAGGGCCATATTCTATAACTATGTGCATAAATTTCAGAATGCCCACGAAACACCCATTTCCATGCCCATAACCACGCCCCTTTTTGTCTGCGTGCATTAGGAATTAGGCGTAGTTCGTTACAAAATTCACTTAGCGAGTTGTGCGCGTAAATTCTAATTATTGCCAATTAGTGCTCATTTTTGCTTGTTAAGCGCTGTTATCAACGCTAATTAGCTTAAGTTAATTAAGTTACATGCATTGTTATAGAATCTGCCTGGATTTCGGCATGGATCTCTAGGCACGCTATATAGAATCCAGGGGTGTACGCCCTCCCTGTACTCTTGGGTCACTGACTGACAATTGGCTTGTTCTCTCTCACCCATCTAAGGCTAGGTGGGAGTCTACTTGCTCTTCTGCTTTCTTCTTTCTCTCCCCTGCTTTATGGAGCTCCATCCCTCAGTCTGTTCATTTGGAGAAATCATATACTCACTTACTTTTTCAGTTAGCTTTTGAACACTGAAATTCTATTAATATTCATTGAAATGGGCATGATTGCTCGAGTTATTTACTTACTGATTATTGTCTGAATGTTTTGACTGATTAACTATGAACCTTCCCTTTTACAGAAATGATATTCAGTTTGAGAATTTGTATGAATGTTTATGTCCAGAATTGACTGAGCCTTTAGTGCATTTGTTCTTTCCTATCAAATAATGGAGTTCTTTTTCCCCTCTTTCTTCTTCTTTCTTTTTGTTTTAATGTAAACCAATATATGTATATTTAGAAGCAGTTGTAAACACTTCCCCCGCCACTTGGCTGTGCTTCGACTTTCCCAGTCCTAGGCCTAACTCCACACCAGGTTTACTAGGTAACTCTGGATGCTTGGCAGTTCAAACAATATTAAACCAGTCAGAAATTTCCTGTATTTAATTAGGAGCAGTCTCTTCCCTGGGGCTATATGCCTCCCTGGGCTTAGTGCATAGCTCCAGCACGCTTGTAGTTTCAACTCAGCAACAAAAAGAAAAACAGAAAAACAAGCTCTTTTCCCACATGTATTAACCCAGCCCTGAGTCCCACAGTCCAAATCCTTCCCTCCCCGAGTTCATCAAGTCCACTAATCCTTGGGCAAAAGTTCCAACACTTTCCTCAGCAAAAAGGTTCCCCAATGTCCATTCAGCAAAAAGGCTCGAAGTTCTTTCACCCACAAGCTCCCCAAAGTTCATTCATCCAAAAAGGTTCCACTGTGTGCTTCATACTCACCCTAGCAAACCCTCCCCTCAGAGCAACCTGAGGAAAGGGGACCCCCTCCCATTCATACCAGCCACCAACTCCTGGTATCCTCCCCAAGGGTCATGCTTGAGCCCAGGGCCAGGTGGAAGCTACTTCTCCAGAGAACCTGCTCAGATTCTTCTCTGGGCTTTTCTCTCAATGAATTGAATTAACTGGTTCATCAAGGTTACTAACAGGCCCCTGAGATTGCCCCTTTTGCACCCAGGCTAAGGCAGAAATATCCATGGGCTGTACCCGCATTCCATAGGCTCTATCTGTCTCCCCCCTCTTCCCAGCTGCTCCCAATCTTTATCACCAGCCTGCTCAAAAGCCTCCTCCTCCTCCCCCTTGGGAACCTGGGAGTTGTAATCTGATTCACCGTCTCCAAGGGAGTCTAGTGGCCTCCTCTGGGAGTCAGGGGCATTGCAGCGCTGGTTAGCCTTTCTAGAGGGTTCAGGTGATCCTTCCCGAGGATGCTGGGATTGGTAGTCCCTCCACTGTTCCCACCCACGCCTGCCTCTCCAGCACCCCGGTCCGGAGTTCTGGCTCCTAGATCTGCCTAACCCCCCACAAGTGTCACACAGTATATTAAATTAATAAAGGATAAACAATAATCGCACACTCAGTCTTTTGTAGAAGCTGTTGACAGGCATGAAGCACAAAAGATTTGCGCTACAAGTGAGTGTTTGACAGGACCATGGGGACTTACAGGTTCTTACCATTGCAGTCAGTCGAAGTACCAAACATTCCTCAATCCAACCTGCACAAAGTGGGTTTCAGATTATTTAGCCATCAGTCGACCAGTTACAGTTGGAGTGAAGAAGACATGAGAATGTGAACAAAAATGGAACTAGAACTGATGACCGATACTGAGATGGTGTTCCTGAAGACCTACATCAGCATCATGAAGCCATTGTAAGCTGCAACTGATATGCTGCAAGCTGAAAACGACTGCTATATTGGACATGTAATCTCCATGATAATGGAAATTCAGTCAGAATTGCAAGGATTGGCTGATTGTAGTACACAGCTGGTGCATGCAGACATCAGGGTGGGGGAGGACTGGACTAGATTGTGGCTTGTAAGCTCACAAAAGGAAGCCAACACATCATTAAGTGAAGTGTGGAACCAAGGGAAACCGACCATTGATCCTACAGCTGATTTCCACTGAGGGTGTGGTAAAGGCATAGGAGGAAAACGCTTACTTGCCAGAAATACCCGAAAGAACCTTCTACAATGCCTAAACAAATTAAAACAAAAGCTTCATAAAAGGGGGATAGGCTGGTAGACCAGCAGGTAGCCCAGGAAAGACCTCACCTGGATCTGAGAGAACCTTGGATGGAGGTGGCATAAACAGACTGGGAGAAGCCATGTGGAGCCTGGTGCTGAAAGAGATATGAGGTGCCAAAACAAAAATAGTGGACAAACAGCTGGAAGCAATGACCACACATATGGAAACCCTGGAAGCAATGGTTGGAGAGCTTGAGTGGAAAAAAATCAACACATGGGACACTGCGGAAATAGATTGAACATTTGATTGAAAAAATAGAGGACCAAGAAAATCCGTAGCAGATGATCAAATTTACAGATACTTGGCATTCTAGAGGGGCGGGAGGGTCAGGCCCCTGTTGTGTACATCAAAGGCTTACTCTAGGCGTGCTTTCCAGATTCTGGGGCCTGCCAGATCTTTAAAGAATACTATGCAAGATTGTATGACAAACCTTTAGAGGAAGTACTACAAGGTTCAATGTATTTAGAGTCTAGAATTGCCTAAATAACTCAAGCAGATAGAGAATTACTAAACTTTCTAGTGGGACGAGGTAGAATGGGCCATGAGACAGAGCCCACTATTTAAGGCGCTGGGATCAGATGGCTTTAGAGAGCAGAATTCTATAAAATAATGGGTGATAGTATTATTCCCTCCCTTACTGCTATGTGTAATGAGTGTCTAGTTGCACAAAAACTACCAGCAAGTTTAAATTTTGCATAAATAGTTGTCATCCCAAAACTGGGAAAAGATCCTTTACTCCCTGAGTCTTATAGACCAATATCTTTGTTGAATTTTGAAACCAAATTACTGGTAAGTTATGACCAGTAGGCTCGCTCAGATACTTCCCAGTTTGATCCATGAAGCTCAGGTAGGGTTCATACAGGATAGATATATTTTTTAAAATATTAGGAAGCATCTTTGGAAATTTCGGGAAAGAACTGGTCTGCCTTCTCTGCTCATAAGTTTTGATGTGGAGAAAGCTTTCAACCGTGTCACTGTGGGTCTTCATGTGTGCGGTTTTGAAGGTCTGTGGGATTGAAGGATGCTTTGTAGATGCCATCCATACCTTATACTCTTCTTCACGGGCTAGGGTGTGGATAAATGGTATATATGCTCAGAACACTTTGAAATTCATAGAATTTTACATCCTCTGAGTCAGGATATCCTTGCTAATCAGAAAATTAAGACCTCCCATCCAGCATTACTAGACACTTCTACAGAATATGGAAACTACACTTGAGTTTAAATTAAATTTAAGCAAATCAGAAGCTTTGCTGACAGAAGGCTCCTTATGGCAAAGTTAGGTGAGGATTGAGATGGGTGGAGCACTTATTTCAGTATCTTGGGATTACCAGTGGTTGCAAAATCCTTGTATAAATTAAATGTGGGAATTCTTTTGGACTCAACTAAGAATCAGAGAATTGGACTTCTTTTCCCTATCTCTTTCGGGCCATAAAGAATAATGTTTTTTCCTAGATGGTTCTATGTCTTGAAGAGAGAGCTCTGTTGGGCGGAAAAAAACCCAAGTTGAAGCAACACTAAAGGGAATATAGCAGATTGGATGTTGAATCATAGAAACTATTCTTCCATTCATTTTGAACAAATTCTCTTAGCAGGAACCAAAAAGATAACTGAACACAAAAAAAGTTCTCTTAGCACCATATAATTTTATTGCAACTCTCTATATACAGGCCTTAGAACTACTGACATTAAACGTCTACAAGCTATCCAGAATACAGCCATTAAACTCATAAACAGAAAAAAGATTTGATCACGTAACACCCCTTCTGAAAGTAGCCCACTGGCTCCCTCTTCCTCACCGCTTTATCTATAAAATCATGCTCTTAAAATTCTTCAATCAAGTGAACCAGCATATCTCTCCCATCTGCTTATCCAACATACATCCAATAGAACATTAAACTCGACTTTTCAAAACTTGCTCACTGTTCCAACCTTTCAATAAATATTCCACCAATACACAAGAAAAGCCATCTTTTAAGTTCAAGCTCCTGAGCATTGGAATAAGTTGCCCCAGCACCTCTGCCAAGAAACCTCTCTTCTGAATTACAAAACCAGTCTTAAAACATTCCTCTTCCTAGATGCGTACTCTTTATTCAGTCTCAGCCTCCTTTCTCTATCACTCTTCTTTCCTGTATGTTGTTGTAGTTCCACCCCACCCCTTTTTTCTTCTTTATTCCCCCCCCCCCCCCTTACTTTACACTATGTAATCTGTAAGCTGCCCAGGCATCCCCTTGATAGGAGGGGTAGCAAATTAATAAATACACTTGAAACTTGATATAATTGTAATTCTGTTATTCAGGCCTCTTAGGATATTACCCTACTTGTTGTAGAAGCATGTCCTCTTTCGTTCGCTGAGGGAAGTATTGAAAAAATTTGTACAATGGATAGGCAGTGCCCCAGGAGACAATTCAGGATGATGTGCAGTTTCAACCCGAGATGGACAATAACAGTTTTATAAGGGGTATCTCATTTTGAGAACATAAGTTTTGAAGAGTTTAAGCATAGGGTTGATATAAAATGGGGAGACTGATTTGCTTTTTGCCAGTTTAAATCTTCAGTCCTTCTGTGACTGTTCTCTTGTGCTTGACTGCTTAAATATTTTTAATTTAAATGCTTTACTTTTTGTCTATTAGATTGTAAGCTCTTTGAGCAGGCACTGTCTTTCTTCTGTGTTTGTACAGCGCTGCTTACACTTTGTAGCGCTCTAGAAATGTTAAATAGTAGTAGTAGTAGTAGGATTGAAATAATTTGAAATTACAGATGGGGAAGAAATTGAGGAATTTCTTTAATATAATAGCAGAGGATAAAATTTCCATCTCAGGCATTAGCAAAGGAGGTAAGGACTTTACAGGACTCGAAGAAAGCTGGGAGATAGATTTGGATAGGCCACGTGGAATATAGAATTAAAAGAATATCAAGGCTGATTTATAGCTCAAATCTTCGTGAATGCTGTTTTCGTATTATACACAGAGCTTATTTTACATAAACCCAAATATTTAAAGCTGAGAAAGTAGCCACATTGACCTGTGTTAAATGTACTGGGGGAGAGAATAATTTTTATCATGCAGTACGGAGTTGTGTCAATATACAACAGTTCTGAACTGAGATAATTGCTTATTTGAGCAGACTAAATGACTTCTAAGATTATTATATTGGATATCCCTGATGGACTGGGCAGGAGAAGATGCCAAATTTATTAGTGGGGAAAAATGTATTGTATGTTCTTGTACTGCCCTGGAAGAACCTCCCTCTTATTGGGGCTGGAGGGCTCAGGTACATATTTTCACTCAGTGGGAGGCGAAACGGACAGGCACCTCCACAAAACAAAAGATGATTTCTCTTTCAGTTTGGGATCCATACTTGCAATCCCTGTCACCAACAGCAGGAAGCTTAATAATGAATAAATTATAATGAGAGTGTTCACTTTAGGCCTGCATCGTTGGGGAGGGGGGATGGATATATATTTGATGTATCTTCGGTCATATAATAACTTTAGATTGTTTGTTTTCTTTAAAAATTCGATACAATTGTTTAAACATAAAATAAAAGTGTATTTGTTTAAATAAAGAGGCAAAAAGAAACTAATTGAAATGCATGGTTTTTTTTGTTGTTTTTACAGGTTTTAGATAAATACAGTCCTCCAGATCACTTCCTTCCAGAATCCTACACATGCTTCTTTTTGCTCAAGTTGCCTAGGTATACCTGTAAACAAATATTGGAGGAGAAACTTAAGTATGCCATTCACTTTTGCAAGTCCATAGACACTGATGACTATGCTCGTATAGCACTAACAGGAGAACCAGCTGCTGATGACAGCACAGATAACTCGGACAACGAAGATGCAGATTCATTTGCATCAGATTCTACACAGGATTACTTAACAGGGCACTGAGGACGGATTTTCAAAAAATCTCAAAGCACGAGAATTATCAAGGATAAACGGTCATCCCCCAAGGCATTATTGACAAAAAAAATGTGAATTGCTAGTCTTTTGAATGGTGAATTAGGCATTTATTACTCAAAATAGAAATAATGTCTGATAACATAAAACCTTTACTTAGAATAAATGTTCATTGTATGTGAACATTTCAAGGCAATAATCAGATAAATTCTTGGGTAAAACAGTGCTTTACCCAGGGAAATTAACTGATTTATGCCAAACCAGTGTACAGATAAAAGTGTATGCATTCATCAACATGTTTACTATTATCCACAGACTGCAGAGGCAGTCCCAGCAAAGAGGAGAGGTCAAAATAATGCACAGGGTTAGGTTTTATTATAACAATGTATGTATCACTTCTGATAGAAGTGTAATCTCTGCTGGTAATTTTTCTGGGGGCATTAATCAAGGCAAAAGTCCATGCAAATATTTGCTTTGATTATTCATACAAGCCCCACTAGCAAAAGTACATATGAGTTTGCCCTGATAGTCACAGTTTTGATTATTGCCCCCTTGAGACTTATTTTAATAAGTTCCTCTTCTTAGTGTGCCCCTCTTGGAATTTGCATATTGCTAAAGTTGTTATAAATGTTTATGTAAAAACTGCTAGTGCAGGAAAAATGACAGTAAAGTGTTTCTAAACCGGACAGTCATATGTTTTCCTATTATGTATTTACTTGCACCATCTTGATTGTATATTGGAAAAACTATCCTTCATTTGAACAGTATTATAAATAGTTCACTTTATTAGCACAAGGTTTATTAAAGAGTTTTTGAAAATAAAATTCAGTAATCCTTGAAAAAGTCATATCTACATGGCACTGAACTAGATGGAGGGATAAGCTTCGCCCTTCAGCCTGTATGTATATTTTAAGTCCTTCATTAATCTGGTTCCTGTGATTCTCATAACTCTTGCATGGCAACTGTATATAATTTGTGCCACTGTATATGCAACATTGCAATTCTTCTTTGAATAAAAAATATCACAAGCTATTTATTCTTACTTTCTACAAATGTACAATGATGCTTTCAACATCTAATATAATAATTTGCTCCTCCAACATTCCAATGTGTCTCACTGGGATCGTAACCACCTGCTCACATCACTCCTCCAACGTTCTCCGTCCCCCCTCCGAACTGGTACCCTGGGAGGGAGGGGGCAAAGGAGGGGGACACTGGAACTCGGAGGAGGGAGGGAGGGAAGAGATGCTGCACATGGATGGATGGAGGGGGCAGGGCACAGAGGACATTGCCTGCATATGGATGAATGCAGGGGAGCAAGCATAATGCAGGGGAGGGAGGGGACCCTGAAACTCGGATGGAGGCAGGGTACATCTTCAGCACATCCTCAATAAAAGCAATCTTTACTTCAAAGGATTCAGGACTCAGTTCCCACAACCCCCCCTGCAATAGCATTTTCCTATCCTGTCCTGACTGCAGGATTTCTGTCTTCTTTCCTCTGTCAGCCCCGCCCCTTTGTCACCTGGAACTTTGATCTGCATCCTAAAAGTCTCCAGAGGCTAATTGAACACCCTCATGTAAACAGTGAATGGTATGAATTGTCTCTCAATTACCTGCCAGAGGAAGGTGTGGGGGGGGGGGGGGGGGGGGAGGTAATTGATAGCCTGCTCAATATCATTGTAATCTACAACCAAAAAAAGAAGTTTCCACTTCTCATGGTCTGTATATTAATTCTTAGATATTTAGCAGTACTGAAACTGCTTGGTCTAGGCCTTGATAAGTATGCCTCCCCCAACATCTGTTACTCTAATTTTAGAACTAAAAGCTCCCTATAAAAGGGACGGAACCACATTTTTCTATCAATCTTGTAAAACAAACTTAATAATACTGGAATGTGGACCAATTAATTTCCTAATAGCTTAAACACATTCTGAAAGTGACACGAATTTTTAGCAAGCTTATCACGAAACAAAATTTTATCAAGAAACCGTATACACAAAGGACAAAGTGACATGGAATTGTATCAAATAAACAGTAGATTTGGAGACCTAGTGTTACAACTGGGAATACTAAGGCACACTGTTGAACTTTCCAGGTGGGCAGAGCAAACCCTGTCCCTGTCACTAGTAAAAGAAAAAGAAACTTTCCTTTAGCAGTGTCAGTTCAACTCACTTGCATTCAGTTAGTTGTTTCAGTGTAGAAGAAAAGGTAATTTAATCTTGTATCTGTATGGCTGAAAGAGGAGCAGAAAATTCACAGACACAGTAAATACAGTGGAAAAAGAAGAAAAAAAATCTTGAACAAAATTTTGCTCTTCAATGCCTCTACTAGACTCGGTTAAGGGAGGGGATGCACAAACACATTAGGCATAGTTTAGGACTTTAGCAGTCTAGCACTCAATCCTCAGGCAATCTTTGCAATACTGGGAAGTAGAGATATACATATCTTTGATCCTGTCATGTCAAACATAAACTGTACTAAGCACAAGTTTTTAGCTGTGTTATTTTTTTTTACTAAAGTTCTACCCTCCCCTACACTTGGCTTAGACCTGTTGAACAACACAGTGTCTCAAAATACATATGGGCTGCACAAAGGTAAACAGAACAAAGAGGAATCCTCTTACTGCTTCAGTTGAAAGGTGTAACCAATACATTTAAACTTCACAAAACAAACTGTTTCCTATAGTGCTTTTCCTGATATTTTAAAAAAGGGCACACATCATTCTCTTACATAATGCCTGAGGTATTATACAAATCATTTAACCCAATATTCAAGGGGAGTTTACAGCCAATAAGTCATGCATGTAGCCAAAGTGTCAATAACATATGCAAAGTCACAATAAACAACAGCTACTACTGATAATTTGGGATACTAAAGGGTGTTCATGAATCATTTAGTAATGCCAGCAGGATCTGCCGGTCTCTACCAGTTCTGACTCATTACTTTCTTGTCGCTGATTACTACTCTGTTTCCAGTCCATGTCCTCATCCTCCTCCTCACTCCCATCATCTTCCTCCTTATTTACCTTCATAATTTTCCTGACTTCCTTCTCCAAACCTCCCTCTTTCACCCACTGTTCTACATACTCATCCATCACTAAGGGTCCCCGTATTCCTGTAAGATTCAGGAACCCACATGTCCTAGTCCACATACTATTGCCCTCATCTGTATCGCTGCTCCCTTAGGGAGATTAGGCAGGTCACACTGAGCTGCCTCTCCTAATGTTATGGGTACAGAGGCAGTGGGAACGGGGGGGGGGGGGGGGGGGGGGCTGCTTGCTCTATAGATGGCTGCATCTCCAGCACTTCTCTAGGCTGTGCCAGCAATTCCTTTTCAGACCCGTCTATAGCTGGGGCAGAGGGGATGGGTGCTGTATCACCGGTAGCAGTAGGCCATATGGGCGGCTGCACCTGATTTGGATGTTTAGAATCTGTGAGCAGTGCTGCAGACCCTTCCCCTAGCATACACTGCTTGGAGACTGCCACATAGGGTGGAGGGGTCTGTGCTGCCTGATCATAACCACTGTTTGCCATACTGTCCCATAACCCACACAAATTTAAATGTCTCTCCTTACTGTATTTCTTAGTTTTTAGTGCATTCTATCCACAATTTTAAAGCGGTTAGAGTTTCTTTGTCAAAACTGCCTGACTGAGGCCATTTAATACTCAATTTTTTACTACCACTAACCCATTTTCTTATGGCAAGCCAAAATTCCCTCCGAGACCGGCTCTAGAGGTGTTTGCATGATTACTACAAAACAAATTCTATCTTAAAATCTTAAAGCAGAAAGAGGAAAGAACGCAGAAGAAAATATAAAAATAAACCCCAAGTACTTACCACAGCCGTTTTCCTTTTTTCTCACCGTTTGCCGTATGTCCTAAGAACCATACCCTCGGTCAGTTGCTAGTTGGGACCAATTCTCTGGACTTTGCCAATTGCAACATGTGCACCTGTCAGCAATCAGAGGTTCTGATCCAAATAGAACCAGGCAGAAAACACCACTTTTGTTTGGGCCTGTTGGTGCTGGGTCTCAGAACCAAAAACCCAAAACCCTTACCCATACCCATACAAATTCCCCAACTGATTTCTTAGATCCTCCGGCCTGATAAGTACCAAAAACAACTATACAAGAGAAGCTTCTCAAATTATCAACATTTATTCTTACCCAAGAACATGAAAAATAAGAAATAATAGAAAGTTAGGAGTAGCACATAAGAAGCAGGGTAGTGAGGGAACATAAAAAGGGGGAGTCATGGAAATGATCGCATATTCCTTAGTCTATTGAGATACACTTAAGGAAGATTTTCATCGATCTTCTCTTGTTCCAGACCAGGCAGTTATATAGGGCTTCTCAGCCCAAAATACAAAGAACTGTTTTTTTCAGGAACATATCATACAAGAATACGTCAGGCAGGATGTAATTTCTTTCTTACAAAAGGCACATTAAAAAAATATATATTGCATTTCCTTAAAAGGTACATCCTCAATAAAAGCAATCTTTACTTCAAAGGATTCAGGACTCAGTTCCCACGACCCCCCTGCAATAGCATTTTCTTATCCTGGACTGGATCCTGCAGGATTTCTGTCTTCTTTCCTCTGTCAGCCCCCACCCCTTTGTCACCTGGAACTTCGACCTGCATCCTAAAAGTCTCCAGAGGGCGGGTTACCATATGGCTCCAGAAAAAGGAGGACGGATTGAGCCAGCCGGGTTTTACTTCTATTGCTTTCAATGGAAAGCAATTGCTTTCAATGGAAGTAATTGAGCCAGCCGGGTTTTACTTCCATTGCTTTCAATGGAAAGCAATGGAAGTAAAACCTGGTTGGCTCAATCCGTCCTCCTTTTTCTGGAGCCATATGGTAACCCTAGGAGGCTAATTGAACACACTCATGTAAACAGTGAATGGCATGAATTGTCTCTCAATTACCTGCCAGAGGAAGGTAGGGGAGGGGTGAGGTACTTGCAGATGGGCCTGCTCAATATCATTGTAATCTACAGAAAAAAAAGACGTTTCCACTTCTCATGGTCTGAATATTAATTCTTAGATATTAGATATTTAGCAGTACTGAAACTGCTTGGTCTAGGCCTTGATAAGTATGCCTCCCCCAACGAAGGCTTTGCTGAAACGCAAGTAGGTTACACCTAGCGCATGTCCTTTATACACTTCTTTGGTCACCCAGTCAATGAAATCTATCAGATTCTTTTGGCAGGTTTTTCCTTTGGTAAAACAAGGCTGCCTCAGATCCTGCAACCTATTGGATTCTAATAAGTTATCTATCTTTTCCTTCATCAACAACTACATTATTTTTCCTACTACCGACATGAGACTTACTGGCCTGTAGTTTCCCACTTCTTCTCTGTCCCTGTTTTTGTGAAGAGGGACTACATCCACTTGTCTACAATCCTACAGAACCTCTCCCATCTCTAAAGATTTATTAAATAAATCTGTAAGAGGTCCCAGCAGGATTTCTCAGAGCTCCCTCGGTATTCTGAATGTATATCATCCAGCCCTATAGCTTTGTCTACTTTCAGATTTTCACGTTGTTTATGAATGTTTTATTCCGTGAACAATGCAATATCCATCCCATTCCCAGATAAACTCTCCACAGCTGACTTCTCCAGGATTTTACTCTGTGAACACCAAAGAAAATTGTTTAGCACATTCACTTTGTCCTCATCAGTCTTGATATAATTGTTCTCATTATTTTTCAATTCTATTCCTAGCCTTTTTGCTTTCCCCAATATATCTAAAAAAAAAAGGTCTTGTCATCTCTTTACATCTTTAGCCATTTTTTCTTCTGTCTGTGCACCTTACTTAAGCACATGGGAAAAACATGTAGTATATATCATTTAATGTAAAAAATGTGAAGACAGATGTTATATTGGAGAGACAAGACAGATGCTTAAGGCAATGAATTTACACTGGTACCACAAGCTAATCAGGGTGACACACTATAAGACCAGAGCGTTGCATCAATGACTTTATGGTCAGAATACTAAATGAAAGTTTTAAAAGAGTAAGACATTTGATGTTAAAATTATGAAATATTTTGACACCCAATAGATAGGACTTAAAGATATGGGTTTCCTATCACATCATACACCATAAAATTATACTGCTTTGGGGCTCATTTTCAAAGCACTTAGCCTCCCAAAGTTCCATAGAAACCTATGGAACTTAGCCTCCCAAAGTGCTTTGAAAATATGCCTCTTTGTCACCCTTTGATCACCCATCATCTCTCTGTTTCTCATCCCTCCCACACCTACCTATACCCCTGGGACTGACATTGAAATATTTTTTTATACTTCACTTATATATTCTGATATATGTGATCTTTTGTTCATTGCTGACCTGAAGATATTGCCTTCTAAAGCTAGTCAAAAAATGTATTGTTAGCCCCATAAAAATTCATTTCTTTTTATTACCCAAGGAACCTCTTTACTAAGGTGTGCTAAGCGCTAACACCAGCTTAGCGCACCGAAAAAGGCTTGCAGCAGGACACACTACAGCATCTGTACTAGTTTCTCTAGTTGCACGCGCTAATCAGTCTAATTTTTCAAATTATTCTTTGGGAGGAGGCATGGGCAGGGAACGGGTGTGGAATTGCTAATCAACTAGTGCATTCACATTAGCACACATTAACTGGTTAACGCAGGGTTAATCCGAGGAGACGGAAAGTGCTTCCACATTTTTTTTCCTGGTCCCACACATTAATGAAAAAATTTGCATGGCACTGGCAAAAACAGAAAGGCCTGTTTTATGCTGCAGTAAAAATGGCTTTATGTATGGGGAAGGTCCCACATTAGGAAGAAATAAGCCCATTGTATACCACAGCTTCATAAAAGGGCCCCTAAATTAGATGTGAAACCGGATGCATCAAACTGTGGTAAATGACATTCATTCTGAAGACAAAATGAGCAGTGGAAACAGTTATTTCAATATCTTTATTAGCACATGTAATTTATTTCGTGAAAGTTTTATTATATACATCCAAATAAAGAAGTAGGAAATGAATAGAAATGCATTACTGAAGGAAACAAATCAATTTGCACTGGCACAAGAAAATAATATAGTATATGGGCCCACATTAAGTGGGGGGGGGGGGGGGGGGTTGGGAAACAAACCCCTGAAAAATTAAAAGGAAAAGTATACCATAAAAAAGGCACATGCAACTTGTGCTTTCTTCTTTGCCTACATTCGTTATCAGCTCTGTGTCAATTCACAAAGAAATACAGTACTCTTTTTCATATACAAGGTTAATATTTGCAAATTTCAAGAATGTTCCAAGCTTACAGATTAGATGCTTCTGGCATTTTAAAATTTAGTCTCATTTCATAATGAAGTCAAAGTATTTATTATTTCAATTAGACAGAAACTAAAATTGTAAAAAAATAAAATAAAAAGCTAGCTGTTTAGTCTTCTCTGAATGGAAAAAATTATTTCACAGTTCGTAAAGCATTTCGGAGTCCATTTACAAAAGGCACACTAGTGTTTTAGCGCACGCTAAAATTAAGCACGCGCTAAACACTAGAGATACCCATGGGTGTCTCTAGCTTTTAGCGCACGATAAAAACGCTAGCGTACCTTTGTAAAACACCCCCTTAAAGTTCTAGAGTGGACTACTCCTACATTATCTATTATTAACATTTTGGTCCAATGTAATAATTATTTTTGAAAATTCTCTGCCAACACAATTATAACAGCTATCCTATAACGTAATAAATATAATAAAATATTCCAGTTTTAATCAGGAGTACAGAAACATATAAAACCTTTTTTTTAAAAAACTGTTCCTGGCCACGATAACTTGAACCACAAGTGAGCAAGACTTACTCCCCATTTATTAAGCTGTGCTAGCGGCTGCTGTGTGCTAATGCCGACACAGCCCGTTCACTTTGAATAGGTTGTGTCGGCATTGCCGCGCAGCTTAATAAACAGGAGGATTAATTTTTCTAACCCAGTCAACATTAAAGATCTTAGTCTTAATGAAATATAAAACATATTAACACAGTATTGCTAGCACAAGACTTATACAAAAACTACACAGCCTGTAAGATAAAAAAATGCATCTGTTTGCACTGATACTTCATATTCCCATCTGAATATCAGCAAAGTTGTAGAAGTTGTCCACATCTTGAGAAGCTGATAACTTGTCTTCTGATACAAACACCTATTTTAATGAAATATAACAATTGCTCGCATTACTAATCATGTCATAACTGGAATGCATTTGAAACAATTGTTGATTACCTTGCCCTTACTGAATGGTATGCTTCCTTCCTTTCATGCAGGGTATTAGTGCCCTGCTTCACCATCTGTCTTGTCACCCAATATACATTGCTGCACAAATCAGACCCTAGCCCATTTTCTCTCGTTTGTTTCCCCTTCCACCTATGAAAGCTAATCTCATTCTTACAGGAAACGTCTTCCGAAGTCAGCTGACAGCTTAAGTCAATGGTCCCCATACCTTTAATTGTGACCCCTAGGTCAATCAGATTTTCAGGATAGTCACAATGATCTTAAGGTGGCCAAACAGGTAGAAAAGGTAAAGGCAAAAGGCAGAAAGATGCTTGGCTGCTATAGGGAGAGGAATGGCCAGCAGGAAAAAGAAGGTGAGGGTGCCTTTGTATAAATATCTAGTGAGACCCCACTTAGATTATTATGTACAGCTGATAATACCAAAATGACATTTACCTACCTGATAAACTCTAAAGTTTCTAATGCAAAGAAAGAACTTTGATTACCAACACAAACGGAACCATTTTCAGTATAATTTGAAAAGAGAGAGACAGAGAGTGTGAGTGTGAGTGTGTGTGTGTCTGGGGGTGGGGGTGGGGTAGGTGTGTGTCTGTGTAGGAAAGCCAATCAAAGTCACAAGTACCTGGCAGAAACCCACCAGGGCAAGCAGTGGCTTCCTCATGTCAGACTATGGACGTTTCCTCCAGGAACTTGTCCAAACCTTTTTTAAGCCGACATACGCTAAACGTAGTTACCATATTCTCCAAGTTCCAGAGCTTAACTATTCGTTGAGTGAAAATAATATTTCCTCCTATTTGTTTTTAAAGTTATTTCCATGTAACTTCATTGAGTGTTCCCTAGGCTTTCTACTTTTTGAAAGAGTAAAAAAATCGATTTACTTCTACTCATTCTACACCAGTCAGGATTTTGTAAACCTCAATCATCTCTCCCCTCAGTTGTTTCTCTTCCAAGCTGAAGAGCCCTAACCTCTTTAGTCTTTCCTCATAACAGTTCCATCCCCTTTATCGTTTTGGTCTCTATTCTTTGAACCTTTTCTAATTCCATTGTATCCTTTTTTAAATACAGCGACCAGAACTGAACGTAATACTCAAGATGAGGCAATACAGAGGCATTATACTATTCTTGGTCTTATTTATCATCCCTTTCCTAATAATGTCTAGCATTGTTTGCTTTTTTGGTAACTGCTGTACACTGGGCAGAAGATTTTAGCATATTGTCTACAATGACACCTAGACCTTTTTCTTGGGTGCTGACTCCCAAGGTGGACCCTAGTATCAGGTAACTATGATTTGGATTATTCTTCCCAATATGCATCACTTTGCATTTGTCTATATTAAATTTCATCTGCCAACTGGATGCTCAGTCTTCCAGTTTCCTGCAATATTTCACAGTCCGCATGTGTTTTAACAACCTTGAATAGTTTTCTGTCATCTGCAAATTTAATCATCTCACTCGTCGTTCCGATTTCCAGATCATTTACAAATGTTAAATAGCACCAGTCCCAGTACACAGCCATGAGGCACTCCACTATTCACCCTCCTCCAATGAGAGAAATGGCCATCTAACCCTACCCTGTTTTCTGTCCAATAACCAATTCCTAATCCACAACAGACCATGGTCTCCTATCCTACGATTCTAACTTTCTCTGGAATCTCTTATGAGGAACTTTATCAAAACCTTTCTGAAATTCTAGATGCACCACATCAACCGGCTCACCTTTATCCACATGTTTATTCATACCATCAAAGAAGTGAAGCAAATTGGTGCAGAAATGTATTTGGCCCCAATTGGGGTACAGTGTAAAGCAATACTCTTCAATGCAAGGCCCAGGGGCCAATGGTGACCCCTGGAGGTCTTTGGGACCACTCCCATCATCATTCTGGGTTTTTCCTCTACCTTTCTACCCAAGCATACAACAGAAAGGGGGAACTGGATGGGGGAAGAAGGGCCATGTGCTTGAAGGACAATGCATTTCTCAATAGAAGAAGAGAATGCATTTGGAAATACCCTGCTCCTTGAGGATAACCCCAATGAAAAGTCTGAAGGTGGGCTGGTGGGGTAGATATCATTGATACATACTGGTCAGTAGTGTTCCAGCCTCACATGGGAAGATATCTGGTGGCTCTTCTTCAGCTTATTTGGATCCACAGTGGCCCAAACTTAAAAATTAGTGAAGACCACTGGTGTAAGGTATCATTATTTAAAATCTGATCAAGACCTGGGAGGAACGGAGATGGTTATGAAGGAGGAAGAAGGAAAGAGGAGAATTGCGAGGCGAACGGGAGATGAGAGGAGAATGAAGGCTGAAGGGGGGAGGGAGACAGACAAAGACAGAGAACTGTAAATATGAAGCAGAAAAAGAGAGGGAATACACTTAGATGTACTCCTGCTCTCCCCTTTAAAACAATATTGGGGTAGAAAGTCAAAATCTACAGTCATTCCAATATTTGATTGTGCACTTGATTACTGTACATATAACAGCATACACCTACAACTTAACAGCTTTTGGGGCCCACTTCTCATTTAAAGAATACCAACCTCATGGTGAGTTTTCTTCTTTGGCTTGTCGAAAGCTAACAGCAACTTAAAACACCCCATTTCCCCCTTTTTTTTCAATGCCCCCCCCTTCCCACCTCACCTCTTAATTTATGCTACATAGCCTTAGGTTCTTAGGCTATTGATTCCTCCATATGTACAGATCTAATTTCTTCTTCTCCTCCTAGGTTGCCCCTTCTACCCCTCCCCAAGCTGGTCCAAGAGTTTCTCTCACCCTATTCATCAAGACTTACAAATCATACACAGCATTTGCCCTAGGTAATAACTGGATATAGTTTCCACACATTTCCATAAATTTTCATTTATGCTTGGGTATTTCTGCCACCCCATTTTATCCATCCACATTATCTGATGTAAGGTATCTCTCCAAAGCCAAATAGAGAATATAACAGGAGTTATCAATGCAATTAGTGTCTTTCCCACCACCCGAACTCCAAGACCCTTCTCTTCATCAAACAGCACGCTTTTAAGGGAAAGAACTAATGTCACCTCCCAGCAAGAGACCATTGTTCTTTATCCATGTATTCATAGCAGAAAGGTATCACCTTGGCCTCCAACAACAAAAGTGTTGCTTGCACAGTGCAGAATGTTTCCGATGCAAGCCTCACTCTGATTCTGATCTGGCTCGTACTACTACTACTTAACATTTCTAGAGCGCTACTAGGGTTACGCAGCACTGTACAGTTTAACAAAGAAGGCCAGTCCCTGCTCAAAGGAGCTTACAATCTAAAGGACAAAATGTCAAGTTGGGGCAGTCTAATATTCCCTTATCTCTTGTTTGTCCTGTTTGTCTGTCCTAATTAGATTGTAAGCTCTGTCGAGCAGGGACTGTCTCTTTATGTTCAAGTGTACAGTGCTGCGTACGTCTAGTAGCGCTATAGAAATGGTAAGTAGTAGTAGTAGTATCCAGCAGATCCACATAATTATTGTCCTATTTCTAATCTGTGTTGTCTTTCCAAATTAATACAAAAAGTTTACCATCAGCTCTTGGACTTCATAGAAAAGACCCATGCATTACACCCTAGACAATCAGGTTTTCGGCAAAATCACATTATCAAAATGGCAGTCACGGCACTCCTTAATGGTCTACACTGTATCTTGGATAAGGGTAACAATGTACTTATTGTTTCTCTAGATCTCTTGGCAGCATTTGATTTGATGGATCATTCATTACTTGTTTCATACTTATCTGCTCTCAGGATCACTGGTGTAGGTCACAAGTGGTTTTCTTCATTCATTACTAATCGTACATTTTCAGTTTCCCTTCATCCTCTTACCCTCTTTCTTCGGGGGTTCCCCAGGATTCTGTCTTGTCTCCTTTACTGTTCAATCTTTTCTCAGTCCTCTAGCAACACTCATTCAATATCAAATTTTATAGCTATGCAAACGACATATTTATTTATCCAGTTTCACCAATACACATCAATTTGCAACCGGTTGCAAGATTGTCTCCGTGCACTCTCCTCCTGGCTCATTTTGCATAAGCTTAAGTTAAATCCAAAAAGACCACTGTTTGTTGGGTGATGGGTTCCCTCTCCCATCCTTCCTATGTCCCACTTCTTTTTGATTTACTAATTCCCCCAGTTACTACCTTTCGATACCTGGGTGTTTGGTCCGACTCCCAGCTAATATTTACAAAAGAAATTTCTGAGGTAGTTAAATCTGGTTCTGCAACATTAAGATTTCTCAGACCTTTTCGTACAATTTTGAATTTCAATGTCCTTCGTACTGATCCTTATGCTTTTCTCATTACTACACTGGATTATTGTAATTCTGGGTATGCGGGTCTTCCACTTTCTCAGATTAAAAGATTACAAACTCTACAAAACTGTGCATCACGTTTAATTGGATCACTCCTCTTCTGATTCGATTTCATTGGCTACCCATCAAATATCAGATTTCTTTTAAGATACTTACTCTTGCTCACAAAGCCTATAACACAGGGATTCCTTCTTACCTTTCATCTCTTGCCTGCAATCTGCAGACTTTAGATGCAAAAAGACTTGTCCTACCTGGTCTTAAGCAATGTTTGCATGAAGCTACACGCCAATCTGCTTTTTCATATTTGGCCCAAAAATTTTGGAATGACCTTCTACCACCCATCCATGGAGAACTGGCCCTTTCTAAATGTAAATCCCTTTTGAAAACATTTTTTTTGCCAGCAGGCCTGATAAATTACTTTTCAATCTTAGAAGAGTCCACACGCTTTTGTGACCTGTCACCTAGAAACCTACTATATTAAAATGTTGCCTATGTCTTTGTTTGTTTGTTGGTTGTGTGTTTGATTTTCTCTTTTGAATGTATGCTTCTGGAGTTCTTTTCCTTTTTTATATTTTGTTTTATTTTAAATTACAATTGTACACCACTTAGATCCATTGTGTATGGCACATGTGGTATAGTAAATTAAATACTTTTCAACTAAATTGAACCTCAATCCACACTTATGGTCACAAAACTGCCAACCCTAAATGGATAATACAGCTGATACCAAACTGAACTCACAAACAACTTGTGTGAAAAGGGAAAAGCCTCAGAGGTACGTGGTAATACCGGAATGCTCCTTTAGTGCTCAGTTAAAGCTCTCTTGGGGCCTTCCACACTAGACCTCAATCTATCATTGGCAAAAACCCTTTCATCAATTTTTACCAATTATACATCATTTATTCAACTAAAAAATATATTTATATATATATAAAATCTCATATGACATGTAGCGCACTTATCTGTAACCAACAGGGCCCATTTCACCCTCAGGCTTCATCAGGATAAAGTGCTGCAAATCAAAAACAAACTGTAAAACATCACAAAACAAATACACTTTTACTTGTCCACTGTTTGGAATCCAACATGGCTTTCTCTGAACAAACCTTTAACTGATGTCCGCCATTTTCTTTCTGGGCTAACTGCCATGCATCAACAATGAAGCTGTATATATATATATGCTCTATAACCAATCAGTAACAACATAACATCCTACTTCTGGCCAATCCAATCTGCTCATACTGACGACTACATTAAAACTACCTAATATCCTAGTATCACAACAAATATATATTTTAATTGTGTAGAATGCATCACACCAATGGAGTTGTCATTCTCTGATTCAACATACAGTAGCAGTGCTCACTAGAGAGCTGCAAGGGAATGGGGTTTGCGGGATTCCCACGGGGACGGAAGCAGTTCCTGTGGGGTTCCCGCGGGGATGGAAGCAGTTCTGCGGGGTTCCCGCGGGGATGGAAGCAGTTCTGCGGGGTTCCCGTGGAAGTGTAAGCTACACCTGCACCAGCCTCTCATCTACCGAGTACCAAGTTCTTTGAGTGCTGTCTCCTCCTCCTCCTCGCTTTAACAGCACAAATGTGGAAAGTCTTCCATTAAGGAGGTGGTAGAGACACAAATGATGATGGAATTCAAAAAGGCATAGGATGAACACAGAGGATCTCTAATTAGAAAATGGAAGTTATAAAAAAACCTAACCTTAAATGGCATGTATGTGGATGTGTGAAGTAATGCTTAGATGGCGACTCTGGCTGTGATTAACTAGGGCCAATACCGGGCAGACTTGTATGGTCTGTGTCTAATATATGGAATTCTGGTTTAGGATGGGCTGGAAAGGGCTTAGACAGGAACTTCAGTGGCTGGAACATAAGGACAGTTCTAGACAGATTTTTATGATCTGTGTCCCACAAATGAGAAGACGCATAGACTGGAGTGGGCTTCAACGACAACTCCAACAGTTGGAACATAAGGATAGGGCCAGATAGACTTCTATGGTCTATGTTCCAGAAACGCAAAAGAAAGACCATAATCAAGTATATAATATCACATTCGTTGATTTAATCATGAATTGATAATGAGTGTGACTATTGGGTAGACTGGATGGACCATTCAGGTCTTTATTTGCTGTCACTTACTATGTTACAATTAATCCTCTTTGCTACCGGGCTGATGAGCAGACCTCAGCTCTGACACAGGCATGAGCATTGGATGTCACCTGACCTACTCACGCTTGCATGTGGTGACCTCTCAGCACACAATGCCAGTAAATCAGAGACAAATCTTACATGTACACATCAGAGTGTTCCAAGTTTCAACTTCCATTCCTTCCTTGCCTACAGTGCTGTGGCTCAAATCCAGAGAGAGACTGAGGGAGCTGACTGGAATTTTCTATTATGTACCATTAAATTCTTACAGTGATGGGTGGGGATGGGTTAAATTCTTGCGGGGGCGGGTGGGGACGGGTAAGATTTCTGTCCCCGTGCAACTCTCTAGTGCTCACTCAATCTGATACTTAACTTTCTTGTGGTACTGCCTATGTATAATTTCCCACAAGGGCATTGAAAGGCATACACCACAAAATCAGACCATAAGAAAGTTTATGCGGAGAGAGCCATGTTGAATACCAAACAGTGGACAAGTATATTTGTTTTGTGGTGTTTTACTGTTTGTTTTTGATTTGCAGCATTATATCCCTGATGAAGCCTGAGGGTGAAACAGGCCCCGTTGGTGCAGATAAGCGCGCTACATGTCATATGAGATTTTATATATAAAAGAAATATAAACATATTTTTTGGTTGAATAACTGATGTATAATTGGTAAATATTGATGAAAGGGTTTTTGCCAGTGAAAGGTTGAAGTCTAGTGTGGATGGCCCCGGAGAGCTTTAACTGAGCACTAAAGGAGCGTTCCACAGACCGGTCCGCTAGAGTGCTGTATTACCACGGACCTCTGAAGCTTTTCGCTTTAGTACATAAGTACCGCCATACTGGGAAAGACCAAGGGTCCATCAAGCCCAATATCCTGTCTCCGACAGCAGCCAATCCAGGCTTCAAAACCTGGCAACCCCGCCCCCCCCCCCCCCCCCCCCCCAAAAAAAAAAAAAATTAATAATGTTCAATGGATAAGTTGTTTGTGGACCTCTGAGGCTTTTCCCTTTCTTTTCACACAAGTTGTTTGTGAGTTCAATTTGGTATCAGCTGCATTATCCAGTTAGTATTGATAGTAAATTAAATAAATATAAATAAACAAACAACTAGGGAGATATTGCAATACCTGCCTTAACCCAATAACAGACTCTTCAGGCAGTCATTCCTCAGGTGACAGTGTAAATAAATGTCTTGAAAGCACTAACAATAGATTTAAGTTTATATAATTCGTGAAGAGAAAAAAAAAGGGTCATAATGGGATTACACTTTTTCTCTTTCCCTCACTCACAATATTGCTGTATTGACTACTTTTTCTTGGATACATCCCTTAGAGGACTGACTGGGGGAGTGGGGGGGGGGGGGCTGGTATTTGGAATATAACATACTATGACCATGCACTTTGTTGGGTGGGAATCTTGGCTATTTGTGATGAGCCTATTGAGCAATTTTGGACCCTAAACACTAGCTTGTTAGTGGTGCGGGCATAGAAGCTCTTCCCAGGAGAGTATTTGGAGTACAATCTGAATTCGGGGCCACCTCTCTACATAGTATGGGATGTCTTAAAGTGGTCTCGAGAGGGTTTTTCCTGAAGCATACTGCTAGGATATATAAAAAAAAAAAAAAAGAAGCTCTCAGGCAATGTTATCTAACCCAGATCTCTTAAATGGAGACTCAGCATAAAGAAACAGGGTCCATGCAAATTTTGAGTGCACTTTGGACTGCCTGACTTTCTTTGGAGAGTCTATTCCAGGAGGACTTGCAATTTGCAATGGATAAGGTTTTAACCCCCCCCCCCCCCCCCCCCATTATGAATACATAGGAAAAGCCAGTTCTTGGCGTATGAACTGCGTAAAGCCTGTATGGAAAGGGGTAGTGGGGAAAATTAAAGACCGATATGGTCAGCTTTTATATAAATCCTTCCTGATTAGAGCTCGCTTCAGGGATTTTTGGAGGAGCTGTATTCTCAGGATGCTACTATTACAGACACTGATCTAGAAACATTAGATCTGCCTACTCCAGCACAGAAGGCCTACCTGGAGGCGATAGTAGCACCCAAGGAGGTGGTCAGTGCCATTAGGGCTTTGGCTTCTGGGAAGTCACTGGGTCTGGATGGCCTCCCAGTTGAATACTATACAGCTTTTGCTCCTGAACTATCTTCTCTGTTAACAAACGGCACCCCATTCCTCCTACGATGCTAGATGCTTGGATTTCTGTCATACCAAAGAAAAGGAAAGACAAATCGTATTGTCACTCCTACCGTCCAATATTTGTCCTTAATGCAGGCAAAGTTCTGGCAATGAGACTTGGCAATATGTTGCCCATTCTAGTCCACCCAGAACAAATGGGTTTTGTGCTAAAGTGGCAGGCTGAGGATAATATTTGCAGAATGATCAATTTGAATTACTTATCCTGCCGACTCAGCAAGCCTTCTTGTTGGGGACTGTTGCTGAGAAGGCCTTCAACAGGGTACACTAGAAGTTTCTAGATGCTGTGTTACTCAAAGCAGGGATTGGCTGCAGGGACTGTACTACAGCCCTAGAGCCTGTGTTACTGTCAACGGTGGGGGGGGGGGGGGGGGGGGGAGGACTTTTTCAATGTTCTCTCTTTCCAGAGGCACAAGACAGGGTTGCCCACTGTCCTCGCTATTTTTTGCTCTGGTGATGGAGCCCCTTGCCTTTGGCCATTCGCTCCATTCAATATATCAAGAGGGTGAGAATGGGGGATAGTGTCCTTGACATCTCCTGTTACCACCTTACCCAATCTGTTGTCAGAATTAAGCGAGTACTGAAAAGTATCTGGTTTTAAGGTAAATATGGGGAAGATGGAAACATTCAATATTAACTTAGATAAACCTACACTACAAGCAGTGCAGTTGTCTTTCCATTTTCACTGGGTAATGAAGGGATTGAAATACTTGGGAGTCTGGTTGCAGCCAAAATATACTCAATTATATGAGGCTAAGTACCCCAAACTATTTTTTTGCTATTTGAGCAGATCTGGGGTGTTAAAAGGGCCTTTCCCTTACCTGTCTTAGTAGGATCTCTATGATAAAGATGAATGTCTTATCTAGTAAGTTTTACCAGTGGCGATACCAAAGTGGGCTATGAAATTGCTCCAAGATAGTATCTTTAGGTTTATTTGGTGAGTCCTTTTTACAGACTAAAACTGGAGGATTGGGGATCTCTAGTCTTTAGTTTTACTACTATGCAGCTCAGGTTAGAGTGGCAGTGGAATGGTTCCAAAACCACTCTTATAAACTGTGGATTAGTATAGAGCAATATCAAATGGGCCCAATACCCTTAAGCTTTTTAATATGGCTTCCCAAGTGCCATCAACAGATTCATGAGGGGTGTCTCCTACTATTATACAAACCTTTAAGATCTTGGATGCTAAGGGTACTAAACTGGCCTTCCAGTTGTCCCGTTATACCCCCATTTGTTACACTCCTTTGTTCCCTTATAGATTGGTGCCGTCGGGTTATAGAATCAGGTGGCAGCGAGGTCTAGTTAGATGCGATCAGTTATTTGATGAGGATACATTAATATTTTATGTAAGTTCTAGATATGTGATAATTGATAGTTGGGTGTACTATAACTCTAATGTGAGTATTGTAAGCCTTCCTTTTTATTTTATGGAGTTCTTTTCAATTTTTGTTATAATTATGTACATAGATATTGTAAACCGCTTAGGTCTTGAAAAGGTAAGCAGTATATAAAGTTTTAAACAAACATTATGTTTACATACAGTTAGCCCTCTTTCTGTCCTCAAAGAATATTAAAAAGCATTTAACTGGTGACTATACCTTTTTAAAGGGCGTATGTGAAGATTTTCCATTTACTAAACAATCTATGGTCACCTTAGGGATTTGCTCCCTCATGAATTGGGTCATAGGCATAAATGGGAACGAGAACTTGGTGTTGAATTTACTTCTGCTGATTGGGAATCTATAGCGATATCACTGGCTAAAATAGCGATAGATTCTAGAAAACAATGTTAAAATTATGGATCGTTGGTACCTGACCTCGGATCGACTTAGTTGAAGGTACCCTCAGCCTAACTCGGCTTGATGGTGGGGTGTGGACCCATAGGTACTTTAGGGAACATTTGGTGGGACTGTCACAAGTCAAGAGCTTTTTGGAAGAACATTTGATCACAGATTTTGTGGACTTCTGGACTGCAAATTCCTTGGGATCCTGGTAATTTCTTCCTCAGCTCTTCACAAACCACAGACTGCCCTGATTAGACATTTGCTGAAGGCAGCTAAATTGACACTTGCGGAGGCTTGGAAAGAGTTTGAGGTGCCCTCTCTGTACAAGTGGAGAGTCAAGTTTCATTACGTTTATAGGATGGAGAAATTAACTGCCACTAGGTACACTGTTGGGCACTGCGAAAAACTTGAGTTTTCTTGAGTGAGTGGGGCCTGCTCTACATTTTTAATGATTGATGTTTATAGACAATGGGATGTTATCCTCTTTCTCCTTTCTTTTTTTCCTTTTTTTTTTCCTTTCATAGAGTGGGGAAAAAGGGAGGTTACCTTGGGTTGAATGTTATTTATATAATATTTGGCATGTCAGTATGGAGTTTTGAGCTATACCGATTTTGTAAATATTTGCAAACTTCAATAAAGGCCTCTTGTTAAATTTTTTAAAAATCCCTTGTCTTTCTTCCCCCTGGAAGAACGGGTTTGAGTGCATAGCCTTTTAGAAGGGAAGAGAGTTCCTCTGTAAGTAATTCCTGGTGCTGAGAGTTTAATCTTGATGCTCTAGGTGGGCAATTTGGAGGAAGTTTCTGCCAATAAAGGATGTAACCTGCCTGGACTATTCTGAGAACCCACTGGTCTGAAGATACAAGGGGCCACCTTTCTTGGAAAACATTCAGCCTCTGTCCTACTGGTAGGCCATCCAGTATAGCCATTTTTACAGCAAGTAAATTCTCTTGAAGCCAGTCAAAAGCTCGATCTTTGGTTAGACTCAGGAGCTGGTTGGGACTTCTGGGCTTGTTGCTTCCTCAGGCAGGAGCGACAGCCCTGAGGGGGTTGAGAATGGCAAGCAGGAGTGAATTTATGCCTTTGAGGGTAGTAGTGTCTCCTCTGACTACAACCCTCAGAGATATGGAGGCCACAAAAGACAGCAACTTGATGGCATCAGTCTGACCTCCTCCACCTTGACACCATAGCACAGGACATTGGCCAGTTTCTCCTGAAGTGCTGGTTCAAGGTCTTAAACATGCAGCCGGGCGAGTCTGCGCATACTAATACCCAGGGCAGAGATCCTGGGTGCACCAAGCAAAGCATAGGGACTCAATGATGCAAGATCTGTGGAGCAAAAGAAAAAGCACATAGGCCTCAAGAACGGGTCTAGAGAACAACCTTGAATGTGACCGAGCTGTGAACATGGCTGTTCAACATGCTGAATGCTATTTACATACTGTTTCTGAATAGAATCTAATTGTCTTTCAATTGGACATATGTTGGATTCTAACCCATTGAAATCTATTGAGCAATAACCACAAATGACCTCTGAAGCAGGCATTTGCCAAAACACGGCCTTGGTCAGGCGTTTGAATAAAGGTTGTTCTCTAGACCCATTCTTGAGGCCTACAAGCTTTTTTTTTTTGCTCCACAGAGACCCCGAATGCCACATTGAAAGAATAATAGGTTGCCCGGGCCATGTGCTTTCGGCACTGCTTCTGCTTGACTACTAGCTGGCGGAGCTTGGTGGCCTGCTCCAGAGTCAGAATTCCACAAATTCTGCCACAGTGTGCACAAGGTTCTGCAAGTGCATGCTTATGTACAGCTGGAAGGACTGTATACTGGAAATGAGCATAGCGCCCTGGTAGACTTTCCTACCAAAAGATTTCAAAGTCTGAGTAATCCTACCCAGGGGTGCTGAGGTATGAGACTTGGAACTCCTTGCCTTTTTGAGGGTGGAATGAGGAAGCTGCTGCTTCTCAAACCTGACAGTCTTCTGGACTCTATACATAGAGTTGGCCTTCTGTGAATGGGCTAAACAGAGAGGGGTGTTTCCTGGTACCTTATCTGTACAACTTGAAGGATGCTGTGCATGGGCAATGTCACAGCTTCCTTTGGAGGGGCATTATTTATAGTGGGAGGATGTCCAACATCTAAGTCATGGGCTCACTCTCAACTTGTAACTGAAAAAGGATAGACTGAGCCATTTCCCTTAAGTTGGTGAAGGAGTGCTCCTCCAGGGGAGACTTTCTCCTTTCATGAACTGAAGTAGGATATGAAGGGAGATTATGGGATTCCTCCTCCGAGAGGTCCTCTGGCTCCAGCTCAAATTCCCATAAGTGGTTCAAATCAGATTTGGTGAAATAGTCAGTCTGCGCCTGCCTTGGGCCACTGCACTAGCATCCAGACTCTGGGAGAAAGTGCCAAGGAACAGGTCTTCTCCAGGGCTCCTGGACTGGAGAAAAACACCATCTCAGTCAACACCAGCTCCGATGTCCAGTGGGCCACCAGCGAATATGCTCCACCAATAGCCAGGGCATGGGTCTCCAGGATGGGCAGTAGTGATACCGAAGTCAACACTAACGTCCTCAATGCCTCAGCTCTGAGTTCAGCCAGGACACGCTTCAGCTCCTCCTACAACATAACCCGAAACCACTCATCTAGGAAAGACATTAGTAAAGGCTGTGTTGGTGCCAGTATCAAATGTGCAAGGGCTTATGCCCATGAATAGCCTTCACTGATGTGTTAGTTTATGGATTTGAAATAATGATGCTCCCTCTTTCTCTTCATCCTCCCTCCACAATTTATTTTCTTCTCTCTTTTCTTTCATCCCTCTCCCTCTCTATACTTCCTTATCATTCTTTCTGCCCCTTCACAATCATATTCTCTCTTTCCACATCCCACCACATTCTTGTACCCCAGCTTTCTGCCTTTTCTACCCTATCCTTTTTTTTTCTTTCACAGTCTCTTTATCAGCCTCTCTCCTTTTTCTCTTTTTTGCCTCTCTCTCACCAACAACCATCAAGCTGTGCCAGGTATGACTCTTCTCCTGCAGACCTAGGACTGTGACATCTGGGCTCTAGTTAGCCATTTCTGTCCTCTCCCTGTTAGACCACGGAAAGAAGAATTCAAAACTGCACTGATGGCTGTACTTCATCTTCCAGGGGCATCTATAAGTAGAAGGACTGCACTACTCCTGTCCTAGGAGTAAAGAACACTGGCAGAAAGTTGCATAAAAAATTAGGATTGGCCTGGTTTTGGCAATGTAATCTCAGAAAATGAGTTCCCTGACCTGAGATAGGCGTCTCCTTCAAATTCAGTATAGGTAACATCTTACCTTAGTTCCACTGAAGACTGCATTTACAACAGCATTACATTCTTCTACTGCACCATCTCCATTAAATTCCAATGCAACAACAGGACCTAGAAGAGTATCATCATCACATCACTATTTAAAAATAATGTGAGCATTTTTTAAGTTAATGTGAAAGACTTAACAAAAACTACCAAATAGCTATTACAATTATTTTACACTTGGTTGCTGCCTCTTTCTAAAACTGTATCAGAAATAAGTTTGTGTACACATTTAGGTAACTATTAAGAATATCAGTACTGTTATTTTAATTTTTCTTTGCTGAGTAAAATGAGGTCTGCTTTTGATTTTACTGACAGTAGTTCACTCTTTCCTATCATATTTCCTGCACCCTGCTTTTACTATAGCTCCCTACTCAAGGACTTCATCAGTCCCTGAATGCTTGGTGCCTGACACCCTTACCTGGGGATAAAAAGTGTTAATATGTGTGATTTCCTTCCCTTTCCCTCAGGAAAAACCCCAAACCAAGTGTGGCTGTGAACAAATATGGCTGGCTGGCAAATATTTAAGTTTTTTTTTAAACTTATTTAATTACGGGTTTATAGCAAATACCAATAATGCACTAAAACAATTTAAAGAACAGCGAGTATCTCTTACAGGTGTAACCCTGGGCACACCTCCGGCTCAGCTCCATCAGGGGTCTCGATCACCTCGCTTGGACCAGGATCACACAAACGGAATACTTCTCCCACACACATGGCTTCCACTGGATGGATACCTCGAGCTGGTTACAGGCCAGGGCCGGAATAAATCCACTAAGCTGAAAGTACTCTTTCTCTGGGCACTTTCACTCAAAAGATTAGTCAGCAATCTCAGTGTTAAGGCTTCAACTTGCTTTACTAACACTAACTTGAAAAACATAGTACATAAACGTGCTAGACAGTCTCACTCACACTCCAGTCTATTAAACCTCCTTGACAGTGACCTAAGTGTATGTCAATGATGGCTGAGCGGAGGAGTGGAAACAGAGATTAACCAAAAGTCCTAAAGTGGACTAGACAAGCTCACCTCCATTCAGGCTATCATTCCTCCTCGTTAATGCACGACACAGGGCCCAATGAACCTGAAAATAGAGGACTAGAGAGCCAAAACACAGGATTATGACTACGGATCACTGCATAAACCAGCGCAGACAAACAAAACAAAAAGCGCTCCTGCAGCAGTGACCGTCAAAACAAAGAGCCGTTCCAGTACCAAGGTAGCACTCAACAGCTCCGGAAGATCCAAGGGATCCCATAGATCTAGTTTCACACCGTCCCATCGCCGTCCATCGTGTTGGATTGGCATGTTAGACACTTGAGAGGAGAGGGCCCGAATATCCATGCCCCAGGGCTCACTACAGAAGACCAAACCCCATCTAACATGGTTCACCAACAGCCCTAAACTAACTGATACCACAATGAATACCAGCAAACTGCTACTAACAATCTACTCCCTATCCTTGATCCATCTAACACTAACCACCCCACTCACTGAAAACAACATCATACCCATACTACAGAACCACAAAGACTAACCAGACACGCAACACCATACCAAACTGACAACCACCATAACAAAGGAAGAACATCAACATGCAGACAACCTCAACACAAGGGAAAGAACGGTCACAACAAACCTACACCAACAAAGAAACGTCAAATGACAAAAATCCACTTAACACCAATCACAGACGACCCGTACCTAAAAATTAAGTGGGGTACCTCAATGCCAGATCCGTAGTAAATAAAGTAGAATTAATAACAGACTGGATCATATCAGAAAACTTCGACCTGATTTTCATTAATTAAACCTGGATCCATGATCAAAAGGACCCTATAATCCTAGACCTATGCCCCCCGGGATACAAAATCACTCACTGGACCCGAACGGAAAAGAGGCGGAGGCCTAGCACTAATCCATTGATCACACTTCACCACGGTAACCACCGTCGAGTCCATAACACCCCAACTTGAAATCGCCTCAATTAGAATCCACCACACAACCCTTCTTGATCACCTAAACTGTGTCCCGTTTTATAGACCACCAGGCAACTGGAACGACTGCCAATCACACTTCATGGACTTCATAACAAACACCTGCGTAACCAGCCCCAACATACTAGTACTGGGAGACATCAATCTTCACCTAGAAGACCCAAACTCCACCAATGCACGCGAATGCAAGGAATTCCTCCATCTATGGGACCTTAAATGGCCACACACTCAAGCAACCCATGTCAAAGGACATACACTGGACCTCATGTCACACAAACTGGCCACAGACCAGAACCTAATATTATCAGACTTCAACTGGACAAACATACCATGGTCAGATCACTACAAACGAAACCTATCCCTACTCTGGTGGAAAAAGGGCTCATATTGTATACAAGAACACACAACCTACAGCACAAGAGGCCAAATAGCCTCGGAAACATTCTGGCAACAAATAAACAATAATGAATGGACTGCACAAACGGACTCCACACACTATCTCACGGCCTGGGATAAAAGATGTAAAAACATATTAGATAAAATAGCACCCTTACAAACACAAACCTCACGTAGGCACAACGCGATACCATGGTACAACTAAGAACTAAAAAAGTTGAAAACACAATCCAGGAGACTCGAACGAGCATGGAAAAAAATGAAAGATGCACAAACACTCACTGCATGGAAACGCAATCAAAGAAAATTCAAATATGCAATTAGACAAGCCAAAAGGCAATACTACAGAACCAAAATAGGGCCCGACTACAAAGGCACGAAAAAATTATACCAACTAGTAGGCAAACTACTAGACACCACTGTGGTCACCACAACCAACACAGATATCCCACCTGCAGATAAACTTGCCAAATACTTCAAAGAAAAAATTGTAAACCTACGCAACATGTTACCTCACAACAGCACCGACATCGGAAATTTCATCGACTGTATGGACCCAGTCCACGGCGAATATCCAGCAGACAGATTCTGGACAAGCTTCCTTCTACTCACCACTGAAACAGTCAACCAAGCAATTAATAAGTTCTCCAAGACTCATTGTAAATTGGACATCTGCCCTAGTCACCTATTAAAATCCGCTCCCCACCGCTTTACAACAGACCTCACATCCCACTTAAACTACACGCTTCAACATGTTCTCTTCCCTAAGGAAAACGGCAACATCCTACTCACCCCAATACCAAAAAAATACCAAGAAAAAAAAAATGATATCACCAACTACCGCCAAGTAGCATCAATCCCACTAGTACTAAACAACTAACTGACTACATAAACAGATTCACAATACTCCACGAATCACAATCAGGATTCCGCTCCAACCACAGCACTAAAACAGTTCTAATTACTCTCTTAGCCAAATTCAAACAAGAGATTGCATCAGGCAAAAGCATACTTCTCCTACAATTCGACATGTCTAGTGCATTCGACATGGTAAATCACAACATACTACTAAGCTTACTAGAATATTTCGTGATTGGTGGAAATGTACTTAGCTGGATCAAAGGTTTCCTAACCAATAGAACATATCAAGTGAAATCAAATTCAAACATATCACCACCATGGAAAGCAGACTGTGGAGTACCTGAAGAATCACCACTATCACCACTCCTTTTCAACCTAATGATGACCCCACTAGCCAAGTCCTTATCCAATCAAGGCCTCAACCCTTTCATATACACAGACGACGTTACAATTTACATCCCATACAAACATGACCTTACAGAAATCACCAAAGAAATCAATCTCAGTCAACATCATGAACTCATGGGCAAATTCATTTCAACTAAAACTTAACGCAGCAAAAACACACAGTCTCATCCCAATATAACACGAACAAACCCACCAACATAACCACCTCAGACTACACCCTCCCTATCTCAGACAGCCTGAAAATTCTCGGAGTCATAATCGACCGCAACCTCACACTAGAAAGCCAAGTGAAAACTACAACGAAGAAAATGTTCCACTCAATGTGGAAGCTCAAACGAGTAAAACCTTTTTTCCCCGAGAGAAATATTTCGCAACTTGGTACAATCTATGGTACTAAGCCATCTAGACTACTGTAACGGTATCTATGCAGGATGCAAAGAACAAATCATAAAGAAACTCCAAACTGCTCAAAACACAGTAGCCAGACTTATATTTGGAAAAACAAAATTCAAAAGCGCCAAACCCCTACGAGAAAAACTACACTGGCTCCCAATCAAAGAACGCATTGCGTTCAAAATCATCTACGGAGAAGCCCCGGGATACATGATAGACCTCATAGACCTACCAACCAGAAACACATCAAGATCAACATGAACATACCTAAATCTCCATCACCCAAGCTACAAAGGACTCAAATACAAATCAACCTTTGCACCCAGCTTCTCCTATATAAGCACACAGCTATGGAACACATTACCAAAAGCCGTGAAAACATATAACCACCTGAAATTCCGGAAATTACTAAAAACTAACTTGTTCAAAAAGGCATATCCTAACTATACAACTTAAATGCCTTAACCCAACAACACAACAAAACCAAAGCTCATACTAGACATAACTTAACTCTTCTTCTTACGATTCCCCAATGTGTCTATCATACATGAACTTTACTTTATCACAACCTCACTTTATATTTGTTATAACCGGTACTGGCGATCGCCTCTGCAGTACTATGTAAGCCACATTGAGCCTGCAAATAGGTGGGGAAATGTGGGATACAAATGTAATAAATAAATAAATAAATAAATTCCTTCCTATACTAGGCCTGTAAAATGGCCCTGCTAGCCTTCAGAGTTCCTAGTTTTGTTGTCATCAGCATAATTTTAGTTTCTTCCTGCAGCTGCATGTAACCAGAGTGCTTGATCAGTACATGTTACATGTCAAGGTGACACTTAGGAGGAAATGAGGATATGCGGCTCACATATGGCAGTGAAAGTGCCTTGTTGCTTTGTAGCTTTTACTATATGAGATGTGGGGTAAGGAATAATATATTGTAGAGGAATATATTCGAGTTATTCCCAAAGTTTTCCACTTCCTCACTGTGACCCCTGACGCAGGTGCTAGTCACCGAAACACAGCCCGTGTCGGGTCTTTTTGCCAAGGCTCATTCATTAAAGAACTGTGTTCCATTTTTAAAGGCCCGTGGTGCTGTTTTTTTGTTTGTACTTTGTTCCTCTCTTTTGTTATATCCAAGAATAGAGGAAATTGCCATTTTTGTATACATATAAAAAAAATAACTGAATATTACCATATATATGTAATGGAAGGAAACAGGAAAATCCAAAACACTCCATCCTGAAGTCTCTTCTCCCGTATCCTCACCACCCTTAAAACCCTACCCAAAAATAAGAATGTTAAACCTTGATGTTACCTCGATATTATTTGTCCCCCTCTCGACTCACCATTGTTATCTTCTGATGTTCTATTCCCAAATGATATCCTGTATTTACTCTGTTTCTATAACTCATCACAATGTAATCCATAATCGTACTGTAACCAATTGTACTTCCATCATTCTCAAAGTATTGTAAGTCACACTGAGCCCGCAAATAGGTGGGAAAATGTGGGATACAAATGCAAATAAATAAATAAAATAAATTTATGAACTGTAGGTTAGTTTAGGAGAAATCACATGATTTAGGAGAAATAAAACTTACAACAGTATATATATGAAAACTGAGAAAGTTGTGCTGAGCAGATTTTGTTATTCAGTCTTTGCGTCTGGCTTTTCTGTGTGACAACCTGCTCCAGAGAGAACAATTCTGTACTGGCTTAGTGAAATACCAATAAAGATTTTTACTGGTTGTGCCAAATCTAAGTGTGATTGTCTCTCTTATTCCAGCCACTAGGGCTGAAGTGTTTTTCCCCTCCCCAGGGGCAAGGGACGGGACTACACATTGGTCTCCACATGATATTGTAGCATTCAAACTCACAGTTCAATTCTATCTTAAATCTGTTTGCAAACCAGATACGTCTTAATCTCCTCTTGATTAAACTCTCAGTCCACAATCATCTCCACATAATCTCTTTAAGTACTCTCTGTCCCATCCCAGAACAGGGTTCATTCACATGTGCACAGAAATATCTGCCAGAAGTGAGGCACGACTGCTCCCACTTCTTCTGAGGTGTATTGACCTTCCAGTTTGGGTACTCCCTGCAGGCACTTGCTGCTGTGTAGCAGAGGTTTCCAATCACCACACACTGCAAACGTATGCCTTGCTACAGGTCTCAGTGGGGGTGGGCTACCAAAGACCAGAATTTTCTCCATGCAATGCCTTTTATTGTTATGGTATAAGCCAATCATCAGAATTAAATGTGTACATATAAATACACCAATATATTTGTGCAGCTTTCAAAAATATATATTTGACACTGCAGCAGAGAGAATAGTTTCATTTCAAGCCCCTCTCTCCCCATCCCTTTTTCCGGGAACTTCTGATAGCAGGGATAGTTAATTACAAACACTTAAACACAAAAGAGCTTCCTCTGCCCTCCCACCTAACAAAAGATTGACTAAGGTGGGCACCTGAATACCCCATTGAAAACAAAGAACTCGGAGGAAAAGCATAAACAGGACATTTGCTTGTCAAAGGTATACCTGCCCCTCCCATCAGCTTTCAGACATGTGCAGAAAGGAAGGACTTGTAATGTGTATCTGCCCCAGAGACTGAGCAGGACATCAAAAGACCATTTGCCAGCAAAATCCAGACAGCAAGTCTCGTGATGTCATAAGACATGAGACCAACTCAGGGGTCGTGTGCAGACATGAGACCAAGATACCACAATGCTTTGCAAATGCCCAAGGGTCGTGTGGAAACCAGGACAAAGATCCACATGGCATATCCTCCTGCAGCTTGCAAGATATAAAAGGACAAGTTGTTTCCCAAGAGTCAGATTCTCTTCAACTGCAAGCAACTCAGACTCTCTTCAGCCGCAAGCAACTCAGATGATCCACTTACTGCAGAAGCCCTGTTCCTGTCCTGCAAACATGTGCTTACCTAATGCTGTTCATACTGTGTAACAAGGACTTGTAAGTAACATAACGTTTGATCTAGACCTGCTACCTTGCCTTACTTAAGCACAGATTACCTGTAAAGATCTTTTAAAACCTACCTCTCGTGTGCAATTGTATATTAAATCAACCTTTTTGAAGCTAAAAATACGGTCTCCTTGTGTTCTGAGTATATGGTATCTTTTATATATACTTAATTTATTTAATTTATTGCAATTATCACCTTTGGTGATTGGTGGAGAAATTAATATCCTAAAACTTATAAATACAGCACCTGCTCTTAAATTATAAACAGTGGCGAGTTGCTCTAGAGCTATTTTCCCCAAAATAAATCATTCTTGTAACATTATTACTTCTTGGCCCTGCCCCCATGGACTGGCCTTTTCTCTGATTCTTCCACCCGGCTATCAATACCAGCTCTGCCTCCTTAGTAACCCCCAGAAAATCCTCCTTCCTCCAGCCTTATGCCAGAGCCTCTTTGGAGGGGGGGGGGGGAATGGTGTCACAAACGGTACATTACCAGTTAGATAAGGAACTCGTATCTTCCCCATGCTCCTTGCTCAATCTCCTTCCTACCATTCCCCACAGCACTGGTTGCCACCAGTCTTGGGAGGATCTGTGGTCCCTGGTCTGGCGTATCTCTACTGTCAGAGCTCCCACAGCTCTGAGCTGCATGGAGCCATCTGTTACATGTGTCTCTGCCAATTCAGTCCCTCCTCCTGAGCTGCCCCAAGCCCCTCTCAGCCACAATTCAAAATCTGTCCTTCCTCCTTGGGAAAGGTTTGTGTTGCTATAGGTTGCATCCCCTGCTAGGTCCAAGGTTCAGTATCCCCAGTTTAAAGTTTTTACTTTAGTCTGCAGCACAGCATGGCCATTAAAAAAAACAAACAAAAAAAAAGGAATACCTATCAGAAGGCAAGTTAGAATCATACTTGTGTGTTTCCACATTAACCAGGATGGAACCAGGCTGCTGGTGCTAACTTTTAAAAAAGGAGATAAAGCAACTTTTAACCTACAATGGTTGGGGGAGGGGGGAGCTGACAGTTGCCTAGGAGCGCATGGTTCAGTGTGGAGTATCCTTGAAAAATACTATCGAAACAGGACATTTATAGAATCCCAATAGAGAGGTTTCAACAATGGTGAAAGAAAGCCAGGTGTGTTTAAGGAGCGAGAAGGGTAAATGGTGCACATTATTCCCATCAACTTCTAAACAGCTTGTAGGGAAAAACACAATTTAGTGCCTGTATACAAATGCTAGAAGCCTAAAAATTAAGATGGGAGAGTTACAGTATAAAGCACAAAAAGATGAGGTACATCTCAGAGACTTAATGGAAGGAGGGCAATCAATGGGACACTGTGTTAACAGGGTACAAATTATATAACTGGAGAAATGGATTGAGCTATATGTTATAGAGGGAACCGAGTCAAACAAAATAAACCTTCTACACAGTAGATGACAGCAGATAAAGACCTGTACGATCCATCCAGTCTGCCCAACAAGACACCAAATGTAATGAGTTTATGATGCGATACTTCATATGGATACTTGATATTAATTTATCCTTGCTATTTCCAGGACAAGGGCCACAGAAGTGTGCCCGGTACTGTCCTTATTCTAAATTTCTGAAGTTGTTAAAGCCCCTGAAAAGCTCCACTGCAGCCCATCCACAACTATTCAGCCACAATCAGGGCACAGACCTTAGAAGTCTTGCCCAACACTGGCTTTGCTTCCAATTAGTGGTGTTGCTACCTAATCACATGAAACAGCAGCATGGAATCATTGCGGATAGAAATTCCATGTGTGAATGGAAGGAGTAATTTTGTAGGGCTGTACTTCCGTCTGCCAGAACGGTCAGACGAAGAAATCTTTACAGAAATTAGGAAAGTGGGCAAACTGGGCAACAGTATAATAATGGGCAATTTCAATATTTACTGGTTTGGCCTATACACCATTTTTTACAGGGGCAGTATATGACATATATCACTCTCATGGAGTTGCAATCTGCAATTTTTATGATAAATATATCTGTTGATTCCCAAAATCAACCCTATCAACACACACAGTGTATCTACAATAAATGCAGGCATTACAGGTTGAACTTCCATTGCCCCCATTTACCTCAGGCATTTTCATTTTAAGATCTTTTGAAAACAGGTGGGATGTCAATTTTTTCCCTGTTTTATGTTTCCTCGTGGCAGATTTTACAACTATCGATGTGTGAGGAAGCTGTTGTAGTACATGTCCCAGAATATTTTGGACCTTGTATTTATTATCAAGGGTACATTGGGTAGGGTGAATAGAATATGGAGTTGTTCAAAGTTTTTTATGTTGCTCAAGAAGAATTTCATCAGTGGTAGGAAGCACCACTCACTCCTTGTCCAATTTCAGATATTTTAGAACTGAACGTTTGTTGTCTTGTTGCTCTGCTGGCTGAGAGATTGATGGAACTGCAATGCCTGAGCGATCTTGAGGAGAAATTTATGGTAGGTTGTATCTTCTTATGAAGGATGTTCAGTCTTTGTAAGAGCAGCTTCGGAATTCTTGTGATGAGGCAAAGATTTGTCAGGTAAAGAAGTTTGCGATGTTGGAGATTGAGAAACGCTGCAAGAGGGGAGATGTGGATTCTGAGCAAATACTGGACGTCCTGTGTATGATCATTTTCTGGATCTAGGAGCAGGCTGTTGCACAGGATGAATAGTCTGCAAAGGCTGCTCTGGTAAAACAATAGGTTGATTATTAACAGCAGGAGCTATGTATAGAGGCTGATGTTGTAGCCTTTGCATGATGTTGTTAAAACTGATTGAGGAGGGAAAAAAAATCCCGATGCTATGTTATCCAGCTGTTGTGGCTGAGAAGTTGTTGGCATTTGATCTAGTCGCTGTGGAGGAGCTGAAAAAGTAGTAGGAAGCGACAAATCTGACAGACAGATTTGATTTAGAGGAAAACATACATTTAGAAGACTTGTCTGCTGAGCCCCGAGATCGGTGATATTGATGATGCCGACGACTATGCCTGCTCCGAGGACTTGAATCGAGTGTATGTGGACCTAGATGAATGGTGATGCCAATGACTACGGAGTCTAGAACGTCGGCAATATCGGCAAGCAGCAGAAGGTGAAGTAGAGCATGTCAAACTCACCACGCTGCTATCCAATGCTGAAGTTTGTGTGTGATGTCTATCAGCATCACTGGCACTGAGCCAAATCAGAGGCAAATGGGATCCCCGTCTGGAGAAGGTTCACCCATTGTCACATTAATGACATGTACAATGCCGGAAGACTCCTGAATAACAGGAGACAGCTGATCCTGATCCCCGGGAATTGAAACAGGAAAATCTGGCTGAGAGGTAAAATTGTCTGGATGAACTGTCAACAGCTCCATCTGTTTTATAAGGTGGTGAGTTTTAGTTTTCTTCTTGAGTGGAGCAGAGTTGTCCAAAGATGCTTTGTGAATTAATTCTTTTAGTTTCGAAGCATGAATCTCTAAAATCTTAATTGACATTTTTTCACATTCAGCACATTTTGTCAATGCTGTGTTGCTGCCCCAAGCACCTAAGGCATTGTGAATGACAGCAACGAATCACTGTACTGCACCACGGAAAAATTAAAACTGAAGTGTGAGGTGAGATTCTGCTCTTTATATACTTCATACACTGGTGGGAAGGTTGAAACACGCGCAGATTAGTTTTCTCTGCTAAGTGAAGGCCAGGTCAATGATGTCACCAAGTAGTCACTTCAGCTGTGTGGCTAGATGTCACTGTCCATGGAGAATTACATGCTGCCGGTAACCCTTTGAACAGGCACAGAGGCAGAGGAAAGGCTTCCGGGTCAGCCAGCAGCAGCAGTAGCGATTTGAAAGGGAGCAGCTGCAGAGGGAAATGCGAATGAGAGAGCCTAGCTTGCTCCAGCGTTGGCAAGTGTGCACCACTGCAGGGTGGGCTCAGGCCCACCTATAGCTACGCCCCTGTTTTCCCAACATATAATATTCTTCACCTTTCTCTTCTTTCTTCCCAGGCACATACCACATCTCTCATTCTCCATCCACCTAGGCTCTCAATTCCACCTTTCATTCTTTCGCTTCACCTCAGCTTTCATTGTTCTGCCCCCCCCCCCCCCCTCCAAGGCACTTCCTCAAGCTTAAATCTCCACATAATGGACTTGCACTGCACCCCTGTCCCTGCCCCTACCAATGGCACACTCAGACTGCTCTGAACCCCACCAACCCCTCCCACGGCACTCAATCAACCTTGTTCTTGCCCCTACCCCCCATGGCACACACTTAACCTTGCTCTCTCTCTCCCCCCCATGAAATCTACAAGCCTGCTCCAGTGACCCTCACTGTACAACTTACTTTTTCTGACCCCCCCTCCCTCGTGGAATCTGTGTAGCAAAACAAGGGTTTGGAGCATAGCTGCACAACAGGATGCATCATCCTCCTCTGCCAGCCTAGGCCCAATTGTTCATTTGAACAATGTCAGCATCTGTATGGCCACACAGTTTAAATGAAGAGTTGTGTCTAGGACAGCAGAGGAGAGGACTGTGAACCACCTCTTCCCCTTGCTGAACAAGCTTACTTTATTTTTTGTCTATTAGATTGTAAGCTCTTTGAGCAGGGACTGTCTTTCTTCTATGTTTGTGCAGCGCTGCGTACGCCTTGTAGCGCTATAGAAATGGTAAATAGTAGTAGTAGTAGAGGGTGGAAAGGTATTTAGGGCAGATGCTGATACCAGCAACTGTGCAGAATTCTGCAGAAATTCTGTGTTGCGCAGTTGCACAGAATTACCTCAGGAGTAAATATTTTACTACTACTTTTCTTTCAGAAACCCACCTATAACTTTGCTTACCTTCCTCAAGCAAGTGAACAAAATCAGGTGCCTTTTCATGGAATACTCTGCTCGCATCCTCTGGCTTCATTGCTACTTCTTTGGTCTGAATAAGTAAAAAACCTTTTGCTGTCATCTGGAAGACAAATATACAACAAATCCATACTGGCATTAGATACACATTTAGTTTGGGAAATGAGGGTTTGTTTGTTTTTTTTAAATAAAAAGGAAAAAGTGGAATTTTAATGATATGCAGTGCTTAATAATCTGTAACATGGGTGTGCAAATTTACTTGAGAGTAATATTAATTGTGGATATTCTGAAATCCAATACATTGTAGTCCTGCTCTGCTGAAATAAATTCCAAAAGTGTAATCTGATGTTCTATTCTACTTCAACTGTTTCTCAACTTATGTAATTTTATCTTTTTTAATTTAAAATACTTCTTCCATGCCAATCTAAGGGGTCCTTTTACTAAACTGGGTTTGGTATTAACAAATGCCTAATGCTGATAAAAATGGAGTACTGTGGGACATACCAAGCATCCTGTATTAACTTCAAAATGTGCGTGTGCTTACTATGCGCTAAAAGTTTCCTTTTTTTTTTTCAGGGGGCTTGTCAGGGATGGGAGAGGGTAGATGTAAGAGAGGGAAACTGGAGTACACTCCCACTGAAAAGCACAAGGAGCCTTCCAGACAGGGGGCATCAACTCAATTTTATTGGACAGACCCTATGTGGTCCGTGTTTCGGCAAAAAAAACAGCCTGTGCCAATTAAAAACAAATATACATAAACATTAAAAAAAGTAAATTATTGAAATATGCAAATGAAGATAAAAATGAACAGTAATATATCAGTGAAAAATAAATTAAATAACAGGGCAAATTTAAATCAAATATTAATCCATAAATATTAAGAAATATAAAAATAACACGTTGTAAAAAAACACAAATGGTAGGAGGAGAATGTAATCTGCATTTAAGCACATGCCTTAAAAAGTACACATTTTCCAAAAATTGCAATGAGACAGTGTTCAATCTGAGGGATGAATAAACATATAAATGCTACAACTTTGCTACAACTTTAAATGCTTTGAAGTTGGTGTAAAATGGTGCATAACATGTCGCTGGCAAAATGGTGAACGTATTGTGATGAAATTTACAAATGCTTGCAGCAAGAAATGATCTTAACCCAACAGTCACAAAGATAAAATAGTGCATGCAGAAAGCATGGCATGTTGCTAAAGAGTTGTGAAATGGTGACCGAAAAGGGTGTGATGCACTATGATACTGAGACGGCAGAAACAGATACTGAGACGGCAGAAACAGGACCATCATTTGTATCAATAAACCATAAAGACGAACATAAACCAGTTCAGCCAGACATGTAGAAATACAACATGGAAAATCAAATAGATTAAAAGATGGGCAGAGTGGGTGTTCCTGTGCTAACCAATTAGCCCATCTATATTACAAGTGCTGAGCGCAGGGGATACCATGTGAACACTTACCACTTACAAAATTGTTTGTAAGTGCTCACACAGTAATTTTAAAAAATGGCTGCACACTAATGGCAATATTAGCGCATAGCTATTAATACAAAAACTTGAAAATAGCCCATTTTACAGCCACAGTAAAAATGGCGTTAGTGAGTGGGAAAGACCCACATAAAGGCTTGCTATGACCATTTTTTACTGCACCTTTGTAAAAGTATCCCAAAGTACTTCTCTCTCAGTGGATTCCACTTTAACATAAACAGTTTCAACATAGCTTTTTCTCACTAACGTTTGGGTGATGCTCCCAGCAACATATCATCAAAATTTACTCCCGCTGGAATTGTGCGTGACTGCACAATACAGAATTTACTCAGAATTCCCTAACCGCGTAGAACTCAGCATTTTTGAGCAGAATCGCCAATCAGGTGACGAGAGAGCAAGTTGGTCACCTGATCTGAAGTGGGACCTCCTCCTTTATGTAGCACTCAGAACTAGTTTTTTTTTTAGCCCCTTTAGCCTGCAGTAAAGCTGCAGTGAAGGATGGCTGGCCAACCGCTGCCCACCCGCCTCCCGAGCCTTGGGTGGCCCTCCCTAGGCCTACCTTAACACTCCCTGGTGGTATAGTGGCCTCTTTGAGGGCAGGAAAGAACCCCCCTCTTTTCTGCCCTCTACCACTGCTCCACTTCTTCAAAATGACCACCGAGACTTCAAACAATGATCTCACAAGGCTGCCACAGAAAGTCTTGGCAGCCATTTGCAAGAAGCGGTGGTACTGGCCCAGAGCAGAGGCAGTGGGCAGGAAAGTGTCAGGTTCTTTCCTGCTTCTAAGAGGTACTCCCGATGCAGCATCTCATCATAGTTCCTGGTGAGTGTGAGTGTGGGTGGACATGGAAGGGGGCTTGGAGACAACTATGGATGGTGTGTGGGTGCAAGGGGAGGGAGGCTGTAAAAAAGGTAGATGCTATATGTCCTGGGAAGGGGGCTGGGAAAATATGGAAGTATCTGTGTACAGGGAGGGGGCTTTAATATTGTTTAAATTATGACAAACGGAGAATTTTGAATTTTTTTGCCTAGAATTTATTATTATTTTGGCATAGAATTTCAGCAGGAGGAAAAATTTCCTTAAACAAGGTGGTGATAAATCTGTTTATAATATATAGTAAAACAAGTTTTAAAAAAATTAACTTCTCTATCCTCTTATATTGTTTTGAAGGTGTGGTCTCCACAATTGTACAAAGAACTCTAAATGGAGTCTTACCAATGATGTATACAAAGGCAGTTATCACCTGCTTTTTCCTGTTGGGCATTTCATCTCCATTATTAAAGTGGACTTGGGAGGACGTGCAAAAGTGACAGGGAGGAATATAAAGAAGCTGATAAGAATAAAGCGTAAGGCTAAACCATGTGGTGTTCATAGTACTGTATTGTTCTCAAGGTGCCTGAGAATTGGTAAAGAACACAAATACCAAATAGCTCAGTATAAAAAGCTGAACAGATCCAAATTAGCAGAATCTGCTGTATAAACAAAAGGTAGGTAGGTAGGTGGGTGGGTGGGAGGGAAGGAGGTCCAGAGGGAAGCCAGCATGCTGAAGGAGGAGGGGGAAATAAAAGAACAGAACTTATAGAAGGAATGGTTCAAGAAAGAGGAGTAGAAAGAGCATTGGAGTTATATGCAGGGGAAGGGGACAGGGACAGGCCAAGTGCAAGATAAGAAGATAGAAAGAACATGGCATGCAGACAGAGGAGAAATTGGGAGAGAAAGAACATAGTCAGGGAGACTGGAGAAGAAAGAGCACCAGGGACAGTTTAGGGAGAGGTCTGTAATAAAAGTAAATGTTTTTGAATGCTTAAGGAAGGATAGCTAGAAAAGTATACACTGGGATCAAAGGGCATAAAAGGCAATGGAGAAAGATGGTTCAGAGGATACAGAGTACAGGGGGCCAGGAAATTAAAGTGTACTTTTACAGATAGGAGCTAATTTCAGACTCTTACTCCTTTGCTCAAATCAATCATTTCCTCCTGGAATCAGATATTAGATTGACAACCCAGTATGTGCCTACGATTCCAATTAAGTATCTATGCTGGATTATTTTGTATGCCTTCTGTGCTTATTTTGTTAGTCTCTCCTCATATTTCCACATGTTGCTGACTCACTGCTCTCCTTGCAAGGTACCGTCACCCGCCATTTACTACTTTATTCACACTGCCTCTAGGCGCTTGTGCTAGGGGAACGCGCCGAAGGAGCACGACCAAGAAGCACGTCGTGCTCCTTGTGCACTCCTTGGGGCACCTCCTTGGATGCCTCTGGGCCACGTCTCTGTTTTCTTCCGTGACCCTCTTTGTTCTTCTCCTTGCTCTTTTGTTTCTCACTTTGCCTCTGATGACATCTGACTTTTTTTTGACGCATCTCCTCAGCCTCTGTCCTACAATGCCCCTGGTTCTTTCGCCCCTTGTCCCTTGATTAGAACTTTGACCTATGTCCCCCCTAGTTCCTTGCCCCCTGCCCACTCTCATTCCTGTAACTCTGTTCTCAGCACTTAGAATAGGCCTTCTTAATGCAAGGTCTGTGTGTCATAAAGGCCCTCTCATTTCTGACCTTTTCTTCTCTCACTCTTTGAATCTTCTCTGTATCACTGAAACTTGGCCTAGACCAGGTGATTCTGCCTTCTTGAATCCTGTCCTTCTGGCATCCTCTCCTATTATGTGCCTCAGGCCACGCGGCGCAGGGGAGGGTGTAGCCTGTACTGTGAAAACTCTTGCTCATATTGAAGTTCTTCTTCTTCAAGTGTCCTCCACTGTTTTCTCTTTTCACCTAGCTGTTCTCTATTGTCAACCCTTATCTGTCTCTGCATTCAATGAACTTTCTTCCTGAATGCGCTTCCTTGTACTCTCCTTTGCTGCTTTTAGGTGACTTCAACCTGTCCCTGTCTGACTCTGTCATCTTTCTTAGGCTTAACCTCCACCGCTAATCTTACTCAACAATTTTCTTTTCCTACCCACTCCTCTGGTAATTATCTTGCCTTTACTTCCCCTTCTCTTTCCCTGGTTCCTCCTCTATGTCTGCTCTCTGTTCCCTGGTCTGATCACTTGTTTGTTTCCTTTTCTCTCTCTGTCCCAGAGCCTCCACCCACCCACCCCCACTTCTTGCACCCCCGGCCGTGCCCTGACAGACTCAGTTCTCAATCTTCTCTGTGAAGATCTCAATCAGCTCTCCCCTCATTCACCTTCTCTCCCTCTCTCAGCTCAGGTGACGTTGTTAAATTCCTCGCTACAGCATATCCTTGATAGTCGTGCTCCCTTGATTCCTACTATGGCTTCCTCCTGTCCATGCTCTCCTTGGTTCACTCCTAAACGCCATCTTATTTGACAACACACGTTCGCCTTGACGAACGTCTTTGGCAAAAACGATATACAGCAGAACTCCAAGAAAATTTTCGGACTATTTTTCATCTGTTTTGCTCTGAACTCCTTCTTGCCAAGCGTGCATTCTTCACTCAGTGTCTTTCTGCCTCTACTAATCGTCCAAGGCTGCTTTTCGAGTTCTTCAGGAACGCTGCCCTGCTTACACTGTTTCCCCTTTATATGATCCTTCTTCGCTTCCTCTTTCTACTTTGGCTGGTTTCTGGCTCTCCAAAATTTCTTCCATCAGCCACTTCCACTCCTTCCTCATTCTTCCCCATCTTTGTCTTCTGTCCCTTCTAGGTCTCCGTTGTCTGTTACCTCGTCCCCTTCCCCTGCTCTATGTGCTTCCTGGCACTCATTCAATCTTCCATCTCAAACTTCATTGATTCACATGCTGCAGATTTTTAACCCACCTCCTCCCAAGCAGATCCTTGGCCTGCCCATCTGGTCATCTTCTCTTTTCATCTCTTACTCCTCACGTTCTTCCCCTACTGTGCAATAGTCTCTTATATAGCATTGTCCCCCCCTATATGGAAGCATGCCTTTTCCATCTATAGCTCAAGAAACCTCATCTTGATCCTACGTATTCTTACAATTACTGGCCTACATCCAATTTTCCGTTCTTCTTAAAGAATCTGTAGAATCTTGTTCTATTTCAGCTTAACAACTTTTTAGAACAGACCAATGCCCTGTACCCAGGCTTTCGTTGGTCTCATAGCACTGAGACCCTTCTATTAGCTCTAAATGATTCTATATGCGTTTCTCTTGACCAGTGTTTCCCTGTCATTGTTGTTTCCTTAGATCTTTCCTCTGCTTTCGACATCATAGATCACTCTTCTTCTCTCCTGTATTCAATCTCTTGGCATTCATGGGACTGTCCTTTCTTGGTTTTCTGATCATCTTTCTGACCGTACATTTCAGGTCTTTCATGAAAATTCCCATTCTCCTGCCTATCGATTGCTCAGTTACGTGACACAAGGTTCCACATTAGAAGTCACTTGCTCAGGAAAAGGATCTAGGTGTCATCATTGATGATATGTTGAAACCTTCTGCTGAATGTACAGCAGCGGTTAAGAAAGCAAATAGAATGTTAGGAATTATTAGAAAAGGAATGGCAAACAAAACAGAGAATGTTATAATGCCTTTGTAACATTCCACGGTGCGAATGCACCTCGAATACTGTGTGTAGTTCTGGTCACAGCATCTCAAAAACGATATAGTGGACTTACAAAAGGTACCGAGAAGGGCAACAAAAATTATAAAGGAGATGGGATGCCTTCCCTTTGAGGAAAGGCTACAGCATATAAGGCTCTTCAGCTTGAGGAAGAGATGGCTGAGGGGAGATATGATAGAGGTTTATAAATACTGAGTGAAGTGGAACAGGTACATGTGAATCACTTGTTTACTCTTTCCAAAAAAATACTGGGACTAGGGGGCATGCAAAGAAGCTACTAAGTAGTAAATTTAAAACGAATTGGAGAAAATATTTCTTCACTCAACAAGTAATTAAACTCTGGAATTCCTTGCCAGAGAATGTGGTAAAAGCCGTTAGCTTCGCAGGGTTTAAAAGAGGTTTGGATAATTTCCTAAAAGTAAAGTATATAAGCCATTATTAAGATGGACTTAGGAAAATCCACTGCATATTCTAGGATAAGCAGCATAAAACTGTCTGGGATCTTGCCAGGTACTCGTGACCTGGAGTGGCCACTGTTGGAAACAGTCTGTCCCTTCTGCCTGTCCCAGTATGGCAAGTCTTTTATTCTTATGTCCTCCAGGGTACCACAGGGTTCTATGCTAGCTGCTACTTTATTCAACCTTTTTTTTTCTCCTTTTTTCACTCTTATTCAGGAGCAGGGCTGCACACCTTTTAATTATGCAGATGATATTCAAATTCTTTACCGTACTTCTGATCTCTCCTTAGCTTCCTCTGTTCTTAATATCTGCCTGTCTAAGGTTTCATCATGGCTTATAGAAAATCACCTTTTTTTCAATACTTCTAAGCGTGAAGCTATCACTTTCACGTGACCTCATTTCTCCGTCACCACCTTGTCCCATCTTGGATGGTACTCCTATTCCATTCTGTGCGACTAAGATTCTTGGTGTTACATTTGATTCCCACTTAACTTTTAAGCCACATATTGATTATGTGCTTTGCTCTTCCTTTTCCGTTCTCCACCGTATCCATCCATTGCGTTCCCTTTTGAAGCCTTCTCTGGTCCGTATGCTACTTCTCTCCTTGGTCATCTCTTATATAGATTACTGTAACCCTTTGTTTGCTGGTATTCCCTCTTCATCTATCAAACATCTTCAGCTTGTTCAGTCCACCACTGTTAAGTTACTTCACTCTGCACAACGCTTCGATCATGTCAACCCCCCTTCTCAGTTCTGAGCACTGGCTTCCGGTTTCCGCCCGTATCAAGTTTAAGCTTCTTTGTCTTGTCTTTAAATCTCATCTTCCTTCATCTTCTGCTTACCTTTCCTCTCTTCTAACCCCTTATACACCTTCATGTTTCCTTTGATCTGCTTCCGCCTTTCAATATCTTTCACAATTCCTTCCGCCTTTCAATATCTCGGGAGACCAGGTTCTGTTTTCTTGGGCTCTCTTCTCTATGGAACTCTTCCATTTCCCATTCATTCACAATCTTCCTACCCTAAATTTAAGCTGTTACTCAAGATGCACCTGTTTAATGAAGCTGATGGTTCCTTTACATAATTGTCTTCCCTCCATCATGTATCTGTACCCTAATTGCTTTTATGCTGTAAACCGCATAATCGTCGTATGGACAATTTGTGGTATATCAAGCACTGGAAGTAAATAAACAAATTTGTTACTTCTCTCCACCCTGAATTGCCCAGTACAAGAGGCAGAGCCACTGTGACTTCAGAGAAAGAAACAGCAAGTATGCTATTTATGATGGTATTACTGCATCACCACATCAGCATACAAGTTATCAAAGTATGCATCCTTGTCTTCCTCCTCTTTTTATTTCTGTGTTCTTTGTGCATCCTAATGTAAATACACCTTCATGGAAGGAGCCATTTCCCAGGCCACACAACTTAACTAAGTTCTGACTTTGCTTTTCTAATGAGCCAGCTTAGAATGGGATCTTAGTAAAGATTGCTACTTCGCCAGAAAATACCCTAAGAATTGAATCATTAAATTCAAACTTTTGTCCAAGAGCTATATAAATATACATTTTTAAATATGAGAAAAATTGCACAAACCCATCACATTGTTCCACTCTCACTATGACAGTGGGGCTCTGATTACCTACATTTAGGACAAATTTTATAGTATAGGGGAACTGGTGAGATTTATTTGATGTTTTTTTGATCTGTTAATCAAAAAAAACCTCTTTCTGGCCTTTGCTATTTCCTTATAAGCCACAGATTATCCTTTTCAACTGGTTTTAGCAGATTCTGTTTTAGATTTCCTCCACTGTCTAAGTTTATGGCTTCCCTTTTAAATGAATTTGTCATGTAAATCTCAGTTATTTATTAAAATTAGGGAGACAGACTAATCTATAAGTAACAAGTTGTTTTATTATTTTCCTAATTAAATAGTTCCAAAGCCTTACTAAGTTGTTGATTATCTAAGAGTTTCTCCAAATTTTGTAAATATTCAAAAAAAGTTCTCAGTTTAACAGAGAGTTAAAAACTGCACAGAGAAAGGATCACCATACAGACCACAGACTTCCCTGTCCCCGAGGGCTCATGCCACCTCATGCCTCAGTTCTGTCTGCCTAGGAAGCCTTTTTGGAGTAGGTACCTATAGAGTCTCCCCCTCCACAAATGTGAGATCTGACCAGATGACAGAGCACGGCCTTATACCTCCACTTGACCTCGATCAATCCCAATCTATGGCTGAGAGCAGACCTACAAATAAAAAGGTCATTACCCAAATTTAAATCTGTTAAAAACTCACCTTTTTTTTTTAGCCTCAGTATCATTAGAATTGTTGCACTTCCTCCTGTCTCCTCTCCCCTTCCCCATTCTCCCCCCTTCGCCTTGACTGCAAGAATGTCATCTGTCCTATTTATTAATGGCATTCCTTTCTATTTTAATGTTTTATAAATGTTTATTGTACACCACTATTATCTGAGATTGTAATGGCGGTATATCAAGTCTGTAATAAACTATAAATACAAAGGAAGGGAAAGGGGATGAGATTTGATATACCTCCTTTTTGTGGTTACAATAAAAAGTAAAGGTCATGGACTTGATATACCGACTTTCTGTGGTAAAATCAAATTGGTTTACATATCATATACAGGTACTTATTTTGTACCTGGAGCAATGGAAAGTGACTTGCCCAGAGTTACAAAGAGCTGCAGTGGGAACTGAACCTGGTTCCCCGGCCACTGCACTGACCATTAGGTTACTCATTCATTAAAGGACCATTAATCAGGTACTCACCTGTGACACTCTCAGAATTACTGCATTCATGAAGCAGCTCCTGTCCAGCTCCCCCTAAACTATTTCCCACCATCAGCCCAGAGGAGGAGAAAGGGAAGGGACATTGCAGTGGAATCTTTGACAGAACAACCGCCAGAAGGTATTTTCATTTTAAGTGGGCTTACAAACCATGGGGCCCTTTTACTAAGCCATGTAAGCGTCTACACATGCCCAATGCACGCCAAAATGGAGTGACCGCATGGCTACCGAGTGGCTCTTGCTGTAATTTCATTTTTTGGCATGCGTCCAATTTTTATTTTCTGCTGCGTGTATTGGACACGCACCGTGGCATTTGGCATGCGTAGATCATCACCGCCCGGTTACTGCATGAGACTTTACCGCTAGGTCAATGGCTAGAGGTAAGGTCTCAGACCCAAAATGGCAATTTTCATATTACTGCAAGTCCATTTTCGGGAAAAATTTTAAAATTCTGCATGTACCCAAAACCTGCAGCTAAACTACCGCAGGCCATGTTTTAGTGTACTTTAGTAAAAGAACCCCCATACTTGCATCAGAAGCCATGAAAGGCCAAGCAATCCCCCCAAACCTCAGAAGCATGTGCAGAATCTGTGAAATGGCTCCTCTGGTCTGCAGCCTATTTCTCCATCAGACTAAACCCTCACCTAGGCTCCCTTCTAGGACAGGAAGGACCCCAGACCATCCCCCCAGGGAGGAAGGTAAGTACACTCACACCAAAAGAACCCCTGAGAGAATGAACAATAACTCCAGAGACTCTATACCCTGGACATTGCACCAAAGGTAATGACCTCTAGACTTGCAGAATGGGAATCTTGTATCCAAACTCAAGCCCCCACAACCTCTCCCCAACAGTTGATTCACAGAACATCTAACAACTGCTCCTCACCACCCACACCAAGCTGAGAAGGCTTCAGTTTCCGTCCAGAGCCCTCCAGCACCCCTGCAATCAGACCACTCAGGGCCAAAGATGGTACGACTCCCACACAAGAGAACCAAGTAATCTCAAGGACTGCATGCTTTGCTGGTGTGAAGGTACTCAAGCAGCCTAGGCCTGGCTGTCACTGTCCTGAGAGCAGTTGACTCTCCAGAGACCACCGCATACACTCTCCTGGAGGCTCTCACAGCACTCCTGCATTTGAAGGCAGCACCAAACATGCTTTCATAGATCCTCCAACAAAGCCACTGCCTCTGTTACACTGTCCCCAAAGTCAACTGCGAGCCTCTCCACTCACTGGAAGTTCACTATACTTGAAAACAGCCATGAACTATGGGCAGCTCTATACATTGTGTATATTTTAGGGTGTAGGTATCCCTCCCAATATGGCAGTTCTCATACCAATATATATATGAAAGGAATAAATCACCCCGGGCTGCATCAGTTTGCTCTTTATTAGATACCTCATCAAGTATTTATACAATTAGCAGATTAGTGATATCTCACTGGGAGTACAGAATATTACTCCATGGAATTACCTCTATATCTAAGACTCCAAAGAATATATAAGTACATAAGTACATAAGTAGTGCCATACTGGGAAAGACCAAAGGTCCATCTAGCCCAGCATCCTGTCACCGACAGTGGCCAATCCAGGTCAAGGGCACCTGGCACGCTCCCCAAATGTAAAAACATTCCAGACAAGTTATACCTAAAAATGCGGAATTTTTCCAAGTCCATTTAATAGCGGTCTATGGACTTGTCCTTTAGGAATCTATCTAACCCCTTTTTAAACTCCGTCAAGCTAACCGCCCGTACCACGTTCTCCGGCAACGAATTCCAGAGTCTAATTACACGTTGGGTGAAGAAAAATTTTCTCCGATTCGTTTTAAATTTACCACACTGTAGCTTCAACTCATGCCCTCTAGTCCTAGTATTTTTGGATAGCGTGAACAGTCGCTTCACATCCACCCGATCCATTCCACTCATTATTTTATACACTTCTATCTCCCCTCAGCCGTCTCTTCTCCAAGCTGAAAAGCCCTAGCCTTCTCAGCCTCTCTTCATAGGAAAGTCGTCCCATCCCCACTATCATTTTCGTCAATTGGTTATGGGAATATAGTACCCCAGCTACACATAGGTGTTTTCTGGGTCTGAGTCTTTAATGTTATATTTTACCACTCAAAGCCAATTAATAGATTAAAGACTCAAAATTACTCATGAGAAAAGCAATTGGATTATTTGCCAATTCAGATGCAATAGATTGGTTTCTCATGGAGAGCGCAGTCGTGACCTTCTCTCTGGCTTGAAGTAGGAAGTACACTCATTTTTATATGCCCATTCAGGATACGGATAATATGACAGTAATCACACCTGATTGGATCTATATTAATGTCATAGTTAACACTGATTGGTTATGGTAATAAGTTGGTTAGTATTTTACTGGAAAAGCTAGCAATAGACCACCCCTTACTGGAAGACAAAGTCATGTTCTTGCAAGACCCCTCATTTCTAAATTTTTGACCATATCTTCCTCAAAACACTTTCTGTGACATCCCTGGTCATCTTCCTGTGAAGCCATCTTTTGTTCTGTTTTTCAAGAACATCTGTTACCATCATATTGCCACATTCATGCAACTTGTCAGTTAGACCCCCACCCTTGTGGTTTCTTCTTGCTCTGCAGTGTTTCAACACTGAAGTTCAAGTCAGAGACACAGGCCTGTAAGTTTTTTCCTCATTTTAGATCCTGAAGCAAAGTCAGGCCTGGGATCAAATAGTAATAATATTCAATTGCCACTACATTCTGCTTATTCAGCATGAAGTGGGGAGAAAGGAAGAGCACTGGAACAGGAGAAGGGGGCAGATGGAGATATAAATGGAGGGAAAATAGTAGACCCCTTAGGTTTTACCACCTCAGTCACAGCCTCAGCTCTACCAGCAACCATTTGCATTCCCCAACAGTGAGGCCTGCAGGAATATACATTTTTTTTTACAGGGGGTGCGTCTCTCCTTCCCTCTCCCCAATCCAAAAATTAATCTTTACTGCAGTCTTCAACCAGGCAGCCTGCGGCCTTCACAAGAACTTCCTCCCTGAATTGTCCACCCCTTCTGACACAACTTTCTGTTTTGTGAAGGGCAGGATGGTTCAGGGAGGAAGTCCCGGTGCAGGCCACAGGCAGCCCATGAGTGCCGCTGCCAGTGCCTGGGTAAAGACTGCAGCAGAGAGGGGCAGGGGGCTTGATTCTGACAGGGGGTGCATATGCCACCCGCACACCTGGTTTAAATATGCCACTGCTACAAGCCGAGTCTTGTAACTGAGTCCCAAAGCCAAAGGGGGAAAAGGGTGCTCCTCTTCCCCTATCCACACCAGCAGAAACCACAAGGGACCCCCACACTGGACAAACCCTCAGGCATAAGCAGGGTAAAGATCCATATAACAATCTATGACAGCTCTTCCAGGACAAGGATTCAACCACAGAGGCACAGCACCAGCATCTGCACCACCACCTAGAGGGAAAGAAATATTAGCAAGTCCCAGGGTTGCACCACTTCAATGTTCTTAATGTGTCTTTAAACAGTTCTTCCCCCTCCCAACAACATTTTTTTGACCCATTTCATTAAATTTTCAGAAAGTTATTTTGCCCCCTCCCAACCCACACTTTTCGCCTGCTTATGATGCTGAGGAATAATTTCTTTTCAACATCTGTTGGGTCGGAAAAAACAAGGATAAGGGCTAATTCGGTCAATTGCTTACCTCATCTATTAGTTTTCTAGCATTTGCAGTTGTGTAATCACCTGAAAAAAATACAACCAGGCATAGCTCATCACTCTTCTTCTGTCTCCGACCCTGTGTTACTGGAACAATGCTTCTGTTTGCATCTGTACAGATGCGGACAGCTTTGAGTTCTTCTGAGTCAGGCAGAGGAACATAATCTTGAACAATTTCACTTGAAAGAAGACACCAGTTGTTTTCTCCTTCTACAGGTGTAAAATCATGGATATTGCTCCAGTTGTTATTGAAGATACTTAGCCCAGCATCCTTGAATTGCAAAGGCAATTCAGGGTAATAATATTGGAAGCAACCAAATTTAATACTTGTTGATGACTCAATAATTGGCTGGGTAGCACAGCACAAGAACACATCAAGCCTTCTGCAATCCCTTGTACGAAACTGTTGGCAAGCGACCAAACATTTACAATCTTTGCAGTCACGGAAAAAGACACTACCCTTTACAGGACCCAAAAAGATGCGACAGCTTGTACAGTCATCAATGGTGACAGTTGCAGAGTGATCAAATATGTAGATGTTGCAGTTCTCACACTCCTGAATAACAAACTGTTGTCCTGCAACTTTACCAGGTAGACGGCCCACAGTTTGATCCTTCAGTCCACTGAACATGTAATCTTTTAAATCAACCTAAGGAAAAAGAAAAAGAAAATAGCTGATGAAGTTTTAAAAGCAACTAAATACTAAACAGAATGATAACTAACCCCCCTGTTTACTAAGGCGCGCTAGCAGCTGCTGTGCGCTAATGCTGAAACAGCCCATTCATTTTGAATGGGCTGTATTGGCCCTGCCGCGCAGCTTAGTAAACACAGGGTTAACGATATGACAATATAACCTGGAATTGCCATCTTTTTAAAATTAAAATTTTCAAATAACATAACAAAAGAAGACTTTGTTACAGAAAAATTATGACGTTCAAGCAGAACAAACTAATGTCATATAGAAAACAATGGAATTTCCATCTTATTCAACTATAGTATAAGAACACACAAAATTAAATTTCAATTTCTTCATCTCCCACAACATGCATGCTATTTTCCTTATTATTTTTCTAAGTGCATATATAACCCCCCCCCCCCCCCCCCAAAAAAAAAAACAAAAAAAAAAAAAACAGGATTATACTGCTTTACTCAACTTAATTTTGGTATTCTGCAGACAGCAATGTTCAGTAAAGAGTTAATACAACTACTACTATTATTTAGCATTTCTATAGCGCTACAAAGCATACGCAGCGCTGCACAAACATAGAAGAAAGACAGTCCCTGCTCAAAGAGCTTATAATCTGACAAAAAATAAAGCAAGCAAATCAATTAATGTGTAGAGGAAAGAGGAGAGGAGGGTAGGTGGGGCAAGTGGTTACAAGTCAAAAGCAATGTTAAAGAGGTGGGCTTTCAATCTAGATTTAAAGATGGTCAAGGATGGGGCAAGACGTAGGGGCTCAGGAAGTCTATTCCAGGCACAAGGTGCAGCGAGTCAGAAGGAGCGAAGTCTGGAGTTGGCAGTAGTGGAGAAGGGAACAGATAAGTAGGATTTATCCATGGAACGGAGTGCACGGGAGGACGAGTGTGGAGAGATACTGGGGAGCAGCAGAGTACGTTTATAGGTCAGTAGAAGAAGTTTGAATAGGATGCGAAAACGGATAGGGAGCCAGTGAAGCAACTTGAGGAGAGGGGTAGTATGAGTAAAGCGACCCTGGCGGAAGACGAGACGGGCAGCAGAGTTTTGAACCGACTGGAGAGGGGAGAGGTGACTAAGTGGGAGGCCAGCAAGAAGCAGATTGCAGTAGTCCAAACGAGAGGTGACAAGGGTGTGGATGAGAGTTTTGGTAGAGTGCTCGGAAAGAAAGGGGCGGATTTTACGGATGTTGTAAAGAAAGAAACGGCAGGTCTTAGCAATTGCTGGATATGAGTAGAGAAGGAGAGAGAAGAGTCAAAGATGACGCCAAGGTTTCGAGCTGAGGAGACAGGGAGAATGAGAGAGCCATCAACAGAAATAGAAAACGGGGGGAGCGGGGAGGTGGGTTTAGGGGGAAAAATGAGAAGCTCGGTTTTGGTCATATTTATTTTCAGGTGGGGTTGAGACATCCAGACGGCAATGTCAGACAAGCACGCTGCAACTTTGGTCTGGATGGAAGGTGAGATATCAGAGGTAGAAAGGTATATTTGGGAGTCATCAGCATAGAGATGGTAGAAAAAGCCATGGGATGAGATTTAATGAACCAAGGGAAGAAGAGTAGATAGAAAAGAGGAGGGGACCAAGAACAGAACCCATGGAGGCAGGGTATATTGTTATGTATATTTTGTATTTAATTGCATTGTCTGTGTAAAAGATAGCACTGTTTACTAGGGCTCCCCCCACCCTCCACACACACAGCAACCACCCCTATAGTTTGCAGTTTCCTGTGACCAACTCCTTCTGAAAGCGTATCCTTGCTCTCTGTGTATATTTTGAGCTTTCCCTATTGGTTCTCAGTTCTGAGCTACGGCCAGCCCTCCCTCTCTGTCCTTAGGGGCTGTGTGAGCGAGTCCTAGTCTTTCTAGCATGCCTTTGTGATCAGCAGTTGTTCTAGGGGCTGATCCCTCCTTAATCTACTGTGATTCCACCAACATTCCTCACCTTTTCTCAAGGCATCTCCCAAGGTCATTCCTCATTCATCCCCCCCCCCCCCCCCCCGAGTTACTTCCCCTTTAAAGTGTTACAGCTTCACACCTTAGCTGGGCTGAGGTTCTGTCCAGCTCCTTGCCACTGGGGTGGTTAGATGCAGACTATTTGAAGAAGGCCACAATTCTCTTCCAAGAAACTGAACTGTAAGTTGATTTTCTTTGTTTACTATGATTACTACAATAAAGAAGATTTGATTAAGAATTGAGAGTCTACAGGTAAAGTTTCTACTTGGGGATGGTTTAGCTGGCTGTTGAAGCTACATTGTATTTTGCCTAGAACAGCACAGTGAAAAATCTTGAAATAACTCAGTGGATTTTACTGACAAATATTTTAGTGGACATTCTCAAAGTATCTCATGTGTGGATGTTGATATCAGATTAGAAGGTAACGAATTTCAAACAGATGTCTTTGTAAAACCGACGGATAGGAACACCATACTAGAATACAGAAGTTGCCACCCGAAAAGACTAAAAGACAGTCTACCTTTTTCATAGTATCTAAGATTTCAGAGGATTTGTTCAACAGAGCAGGGATTCAAAACACAATCCCGCAGATTTTCCCAGAATTTAAAGATCCGTAATTATCCACAATATATTTTACAACGGACATACAAAACAGCCAAGTACAATAACAGAGAGTTGTTACTACAGAAAGCACAATATCAGGATCCTGATGAATTGGTAGCCACTTTTGTTACGCGTTACACCACGGGAGGGGAGGCAGTAGCTGATGTCATCAAGAAAAATTGGGAAATCATGAGATTTTTACCTGCTTTTTAGGGTAGCATTTTCCAGGGCAAAAAATCTTAAAGAACTTGTTAGTCCAGCCATGTTACCAGCTCTACGATACAGAACGGACAATGAAAACGAAAATGAAAAAGGTAATTTCAAATGTGGGAGAACAGGTTGCAAAACCTGCACAATAACATTTGAATAGGGGGGTTTCCAGAACCCAGTTGATAATAAAATCTACACACTAAGGCATCACACTACATGCATAAGCATGAATGTCATATATATCATCAAATGCCCCTGTAATAAGCTGTATATAGGTAAGGCCAAAAGATCCCTTCATACACGTATAAAAGAGGTCTAAGATGAAGGGACAATACATGGGAGCACCATTAGTAAGACATTGTCTGACACACACACAGTTTTGAGGATTTAAGATGTGTGGCGATCAAACACGTTGAAAGCTCTCCACGGGGAGGTGACCTGGATAGAAGGTTACTGCAGCGTGAGTTATTTTGGAGTTACCATTTACGCTCTATAGAACCTGAGGGGCTCAACACTAACATGCATTGGGGGTGGGGGGGGCAGTCACGTGATGCTCTTTGGCTGAGCGGATGTCTCTTAGCCAAGCTCCGCTCCAAACACCACAAAATCATTTAATTTACCTGTGAGATCTTCCCTATGCGGGCTTAGAAGATTCCTGACGGTGAGACTAAGTCTCAGTGCACCTTGTGACAGCACTCAAGTCCATTTTAACGGTAGGGCAGGTGGGCTATGCCTGTGAAGACCCCGTGGACAGGAAGGCACCGCACACAGAACTTGGGCCTCAAGATGGCGGCAACACAAGTGAGTCCTCCGCTGGCAAGTCTCTCGGCGGAGACCACTAAAGACTTAGTGCAACAGATATTGGCAGTGCTTAAGGACAAACTATCTAAGCTGCAAACGTCAGTGGATCAAATTCGGGACTCCTTGGAGCAGCAGGGCGCACGTATCCAACAAGCAGAGGACCGTATCTTGCGCCAAGAGGATCGTGCTGAGACGGCGGACATGAAGATTTTGGCGCTTGAGAAACAATGCACACTTCTAATGCAACAAGTTGATGACCAAGAGAATAGAGGAAGGTGAAATAATCTCTGAATCATAGGCTTACCTGAAACTGTAAAAGAAAAGGATCTATGGAACTTCATCGAGTGGTGGCTGCCGGAACAATTAAACATACAGCTACCAGACAAGATGAGAGTTGAGAGGATCCACCGAGTTAGGGCGATGCATGAGAAGGAACAGCGCCCGAGACCTGTGATGGCAAGAATACTTAATTATGCGGATAAAAAGCGAGTGTTACAGGCATACAGTGGAAAGAAATCGCTCGACTAAAATGGACATAAGCTGCTACTTTTCCAAGATTACTCAGCATGTGTTGCTGATCAGAGGAAGCAGATGGGCCGACATTGTAAGCATCTTTTTGACAAAGGAATAAGATTTGCCCTATTGTACCCGGTGAAGGTGCGTGTGGTGCACATCAATAAAACTATCTTTTTCACGGATACTGGAGATTTGGGCACATTTGTGGATAAACTGCAATGACTGGCAGAGATGTGCAATTTCTCTCTACAGTGCTGCACTTGCGCTGATCAGGGGTTTGGTGTGCTGACGCGCTCTATTATTGCTGAGAAGCCCGACTTCAATTAGAAGCCTGGGCCTCTGCATGAAGCTCGGGTGAGCCTGAAGGCCATACTGGACATCATGCTTCCTTCATTATTAGCGGGTAGGTTAGAGCAGGGTTTCGTTTAAGTATGTTACTAATTCGGAATTAATATTCCCTGGGAAGATCTTACTTTTACTGCTCATAGAAGGGGGTGGGGTGGGGGGCATGGGAGGGTTAGTGGTGTGAAGGAAGGGGAATGTTTGTTGTGATTTTGTATGGGTTAAGTGTGCTAATAGTTTTGGCTTTGCTGGTGGGTTGTCAGGAGGGGGGAGGGAGGGAGGGATTGGTTTCGTCTCTGGTGGGGGGGGGGAATGTGGGATATTAGGGGGGACAAGTGTGATTCATGTTCATCGAAATCCTATAAGCTTCGAGGGGGGGACTGACTTTGCAGGGCGACTGGAGGAGGAAGTCTCTGCTTCATGTTGTTTACTTCGCATTTGTCTGGGGGACTCAGCTGGGAGGTCTCCTAGGCACAGAGGATAGTGGTGTACTCGTTTGACCCTCGACTACTGACGGTGCGCCATGGTTGCTCTTAAAGTGGTATCGCTGAATGTTGATGGTGTCCATTCTCCTGTAAAAAGAGCTAAAATCTTACAGGCGCTTAAGAGACTGTGTACAGACATAGCGTTTCTACAAGAAACCCATTTGGGGAAAGCAGAGCACCTTAAACTAAAGAGGGACTGGGTGGGGGATCTCTACTTTGCCGTCTATAATAGCAGGCAGCGGGGAGTGGCCATATTGATCAAGAAAAATGTGGTGTTCACGATGCATAAGTCGATTTCTAATTGTGGCAGGGTTACTGCAAGGAAAGCGGGTGGCTCTTTGCAACATCTACGCACCTAATTTATATTCAAACAAATTCTTTACACTTTTGGCAGCACGCTTGGCCACCTTCGATGAATATCCCTTAACCTTGGGAGGGGATTTTAACATCACTAATGACCCACTGATAGATGGCAAGCCGCCCAAAAGACCATCCAAAGACCATGAAGGGAAAGGGGTAAACTTCCTTATTCAAGAGTTGGGGGTGTTGGATTATTGGCGCTTGCATCATATAGATGAGCGTGATTACATGTTCTTTTCCCACCCGCATGGGGTCCATGTATGTCTGGATTACATCCTGCTTTCACACTTTCTGGTTCGGGGGGCTGTTCAGGCAGGGATAGGGACGTCCGATGTTTCTGATCATGCCCCAATGTGGGTTGAGCTAGAGTGGGGAGATAGGGCGAACACATTCCGCTGGCGTATGAACCATGCTCTTTACCAAGACCGGGAGTTTCGTAAATATCTACGCCAGGGGTGGTTGGACTACATTGCTGAGAGTGATGTTCAGTCAGTGGGGCCTCATGTTTACTGGGAAACAGCTAAAGCGGTGCTTCGAGGTAAAATCATAGCGTACACTGCATCTTTGAACAGACACAGGGAGCATAAGATTCGTGATCTTACGAACCAATTGGGGGACGCTAGGAGAACTTTTATTCTTAGCCCATCTGATGTATCCTGCAAGGCCTATTTTGATGTTAAGAAACAGCTTCAGGTGGTGCTGGACGCTGGAGCACCTCTACAGTGTCAAGCTCTATAAATATTGCCTACACCAATGGGGTAATAAGACTGGTAAATTGCTGGCTTCTTTAGTGAAGCAGAGGTTACACGCAGGGAAGCTATAGTTTATCCATTTTTACACCAACCTCTATGGTAAAAACCCCTTTCCAGTTGAAAGTTGCGAGGAGTTTTTTGCCAAAGCGAATCTTCCATCAGTGACGCCAGACCAATTGGCGCTCCTCAATGCGCTTCTGCGAGGGATTGAGGTGCAGAGAGTCATTAGGCAGCTGAAATTGGCTAAGGCGCCAGGTCCAGATAGCCTCGGTACAGAATTCTACAAAATTTTGCGGGATCTAGTGATCCCTTTCTTCATCCCAATGTGCAAAGATTTGAAAGACTCACGCACTATGGGCCCTTCCCTGAATCATGTCTATATCATGGTCCTCCCTAAGCCGGGAAAGGATACTGATCTTGTGGGACCTTATAGACCGCTCTCATTGCTAAATCAGGATGTCAAGATACTGGCAGCGGCATTGGCGCCTAGACTCAATTCTTTTCTGCCCCTCCTAGTTCATAAAGACTAGGTGGGTTTTGTCCCGGGAAGGTATGCTTCCGCCAACATACTAAGGGTGAGCCGTATTTTGCCGGAAGGAAGTCTCAGTAGGGGGATGCCATTCTGGCCAGTCTGGATGCGGAAAAGGCTTTCGATAAAGTGATTTGGGAGTATCTGTTCTGGGTGCTACAGCGGTTTGGTATTTGGGGGGCATTTCTAGACTGGATTTGTGCACTCTATAGCAATCCCTCAGCTCAATTATCAATGACACTCTGACTTAGAAGTTCTCGTTGCATGGAGAAAGAACTAGGCAGGGATGCCCACTATCCCCACTTTTATTTATACTGACTCTGAAGCCTCTTGCAGCGCGGATTCATCAGAACCCTGCCTTGAAAGAGGTGTCATTGGGGGGGGGGGGGGGGTAGGGAGTACCGAATTAATCTGTTTTGAGGATGATATGCTTCTAGTGCTAGACAATGCATCCTCCAGCTTGCCGCAGGTTATGGCTATCATACGGGAGTTCGGTGCATTCTCCGGCCTTAGTATAAATTTTGGGAAATCAGAGGTGCTGCCCATCAGTCGCCTTGTGTAAGCAATTCTCTGCCCAGCTTCCCTCTGTCATGGGCCGGGGTGGGCCTCAAATATCTTGGGGTATACTTGGGGGCGGATAAGGCCTGGGTCTAACAAGAAAAATGTCTTGGAAAAGCTAGATGTGATAAAGCAATTGTGTCGCTGCTGGAAGGACCTCCCTGTAAATTTTTTGAGACGTGTTGAATTAGTCAAAATGGTCCTCCTGCCTAAAATATTGTATCCTTTACAGATGCTTCCACTCTGGGTACGAGGACCAGAGGACCATCTATTCCGAAGCATCATTAGTACATTTTGCATGCCAAGAGACCTAGGATATCTTTTACTAAGTTAGCTCTTGGCAAGGCTTGGGGGGGGGGGGGGGGGGGGGGGGGGGGGTCGACTGTCTGACCTGAGGACGTATAATGTTTCGGCGCGTCTTAGTTGGGTGCATGAGATTCAATCGGGAGTCAATCTTTTTGCCCCAGCTGATTTTTGGGATAGCTAGACTGCCCCTCGCAACCCTTTTGTAGTGCTGGGCCCTCATCAGCTACGGGGTCTGGCAGCTTTACAGAGAAACCCTTATCTGGGTGCTCTGAGGCAAGCGTGGGAATGGTGGCGAGCTCGCATTGGAGTGAAGGGAAGATCTAGCCCTTTTTTACCCATGGTGGATAACCCCAACTTTCCTGCCGGCTGTGGTTCCCCAGTATTCAAGCGGTGGGCTGAGATTGGATGTCGGTACTTGGTGCATCTGAGGCAACTGGGGGGCAAAGACTTTCCATTCTTTAATCAAATCCGGCGTGCATGGAATCTCCCCAAACTCTCACTTTTTTGCGTACCTCCAGTTGTGGGACTACCAACAAGCAGGCATGTTTTTTCTAAACCTGTCGCCCAAGTTAAATAGACTTTCCCAGTGGTACCAGTTTATTTGGGACTCCAACAAGGCCCATTATTTGACGAAATTAGCTGGGGAATGGAGCCGGGATGTTGTGGAATGTGTTTCGGAGGCACAGCTGAGGGCTGCTTTTGAAAGTGTTTGCACAGTAACATCTAATGCAGCATCGCAGGACAGCCAGTTCAGGGTCCTACACAGAGTGCATATCACCAAGCAGAGAGGGAAAGCCATGGGGCTGTGGGAGAGTGATCTGTGTGTTAAATGCAAGGCGAGTGCTGGCACCTTCCTGCATTACTTTACGGAGTGTCCAGCGCTGTCCACATTTTGGACCAGAGCACTGGGAGTCATTGAGGACACTTTGTGTTCCACATTTGATTGGTCTTACTCGGTAGGGTTGATGGGTAGTGCGGCTCAGTTATTACAGAAGGGTCTCGGAGAGTTGCAGTGAAAATCTGTTTTATTAGTGACCCTCCTTATCAAAAAATGCATCCTACAGTCCTGGGCTGATCTGGGCCCTCCATCAATAGCTGCCTGGCATGGTTTTATGCGGGAAATGGCAAGCTGGCTGCTTACTTCTCTTAAGTTTTCTGCCTCAATGGGGCACCGTTAGTACCGTGATATATGGAGCAGATATGTTTCTTTATATGTGTCAGAGACTTCTGTTGCAGATATTACACGAGTGTCCCTGTGGAAGAAGGGGGGGGGAAGGGGAAGGGAGGTGGGTGGCTTAAATCAATAAACCATGAATCAGAGGGGGGAGCTGACTCTAATCTTGGCAACTAGGAAGACCGGAATGTGATTATTGAGTTTGAATTTTCTGCTATTATTTGTAATGTGTTCTGCTGTCGTGCTCTTGCAGCACTCTGTTGTATGCACTTCTCTGATTAAATAAAAATATATTTTTTAAAAAACATGCTTTGGGGATGCTTTATGTAAATTAATCGGAAATGAGAGATGTGTGATTAGTAACCACTGATTTCCGCTCATCAAGTATAAAAGACGCCACAACCATTTTGCATTAGAAAAAACTAACAGCATACAGCAGTGAGACAATTTAGAAGTAAGTTCCAACAGAGCCGCAGATCAACTGTTTTTCTGTTTCGTCACAATATCTGCCTAAGAGTACCGAATGACATGCACTACGATTTCTTTCAGATGTTCCCCGCTGAAGTCCCCTGAGAAAGCGACAGTGAAACAAGCGCTTGTCAGGACTGGCTGAGCGTGAAAGATAAGTGGAATAATAGCAGATTAGTGTTCGCTGAACTGTTAGTCGTTTTGGGAAATAGAGGCTATAATTGCTGAGTAACAAAACAAAGAGCAACAACAAAACAAAATAAAATATTTTGTTTGCATGTTATGCACTAAAACACGAATTAAGGCAGGGGGAGGTTTTTGAGGTCTTTGATTATTTACAATCACAAGAAAGGGATTGATACATTTCTGAATCACTATTTAGCGTCAGATCCCTGTGATTTAAGAGACCCCCTTTTTCCTTCTTTAAAGACATATGCACATATCAGTCAAGAAGAAACAGTTATTGAAATAGTCTACTCTGTTTGATATACATTTTGGAGGTAGTGTAGACAATTGCAAGCCAGTATAGTTTGTTTATAAGCAATCTTCTACTAAACCAAAAAAAACTCCTAGAGATTTAACAATTCTATTTTGTGTAACAAAGATCTTGTTAAGAAACTTGCCTAATTCCACACAGAGTTTTTTTGACAGGAACTCATCATCAGATATATCCCCACTCACTTTGTGGGAAGCTTACAAGGCTACCCTTTGTGGTGAAATTATAAGTATGATAGCATAGCACAGAAAACAAACTATATTATTAAAAAGTAAATTAGAACAGGATATTAAAATATTGGAATCTAATCACGACATCCTCTGATCCAAAAACACTACATGCACTTCTTAAAGCAAAATATGAGTATAATTCTATTCTATCTGCCAAATCCTCTGGTCATTATTCAAGAGACAATAAAATAGGCTGGGTGTTGTTCATGATTAGTTTCATGTTACTGGTTGTTTGTTTTGTCTCTGAATTGTTGTTTGGGTGTTGATTGGGCTCTTCTGGTTATTGGAGTGGTCATCTTCTTCCTGTGATACATACATGTAATTTGTTCCATTCAGTTAGGGTTGCTGCTGGTATCCCTATTATCCACATTGTTGTTTCATCCATGCCCTTAGGTTGGCCATTTTGGAGAGAGTATCGTTATAGCTTCTTCTATTGGGCTGTTAAAATTAATCAGGGTATTAAAGTTCTGTGTGACAAATCCTTTGTTAGTATCACCTGTCAGGTGAGGTATCAGCGGTAGACAATGTTAAAGTAGTGTTAAACAGTGTTAAAAGTACAGTTAGTTGTCAGATGAGGTAACCAACATTTGTTCTGTCTTCACAAAAGAAAATCCTGAAGAAGGACCGCGACTGACTGGCAAAAGTGCATATGAGAATGGAGTGGATAGAGCACCATTCACGGAAGAGTGTGTGTATGAACAACTTGAAAATCTAGAGGTGGACAAAGCCATGGGACCGGACGGGATCCACCCCAGGATATTGAGGGAGCTCAGAGAGGTTCTGGCAGGTCCTCTTAAAGATTTTTTTAATAAATCCTTGGCGACGGGAGAGGTTCCATGGGAGTGGAGAACGGCGGATGTGGTCCCTCTTCACAAAAGTGGTGATAGGGAAGAAGCTGGAAACTACAGGCCGGTAAGCCTCACTTTGGTTACTGGAAAAGTAATGGAAGCGATGCTGAAGGAAAGGATAGTGAATTTCATGGAAGCCAATAAGTTGCAAGATCCGAGACAACATGGTTTTACCAAAGGTAAATCGTGCCAAACGAATCTCATTGAATTCTTTGACTGGGTGACCGGACAATTGAATCATGGACGTGCTATAGCCGTAATCTACTTAAATTTCAGCAAAGCTTTTGACACGGTTCCCCATAGGAGGCTCTTGAATAAACTATACAGGCTGAAGATAGGACCCGAAGTGGTGAACTGGATTAGGAACTGGTTGATGGACAGACGCCAGAGGGTGGTGGTAAATGGAATTTGATCGTATGAGAAAAAGGTGAGCAGTGGAGTGCCTCAGGGATCGATGCTGGGGCCGATTCTGTTCAATATATTTGTGAATGACATTGCCGAAGGGTTAGAAGGTAAAGTTTGCCTTTTTGTGGACAATAAAATACTAAGATCTGTAACAGAGTGGACACCCGGGAGGGAGTGGAAAACATGAAAAAGGATCTGCAGAAGCTAGAAGAATGGTCTAAGGTTTGGCAATTAAAATTCAATGCGAAGAAAAGCAAAGTGATGCACTTAGGGAGTAGAAATCCACGGGAGACATAGGTGTGACCAGCAGAAGAAAGAAGGTGTTGATGCCTCTGTATAAGTCGCTGGTGAGGCCCCACCTTGAGTACTGTGTTCAGTTTTGGAGGTTTTATCAAGCAAAAGATGTAAAAAGATTTGAAGCGGTGCAAAGAAAAGCTATAAAAAAAAGGTATGGGATTTGCGTTACAAGACGTATGAGGAGAGACTTGCTGACCTGAACATGTATAACCTGGAGGAAAGGAGAAACAGGGGTGATATGATACAGACGTTCAAATATTTGAAAGGTATTAATCCGCAAACGAACCTTTTCCTGAGATGGGAAGGCGGTAGAACTAGAGTACATGAAATGAGATTGAAGGGGGGTAGACAAGAAAAATGTCAGGAAGTATTTTTTCACAGAGAGGGTGGTGAATGCTTGGAATGCCCTCCCCCGGGAGGTGGTGGAGATGAAAACGGTAACGGAATTCAAAAATGCGTGGGATAAACAAAGAAATCCTGACCAGAAGAAATGGATCCTCAGAAGCTCAGCCAAGATTGGGTGTCAGAGCCAGTGGGAGGAGGCGGGGCTAATGGTTGGGAGGCAGGGCTAGTGCTAGGCAGACTTCTACGGTTTGTACCCTGAAAATGGCAGATACAAATCAAAGTCAGGTATACACATAAAGTAGCACATATAAGTTTATCTTGTTGGGCAGACTGGATGGACTGTACAGGTCTTTTTCTGCCGTCATCTACTATGTTACTATCCAGCTTATAATCAAAACTTTTCGCCGGCGATCTTCCGACACAAATCGGGAGATCGCCGGCGATTTCGCAAAAGCGGCTAAAAGCGTATAATCGAAAGCTGGCTTTTTAACAGCATCGCCGCTTTCCCGTCGCCTCGCCGGCGAAAGTTGAAGGGAGCGTGTCGCCGGCGAAGCGAAGGCGGGGCATGGGCGAGCATGGGCGTGGCTACCAGATGGCTGGCTTTCGGCAATAATGGGAAAAAAAAGCGGCGTTAAGCGGTATTTGGTCGGGTTTACTTGGTCCTTTTATTTTCACGACTAAGTCTCAAAAAGGTGCCCCAACTGACCAGATGACCACCGGACGGAATGGGGGATGACCTCCCCTTACTCCCCCAGTGGTCACCAACCCCCTCCCATACTACAAAAGTTAAAATGAAAACCTTTTTTGCCAGCCTGTATGCCAGCCTCAAATCCCATACAGCAGAATGTGTTGCATCGTCTGACAGCCTTTCCGTGGTTGCGATGTGGCTCTCGGGTGAGTGTGACACCTTTTATGTTAGGTGCCCTGCAGAGTCACATCAGCAATGCATTGTGGTGGGTGTAGGGTACTGGGCTATACTCCCATGGTGCTTTTCCCCCCTGCTAACTGGGTCAGAGTGTGCCCTGTTTTGTTTCCGGTAGTCCATGAGGTAGTGGCCATTTTTGTAAGCCAGTTTTAGATCCCTTTCATGTGTTACCCAAGTTAGAAAACGTTCTTACCTTGAATGTTGCTGAAAGAGGGCATTGTACAGCATTCTGCCAGTTCGGACCTACTGCTAATCTCAGTATCAGGGAGACTCTTTGCCAGTGGGGCACAACCTCTGATCTGCAGTTAACTGTGAGTAAAACATGCTTATTCAAATAAAGCACTTTTTCAAAGACATTAGTCTTCAGGTGTCAACTGCTGTGCAAAGGTTATACAGCAGCAACAAGTCCTAGAGGCCTGAGTGTGTGCAGGTCCCTGGAGCACTTTTAGTGGGTGCACATTTGTGGGGAGGGGGCTCAGCACCTACAGTAAGGGAGCTATGCATGTGGGAGCTGTTTCTGAAGTCCACCACATTGACCCCTAGGGTGCCCAGTTGGTGTCCTGGCATGTAAGTGCACTACAAATGCTGGCTCCTCCCACGACCAAATGCCTTGGATGTCGCCGGGTTGGAGATGGCTGACATTTTTTTCCATTACCGCTGAAAAACAAAACCGGCCATCTCAAACCCAGCGACATCCAAGGCATTTGGCCGGTCTAAACCGTATTACTGAAAAAAAAAGATGGTCGGCCATCTTTTTGATAATACGGTTCCGGCCAGCTGTTACGCCACCGCCAAAATAGATCGCCGGCGCCGTTCGATTATTCCTCTCCATATAAACCACAGTCATCTGTAAATTTTGCCTGATAATGGTGCTAGCCTGATGTAAAATACAATCAACTGTTGGATGAGGTAGGCAGCATTCAAGCACAATCATCAGCATGTTCGTATCAGAGATTCGAGTTAGATTGGTATTAGGACAACCATGTGGGGAGAGCTTCACTGCTCTACCTGGCAGCAGCGAGAAGCAGAGAGAACAAGAACCTTTATATCTGCTCAGCAGGAAGTTGTCCCCATCTTTAGCTGCGAACGGGTCCAGGAGTGCATGCCTCAGTTGCCATCTACTCTAAAATTGGGGCTGGTGGCAGAGAAAGATCCCGCACCACACGGTCATCCGTCCCTGTGTCTTGGCCATTTCAAAGGCCCACCACCTCTCCAGCGGTCCGGCTGCGTCCCACAGCCACTCAGACATTCGCTCTAGCGGTCCGGTTGCATCTGTCACATTGGGAGATGTTCCCTGGGAATCACTTCACCCCCGCCGCTTGGGTCGGGGGAGCATGGTGCCCATTTGGCGAACTCCTCTCTTGAGTCTCCTCTCCCAGGGAGATTTCCCGATTGGTTCAGTCCTAACCAGTTGATCACTGGTGAGCCTTTCCCGGGGCCGTTTGCCTGGTTTCTGTTCTGCTGTTCCCTCTCAGCGCTCGAACATGGTGCTCGTTTGGCAACTCCTACCTAGGGCCTCCTCTCCCTGGGAGGTTGTCATTATCGGGCCTCTGCAGATCAAATCTATCCTGGACCAGCTGATCATCGGTGAGCCTTTCCTGAGGCCGTTTCCAGGATTCTGCTTGTAGACTCCCTCTCTGGGCTTCCGCCCATCGAGAGATCAGTTGGTCGGGGCCCAGCATGTCAGTCTGGGCAGGATTGCTGGTTTGGAGCTTGTCACCGTGCCTCTTGCTCAAATTCAGGCACACAGATATTTGTAAACTAATCATTGGAACCAGAAGATAGGGGTGTTTTATAAGCAGCTACATGGGAAATCTCACCTGTGTTTGGGCTCTCACAGCTAATTAATGGAAGCTTTGGTGCAACAGTACTTGAGGCTTTCTGAGGTAGAAACATCATGAGAGGAGGACAGAGGGAATACAGGGGACAATATAAGAAGAAAAAGTGGGAAAGAAAATTACATGCTGTAACAAGGGGGGGGAGGGGGGGGCAGGGATTGTGCAAAAAAGGGATAGAAAGAGTAAAAGTGTCCCAGAAGAGGGAAAGCAAGCAGAAAAGGGATCTATAGGGAAAAGAGTCTTTCGAGAGAGGTAGGAAGATGGAAAGATACATGGAGTCTCATAAGAATTAGAAAAATAGGAAGACTGGTGACAGGGGAGCGCATTCTGCAGCTGGCCCTCTTTTGCACAAAATTTGTCTACAATGCTTCCAGTTGGAATATGAAGACAAACACGGAGAACTAATATACTAGAAAATCCAGTGTAATAAGCATGGAAGTTACCTTCTTCATTCATCGTCACACCTCAGAAAACAGAATATTAAGTGACAGAAATATATATACAGCAAAAATTTTAGTTAGGTCACTGATTTGATTTTTTTTCCTTATCATCATACTTTTATCATATCACACATTCCTTTAATAAAACTTTTGTTAATGCACAAATATGTACAAAGTTAAGGCATCAACAAACCAAATGTTCATTAACAAATGCACATCCCTACTAAATGATGTAAACTCACTGTTTATTGTTTCTCAGGTGGTGCCTGCTTTCACCTGCCCTAGGATCTTCAGGTTGATATACTGGCCAAAAAAAAATAAATGGTAACCCCCTGTACAGTTTTTTTGCCATTCTCAGCAACCATTTTCAATGTCAATGAGAAATTTTACCTACTTATTTAGTCATCACATACTTATATATTACTAGTAAACAACATTTAATTATCTTAAGCTATATTAAAAATGTCCAAGCTAAAACACAGTAAAAAAAAAAAAAGTCATTCAAACGATACAATTAACAATGTGTCAGACTTTTGCACTCACTGTGAATACTCACAGCCTTCGATTGCTTTGGAAAGTTCTTAACAACCTTTTTGATCGGTCCCTATAGCAGGCTGTCCCAGATCATATGCAGTGCTTCCCTGAGTTTGGCAACTGTTTGCAGCTTTCTGTGAAGCTTGTGATAGGCCTCCAACATTGCACCCCAGACATGGTAATCCAAGGAGTTTAGGTCCAATGAATTTGGTGGCCACTGGACCTTTGCAATAAAATCCTGACTGTTGGCCCGGAGTCAGTCGGTGATAAGAGCTGTTTGTGCTGGCACACCATCTTGCTGGAAGATGAATCCAGTGGCCAACATTTCAGTGCAGTCCTCAACGAGATAGACGGTCAACAGTCAATTTTAGCTTTCTCACCTACAAAGTACAGTCGGCAAAGTGCAGTCATCCCTTACCATTGAAACACACGCCAGCCAAGATCATCACGTGCTACACAACCTTTTTGCTGGATAAGAGACAAGCTGCCTTGATGCCGGCAGACTCAGCTGTTTTGGTTACCAACAGGAGGGGTATTATCAAATACAAGTTATTCAATTTTTTTTTTAACAAAAGTCTATTGCACAGTAACATCATTAACAGTAAGCTGGTACCCACTTCCCCCCCCCCCCAATGGTAGTTTTACATTGTAAACATTTTTGAATGCACAAAAATTACTGGGTGATCACACTAAGATAATCTCATTCCACTCAGCACATAAAAGTCTAAAGTAACAACAAATGAAGCTGTAAAATTTCACACTAAAATTCCAAGTGGTTGCAGAGGATAAAGCAAAAAACTCTAAGGGGTTACTTTTTTTTTGCCTCCCCCTGTGGGAACTCATGTGCTCAGGGCTGATATTTAAACACAGCTATGCCTTCCAATGATAAAGACAAACTTTCAGGTTGCAACTGGTGTCACGTTACTTTCCATATGAAATTAGCCTAGAAATTGGCATACTAGGGAAAACCAAAGTTAGGACAACTAGAAACATATTTTCCAAAAGCAACCATTAACAGTTTACTTCTACAACCACGGCTTCTTACCAGTCACTGTCCAACTCTGCTTATCTACTGCTGCTTCCATGACTCAGTGCAATGAGTTTAAGCCACATATAGTGTCCATATCACTGAACTGTTAAATTTTATGTGAGAACAGCACTAAAATGTGGATCATGCACAAGTGTAAAGAGGCCCTAATAGTTAAAGCAGGGAAGCTGGTAGGCAATGTCAAGGAAGTGGCTGGGGAGGTCCTCACCTTAGGAGGAGAAAGTAGAAGAGCAAAGAGTACTGCACTGCTTGCTGTTCCCTTCCACCTGGAAGGGCAGTAAGTTTTTATTTATTGGGATTTATTAACCTCCTTTATGAAGACATTCACCCAAGGCTGTGTACAGTAGATACAGTTTAACAATTTTAATAGCATAACAATAGTAAAATGAACAAGTATAAACAAATACAAGAAATGAGGTAAACTTGAAAACAGCAAACTGAAACCTAAGAATAGAACTACCATGAAACAGGATTAAAAATATGCACACTTAACAGAACTGAAATTCAAACAACAGAGATTATAATATGATGTAAAGCATAACAGCAATGGAATATCTAATAAGCACACAATTAGATCATTCAAACAATATTACTATGATCCTGCTTTTCTACAATACAGGTTATCATATAGCTGTGGGGGCCAAGAGCATATATTGATGAGGATGTTTAAATGTCAACCCTGAGCACATGTTGCTTTGCTCTTAGCCTGTACCGGCCTATTCTCTCCCTCCCCAAGTGCACTGCAAACCAGCTACTCCTCCTCTCTCAATGTCACCCACCTAGGAATTCAATGCAGTCAACGCAGAAGAGATGAGTAACTAGGTTGAAGAGGTTAAGAGCAGGTGCACAACAGAAAGACTTCTTGCTCATTTACATTGACCTATATTAAATAACATTCAATATCACTTAATCCAGTATCCTCCTCACTTTCTTTTCATTTTCTCCCTAATAAATATTCACATTAAACAGAAAAAGAAACCAAGTCAAACACAACTACACTTCAGAAGCCATGTTTACTCTTCATTGTCTCTTAACTAGACTTATTGGGGCTCAATTTCAAAGCACTTAGACTTACAAAGTTCCATATGGAACTTTGTAAGTCTAAATGGAACTTTGTAAGTCTAAGTGCTACAAATAATTTTTTCTTTTGAGTCTGTACAGCGCTGTATATGCCCTGTAGCACTACATAAACGTTTAATAGTAATGGGGATCAGATGTAGGGAGAATGTTTTGTATTAGAGTCGAGGAAAGATAATGCATGATGAGTTGGGAAGGGTTTGAGTGTGTGCACTAAAAGACTGCCAGAAACCAGTCTCTGAACAGGAAATAAGAGTGTTTCCTTTTATTTACTTGGATTTTGCTCACACCTTTTTCCAGTAGTAGCTCAAGGTAAGGTGAGTTACATTCAGGTACACTGGTAGCTTTCATTGTAAAGCCTATGGTGTTATTTTTCAAGTACTGAACATTTTCAATAAAGAAATTGAAATAAAAATGTGAATAATGATTTTTTTTTAAATGCTAATAAATCAAAGTTGTTAATCACGAAATCTATGCAACCCCTAAAAAAAAAAGAGTTACAAGACTCCCAGACCAAAAATTATATGCCATCCCTGCCCAGCTACCTGTCAAAAGAACACTCCCTGCTATGTCTAGCGCTGAGCATTACCTTCTCCCGCTTATCCCAGCTGTACTGCTTTAATTCCCCGTCCGGATGCTGCTGCTGTTCTTCGTTAGTGACATTTCTGATTCCTGTGGGTTGGTCCTTGCTCTCGCCTTTCCTTTTCGCTTTCTTGGAGAAGAAACAGCCCATGTTTCCCTACTCCTTTTCCACCCTTTTCAATCTCACCGGGGGTAATAACTCAGATTTATCTAACACCTAGAAGAAAACAACAAACGCGACCGTGTTCCCTAATCAGTTGCCGTTTCAGTAATAGCTTCAACGTAGTTACGCAACAAGGAAAAAAAAAACCCCAAGTTAACTTGACAACTGCCTCGCACACTACCTACTTACTTCCTATCCTCCACCCCCCCCAAACATCCCGACATTCTTCGCGGCCGGCTGCATCACTGTAACTCCCACCCCCTCTTCTCATTATTACCAATCACAACTCGGGATCCGTCCACCAATGGCTGTTACCATACAAAACAAAAGCCTCCTCCTTGGTAGTGTACAACACCCAAACAAACAACCTTATCAGCTGCTGCATCCATCTTATCGTTCTTTTTATTGGTACCATTTTTATTTGATTGTGCAGCATCTATCTGTCTACTAATCATTTTAGCGCTACAAGGCATACGCAGCGCTGTACACCATACACAAAAGACAGTCCCTGCTCAAAGAGCTTACAATCTAGATATGACAGGTAAACAGACAGAACAATTAAGGGTAAGGGAATAAAGAGGTGAGGATAAAGGCCAGGGCAAGTGAGTTAGGAGTCAAAAGCAGTGGTAAATAGGTGGGTTTTGAGTTTGCACTTGAAAATGGCTAAAGACGGGGCAAGCCGTTCAGGCTCAGGAAATCTATTCCAGGCATGAGGTGCAGCGAGACAAAATGAATTAGCAGTAGAGGAGAAAAGGGACAAATAGGAGAGATTTGTCTACAGAACTGAGTAATGGAGGGGGGACGTGAAGGTACACAGAGGAAGTATTTCATTGGTTAGAGTACTAGTTTGTTCTAAAGCATAAGCATTTGGAGGAGCTGTTTATAGGGATTCCAAGGCGTTGTATTTGTGCATAAATTGTTTTAATCTGTAAAGGGCCACCAAAACAGACATCATGTTATGAAAATCAGATGCTCAACATTCAGAGTTTCTATTTAAAGTGCAAAGGGTTTTTTTTAAACCTTAATTAGGTTGAAACCTGGGAGCATTTAACATTTTTTTTTCAGTGAATACATCAAAAGAAAAAGATGGTATGTGGGATCCCTCTCCTTTTGTTTTGTGGAGTGCAGGTGGTATATTATAAAAATGCACTTAATTTTTTAATTACTATTATTTGAAAGACAGGTATTGAATAATGAGGGAACAGCGTCCTTCATGCAGAAGTTCTGTCCAGACTCAATCTAAATATGCCAACATTGTCAAATTCTGTTGTATGCATTTTATTTTTTCTTCAAGTCTGTGTGGTTGTAAAACACATTTTTAAAAATGTTTGTCTCCCTGCTGTGGTGTATAGATAAGTGTGATTTTTATTATGATGGCAAACAATACACCACCAAAATACAGTAGCCAGCAGCACACTATTAGTCGCCAAGTTCATACAAAGTTAATTATGTTCAGTGGAAAATAAATATTGGCTGCCTGCTATGTGAATATTCTATCACTGTTTCATTATTGCTACCAAGGATTACATATTATGGGCATTTGCTTTAAATTTTGATTGTTTTAATTTGTTTATCCAGATCTTACATATACACGGTAATGGTATTGCTTGTTAAACCCAAAGGTCAAACCTAAGGGTGGTTAAACAATTTGGAATAAACTGTGTTGTGCTGTAGAAGTTGTTTACTTTTGTGCTAGCTGTATGGATGCCTGTTCTGATGTGTGCGTGATAACGTTTGAATAACTGTCTATACTTACGGCTATGATTTCTGAACATGCGGCGTCATTAAAAGACAGACTTTTAAATGCCCTTATGGTAATCTCATCTTCATTAAATGTTTCAGACATATCCATTGACTTGCTCACATGATTTGTTTTTTAATTGTCATTTATATCCCACATTATCCCAAGCAACCTCAGGTTCAATGTAGCTTACATTTGAAAATACAGTGAGATAGAATAATAGAATTCAGTACCATCATCGGTTAGAGTACTAATTTGTTCTAATGCGTAATCAGTGTGTCATTTGGAGGGGCTGGTTATAGGGACTCCCTAGCAGGCATTGTTAACTGTTTCGGACATATTCATCGACTTGCTCCCATTATGTTACTGAATTCTATTATTCTGTCTCACTGTATTTTCAAATATAAGCCACATTAAAAGAGTCCTTCTGAGCAAGTGCCAGTAGCCCCCTCCCCCAATCTTTGATCCAGCCTGTCACATCCCCTGGGACCCACCTTTCTGAGGGGCCAATGCAGAAAGCTACTGTGGGCTGCAGCACATGGTTAATGAGCAGTCTATGTGCCACCCCAACAAAATGGCTTGGCACCCCAATTTTACCTGGCATCTCCTAACCACCCTTATTTCTTATACACCAGAAACACCAAAGAAAGACCATGATTAAGTATATAATAGCACATTCATTGTTGATTTAATCTTAGATTGATAATGAATGTGACTTTTGGGCAGACTGGATGGACTGTTCAGGTCTATATCTGCCATCACTTACTATGTTACACTCCACCCCTAGCACAATGGCAAAACTCCTGCTCACTGTGGTTCTATATATTCATATTTAACTTTAATTTCAATTCAGTCTTTCACAGGAGTATTTGAACATTACAAAAATAGTACATTTTTGTTTACTATTTATTGGCAAATAAATCAGCTTATCTGTTTTTTTTAAATAAAATAACATCTGCTGCTCAGAAGCTCAAACAAAAAAATCTATCCTCTCATCAGTTATAAGAACATAAGCGCTGTCATACTGGGACAGACCAAAGGTCTATCAAGCCCAGTATCCTGCTTCAGACAGTGCTTAATCCAGGTCACAATTACCTGGCAAGATCCCAAAGCAGTAAAACAGATTTTATGCTGCTTATGTTAGGAATAAATCCATCTTAATAATGGCTCATGGATTTTTCTTTTAGGAAGTTGTCCAAACCTTTTTTAAACCCTGCTAAGCTAACTGGGTCATCCTTACCTTAGATATCAATCTCTCTATTTAAAATTAATCACACATCAGAATATTTACAATGCCTTTTAATAAAGTAAAAATATTATAAATAATTTCATCAGTTCAAATGACTCAACAATAAGTGAATACAATTGCCACAGGAATGCATGGGAATAAGGTATATCAGGTACTTTTTAACTTTTGTATTTTTCACAAGGCATCATTCATCCCATTTTATTTCTAAATAGAACATAAAAATTCCGCAATGGAGTATATATACAAATTGGTGACACATTGAAAAGCAAACATGTTGGCTCCGAGCAAATTCATAAAATCTGGATTGCTGCTGCCTCTAGTCCATGCCAGCCATGAGCGACAAAGCTAAAGACTCCACTATAAACAAAAAGAGAAAAAAAATGTGATTAAACAAATGGTCATAGTATGCAATGATCAAATTTAAAAAGCAAATACAGGGCTTAGAAACAAACTCCCCACTAAACCTTTGACTTCATTAATTACTGATCTGTGACAATATGAATTTTACCCACAAAACAAAACCAGAGAATGATAGTTACAGGCTAATTACGTTTTAACTTAAAAAAACAAAACATAACTGATTGTCAACAAACCTGACCCTTTTATTTCTGCATGCTAACATTGGTATACTTTTTATTTATTTATTTATTTCATGGCAAGTGTCATCTTTTCTTCTTTCTGTTCTGAATCAAGGAAGGGTATATGTTAGCTCCCACACTCGGGTTACCATATGGCTCCAGAAAAAGGAGGACACGTTGATCCAGTCCGGGTTTTGCTTCCATTGAAAGCAATGGAAGTAAAACCCAGACTGGCTCAATCTGTCCTCCTTTTTCTGGAGTCATATGGTAACCCTGTGCTCAAGAAATAAAAACATAACAGTTGCCACAATAGGTCAGATCAAAGTTCCATCTTACCCAGTATCCTCCTTCCAGCTGTAGAAATGAACTGTAATTTATGCCCTATAAGGTCCAGCATGACCAGGTCTAAGGATCTGAAGTACTGAATGAAAATGGATGGCTTGTAAGTTCCCTTGGTGTGTCTGGCCAGCTGTGGGCAATCATGTGCTGGACAGATAAGCTATGATGGATAGATAAGTGGTTAATAGCAAACAATACAAAGGGACAGTCTGAAGAAAATCTCTAGGGTATCGTGTGTAAGGAGGTGAAGCAATTCAGGTGGTTTGAACAGAATGAGCTGAGTATGTGAAATGACACATACACATGTTTATCCAAGGGGGGAGGAGCTAATGTGGAGCAGTTGAGTGGAAAAGCAAGGTTCATGCAGAGATCATGCTGTGAAGCCAACCAATGACAATGGAGGAAAACTATAAACAAGAGTCTGGTAGGCTGGTTTGTGGAAGTTATATTAATTGGGACATGATACCACAGAGTTATGTGATATGGGCACGTACACACAGTTAGATAAACGTATTAAAGGAATGGTTTATTACTGCAGAAACAGGAATCTTGCTAGCACTGCGTAGCACTTTTGCTCCAGGCTGGTAATTCATCCACAGGAACAAGAAAGGAAAAAGACTTTTTGTATGTACTACATATGAATTGTAATTGGCAAAGCAGCAATTAGATATCTATTTTCCTATTTGTAATAAATAAGCTTCTGTGATAAATTTATGATTGGCTAATGGTGTATCTCTTCCTGTGTTCTTTAATCCAAATTATTTTATCCAGGGAATAAATGTCTGAAAGTTTAGCCTTGCATCTTGCAAGCCTGTCTGATAAGGAGTCATAGGTATAATGTTAAACACAGCCAAGGAGTTTTTCTCCAAGCAAGGCTGTAAGGCTGAAGAGTAGTCCCCTCCCAAGGGACAGGGGTCGGGATTACACAATAGTGGGAAAGCCAGGGCTAAAATACATGGGAGGATCTCAAAAAATTGCAAGATTGTATATTACCAATCCATGGGAAAAGCAGTCCAGTGAAAAAGTATCACCTTTTATTTTCAGTTTATTAACCATTATTGATATAAATTCAAGTGGTCTAACACAGCAAAGATGCTATTTTATCCAAAAAATCTCTTGGAAGTGATTGTCAGCAGAGAACTGGGCAATATTATGTTATGTGCATTGCAAAGTGCATTCCCAGGACTTTCTAGAAGAAAGATGAATATGCATAAGTGACTTCCCAAACAGAAACAGGCTTAATGGTTCCATCACTGGTAAGCCAACAAGGTTCTGCAGAGGCGAAGCGACATTTCTCATTGCAGCTTTTGTGAGAGTTCATCATCAACCATCAGGATAAAACTGAAGGAGATGGCATTCATGGGATAAATTATTAGGATGCAACTGCTATTCCCCAAAACACAACATAAAATCCCTAAATAAATGAAGATAACAAATATAGCTGTCCATCTGAGCTCTCCAAAGAACATCTGGATTACCCTCATGACTTCTAGAATAACTGAACTTAGTCACAACATTTCATTTGGTGAAAGCCAAACATCGCCTCCCAAAGTAAGAACCTCATCACAACGGTCAAGCACAAGGGTGGAAGTATCATGATATGGTGCTGCTTTGAAGTATCAGGACCTGGATGGTTTTACACCACTAATGGTCAGGGCTGGTCCAAACATTAGGCAAGATTAGGTGGTCACCTAGGGCAGCAGCTTTTGGAGGGGCAGCAAAAAGTAGCTGTAAGCAAACCATTAAATTTTTATTGTAGTTTTTATTTGCATTTACTTGATATACCATCTATTGCACAAAGTGCTACCAGGTGGTTTACAATATAAAACAAAATCAATCATGAGAAGAGAAAATACATTTTATTTGTTACATTTGTAACCCACATTTTCCCATCTATTTGCAGGCTCAACGTGGCTTACATAGTACCGTGAGGTGATAGCCACCTCCAGTGGAAAACAAATACAGAGTGATGTTATTGTCAATGAAATAAAGATAGCAGGGGGAAGGAGAAGAAAATAGTGGACCATTTACTACAAGAAGTGACAGGAAAGAGTTATTAGAGAAGAAAAGGTTAGCGAGAAAATATGAGGAAAAAGGGAAAGACGGGAGGAATGAAGACAAAGGTAAACGCTGTCATACAGCGATTCAACTATAGGTCTGCTAAAATAGCTAGGTCTGGAGCAGTGAACACATCTGATGGACAATGCTTGCAACTGACACTGCACATATGACCCTCACAGACCCATAGGCGTAGTTTGACTGTTTCATTTTGGGGGGGGGGGGGGGGGGGGGGCAAAGGATGGGGCGGAGCATATTAGAATCATTTGCATATATACATATGCAAATGAATATGCTACTATGGAGGAAGGAATTGAAATTTACAGGCAAAATATCACAGATGCACATTTCAAAAAGCTGACAAATTTCAATTAATAAATTCTGAATAAAATACTTTTTTCTACCTTTGTTGTCTGATCATTTAGTTTTTCTATTCGCTTTGGTCCCAGTGTCTTCTGTTTTATGCAGTGTCTTCTTTCCAGTAGGCTTCCCTCTGCTCCCCACCCTCCCAGTCCCATCCATCTCCTGCTCCTTCCCTCTGCTCCCCACCCCTCCAAGTCCCATCCATCTCCTGCTCCTTCCCTCTGCTCCCCTCCTCTCCCAGTCCCATCCATCTCTTGCTCCTTCCCTCTGCTCTCCACCCCTCCCAGTCCCATCCATCTTCCCTCTGCTGCCCCCCCCCCCCCGCGAGGTCCAGGATCGTGACTCCGTTTACCCCCTCTCTTCCTCCCTCCCTCCGGCGCAGGCAGTGGTCTTCTTCAACCTTTCTGTGCTCCTTGCAGCAGTAGCGACGTATACACGCTGCCTTCGGTCTGCCCCGGAAGCCTTCTCTTCAAGTTCCTGTTCCCACCTATGCGGGAACAGGAACCTGAAGAGAAGGCTTCGGGGCAGAGCTGAAGGCAGCGTGTACGTCGCTACCACTGCCAGGAACACAGAAAAGCTGAAGAAGACTGCTGCCTGCGCCGGAGGGAGGGAGGAAGAGAGGGGGTAGACAGATACGCTCGTCTCCGTCCGCTTCCCTGCCCTCTCTGTCTGCATCCCGCCTTCCTCTGATGTCATTTCCTTTCGGGCGGAACGCAGACAGGGCAGGGAAGCGAAGTGGAAGGAGATGAGCGCGTGCCTGCTTTTTTTTTTTTTTTTTTTTACTACTAGCGCCAGTCGTCATCGTTTGGGGGGCATTGCCCCCCTGGCCCCCCCCCCCCCCCCCCCCGTCTACGCCCATGTAGACCTTTGGTCTGATTCAGCAATGTTTCCCAAGACAGTCCCCACTTGCAAGTCAGGTTTTCAGGATACCCACAATAAATATGCATGAAAGAAATCTGCATATAGTAAAAGCAGAATATGCAAATCAATTTCATTCATATTCATTGTGAATATCCTGAAAACCTGACTGGCAAGGGGGTATTCCAGGATCAACTTGAGAAACACTGTGATACACTATCAGGCTTATTTTCGAAAGAGAAGGGCGCCTATCTTTCAAACCGGAAGATGGGCGTCCTTCTCCCAGGGTCGCCCAAATTGGCATAATCGAAAGCCAATTTTGGGCGTCCCCAACTGCTTTCCGTCGCGGGGACGACCAAAGTTCACGAGGGTGTGTGGAAGCATAGCGAAGGCGGGACTGGGGCATGTCTAACACATGGGCGTCCTTGATCGATAATGGAAAAAAGAAGGGCGTCCCTGACGAGCACTTGGGCGACTATACTTGGTCCATTTTTTTCTTACGACCAAGCCTCAAAAAGGTGCCCGAACTGACCAGATGACCACCGGAGGGAATCAGGGATGACCTCACCATACTCCCCCTGTGGTCACTAACCTCCTCCCACCCTAAAAAAAAAAAAAACACCAAATATTTTTTCCAGCCTCTATGCCAGCTTCATATATCATACCCAGCTCCATGACAGCAGTATGCAGGTCCCTGGAGCAGTTTTAGTGGGTACTGCAGTGCACTTCAGGTAGGGCGAACCCAGGCCCATGCCCCCCCTACCTGTTACACTTATGGTGGTAAATGTGAGCCCTCCAAAACCCACCACAAACCCACTGTACCCACCTCTAGGTGCCCCCCTTCATCCCTAAGGGCTATGGTACTGGTGTACAGTTGTGGGGAGTGGGTTTTGGGGGGAGGTTTTTGGGGGCTCAGCACACAAGGTAAGGGAGCTATGCACCTGGGAGCTTTTTCTGAAGTCCACTGCAGTGCCCCCTAGGGTGCCCGGTTTGTGTCCTGGCATGTGAGAGACCAGTGCACTACAAATGCTGGCTCCTCCCACGACCAAATGGCTTGGATTTGGTCGTTTCTGAGATGGGCGTCCTCGGTTTCCATTATCGCCGAAAATCAGGGACGACCATCTCTAAGGTCGACCTAAATGTTGAGATTAGGGTGTCCCCGACTATTATTGAAACGAAAGATGGCCACCCATCTTGTTTCGATAATACGGGTTTCCCCGCCCCTTCGCGGGGACGTCCTGCAAGGACGTCCTCAGGAAAACTTGGGCGCCCCGTTCGATTATGCCCCTCCATGCTTGTTCTTATGTATTAAATGTAAACATGTTTTGCATCCACAAAAACCATATCTCCCTCACCAAAAAAATATTGCACATCATAACTAACATTTTCTCCATGGAAGTTACCATACAAAAAAAAAAAATTCTGATTCTCACATCATTTCAGTAATAGCAAAATAAATCTCTCTACTACCAGGCAATAACACAAAACCTGAAAACATTGTAACAACATACATGTAGCAAATCTACCATAGAACAGTACCACTGATTCCTATGATTTAAACAAGAACCCTACTTAAGAATAGGCAGCACTACAAATATTACACGGGGCCCTAGAACACCAATACACATACTACTGGTAAAGCAAAACAGCAGTCTGTAATTTCCTGGATCACACCTGGAACTCTTTAAAAAAAAATTGGCGTTGCATTGGCCACCTTCCATCTTCAGGTACTATGTGCAATTTTAATGAAAGGTTACAGATCACTAACAGCAGATCAGCAATTTCATGTTTGAGATCTTTCAGTACCCAGGGGTGTATGCCATCCGGATCAGGTGATGTGTCACTCTTTAACGTGTCGATTTGGCTCAGCTTCCAGGCTCATTGGAATTTCTTTCAGTTCGACTTGGTGAAGCTAGAGAAATGGTCTGGAATCTGACAACCAAGATTTAATGCTAAAAAATGCAGGGTCATGTGCTTGGGCTGCAAAACCCCAAGGGAACAGTACAGTTTAGGAAGTGAACTGGTGAGGCCTCATTTAGAATATTGTGTAGAATTCTGGAGATGTCACCTTCAAAAAGATTTAAACGGGATGGAGTTGGTCCAGAGGGTGGCTACTGAAATGGTCAGTAGTCTTCGTCATAAAGTGTATGGGGATAAACTAAAAGATCTAAAAATTTATTAACTGATTTGGATTTTGCTCACACCTTTTTCAGTAATAGCTCAAGAACCATGCTGTTGCTGCAATTTTTAAAGCTGCCCGGGATATGCACTGTTTGCATGGCAATATGAGCAGAAGGTGAGGGTACATGACATTTAGACACAATCACCTGGTGCCTAAATGTCCTCACATCTAAAGATCCCAGCACTGGCCTGTCCTGGTACCTGAAAGGTGGAACCAAAATGGTGGCAGCTAAATGTCATGTTCTTGGTCTGGTGGGATGATAATGAAGAGTATGATTCATGAAGCCTCAAATGCCCACCTCTGATGCACATGATTCCTGAGCAGTTGCATTCACAGAAGACACCCAAGAGCAAGTTGGGTTCTCCAAAGAAAGGTAAGCTTTTGATGAGCCCAGGGAATGTGGTATATACATAGGTGGAAACCATGGAACCTTTATCTCAGTTAAAACCCTTTTTTATTTTTTGCAAAACATGATCTTGTGGTGGATAAGTTGAGTATGAAGCAGGAAACAGTAACATCCCATAATCCCACTCAAGCTGACAATGTAAGGTATACTCGATAAGAGGGACGGCCTGTCGCCAAATAGGGAGGCTTGGACACTATCCCAAAGACCCAACCGTCTTCTTCTTTCCATCATCTGGTAATATTTATGCAAGATTTTACACTGAGTTTCCTGCAAATCAGCAGATTTAGAGTAAGCTCTAAGGACATCAAAAAGGGCCCAAAACTGAGAGAGTAAAAATCTGATGAAGGTCCCTTTGGCCAATGAGCCCTTAAAGAGTCCATCCCCAGGGCAGATGACATAGATTTAATGAGTTTATACCAATAAGACAATTTATTGAAGGAGGTGGGTGTCTTAGAAAATTGATGATCCAATTTTCCCATAGTCCAGTCAATCAAAGTATGCTTTTGAAGAGATTCTCAATATGCTGCACCTGGGAATAGGAAAAAAGATATTATGTGGGAGCTCCCATTACGCCTGGACTTGAGAAAAAGACGGGAAGGCCCCCTGTCCTAACTCAAATAAATATTCCAAGGAGAAGCATCCCCTAGCTGATCAATTCTTAAATACCGATCAACCCCACCCCGGGTGGAAGCTAGAGCTCCCATCTAGTTGCAAAAAGGGTGAATGGCCAGCCGCCCTGCCCTGCAGCCATCTCCACCAGCACCATGCATGGCAGAATGGACACAGAAAATGAAATTTAGAGTGATATTTAGCTGCCAAAGCGAATGCTACATACCTGTAGAAGGTATTCTCCGAGGACAGCAGGCTGATTGTTCTCACTGATGGGTGACGTCCACGGCAGCCCCTCCAATCGGAACACTTTCTAGCAAAGTCCTTTGCTAGTCCTCGCGCGCCGATGCGCACCGCGCATGCGCGGCCGTCTTCCCGCCCGAACCGGCTCGTGCCCGCCAGTCTCATATGTAGCAAGACAAAGAGAAGGGAAGACACAACTCCAAAGGGGAGGCGGGCGGGTTTGTGAGAACAATCAGCCTGCTGTCCTCGGAGAATACCTTCTACAGGTATGTAGCATTCGCTTTCTCCGAGGACAAGCAGGCTGCTTGTTCTCACTGATGGGGTATCCCTAGCCCCCAGGCTCACTCAAAACAACAACCATGGTCAATTGGGCCTCGCAACGGCGAGGACATAACTGAGATTGACCTAAAAAATTTACCAACTAACTGAGAGTGCAGCCTGGAACAGAACAAACATGGGCCTAGGGGGGTGGAGTTGGATTCTAAACCCCGAACAGAATCTGAAGCACTGACTGCCCGAACCGACTGTCGCGTCGGGTATCCTGCTGCAGGCAGTAATGAGATGTGAATGTGTGGACAGATGACCACGTCGCAGCTTTGCAAATCTCTTCAATAGTGGCTGACTTCACGTGGGCTACCGACGCTGCCATGGCTCTAACATTATGAGCCGTGACATGACCCTCAAGAGCCAGCCCAGCCTGGGCGTAAGTGAAGGAAATGCAATCTGCTAGCCAATTGGATATGGTGCGTTTCCCCACAGCCACTCCCCTCCTGTTGGGATCAAAAGAAACAAACAAATGGGCGGACTGTCTGTTGGGCTGTGTCCGCTCCAGATAGAAGGCCAATGCTCTCTTGCAGTCCAATGTGTGCAGCTGACGTTCAGCAGGGCAGGAATGAGGACGGGGAAAGAATGTTGGCAAGACAATTGACTGGTTCAGATGGAACTCCGACACAACCTTTGGCAAGAACTTAGGGTGAGTGCGGAGGACTACTCTGTTATGATGAAATTTGGTGTAAGGGGCCTGGGCTACCAGGGCCTGAAGCTCACTGACTCTACGAGCTGAAGTAACTGCCACCAAGAAAATGACCTTCCAGGTCAAGTACTTCAGATGGCAGGAATTCAGTGGCTCAAAAGGAGGTTTCATCAGCTGGGTGAGAACGACATTGAGATCCCATGACACTGTAGGAGGCTTGACAGGGGGCTTTGACAAAAGCAAACCTCTCATGAAGCGAACAACTAAAGGCTGTCCTGAGATCGGCTTACCTTCCACACGGTAATGGTATGCACTGATTGCACTAAGGTGAACCCTTACAGAGTTGGTCTTGAGACCAGACTCAGACAGGTGCAGAAGGTATTCAAGCAGGGTCTGTGTAGGACAAGAGCGAGGATCTAGGGCCTTGCTGTCACACCAGACGGCAAACCTCCTCCACAGAAAGAAGTAACTCCTCTTAGTGGAATCTTTCCTGGAAGCAAGCAAGATGCGGGAGACACCCTCTGACAGACCCAAAGAGGCAAAGTCTACGCTCTCAACATCCAGGCCGTGAGAGCCAGGGACCGGAGGTTGGGATGCAGAAGTGCCCCTTCGTCCTGTGTGATGAGGGTCGGAAAACACTCCAATCTCCACGGTTCTTCGGAGGACAACTCCAGAAGAAGAGGGAACCAGATCTGACGCGGCCAAAAAGGAGCAATCAGAATCATGGTGCCTCGGTCTTGCTTGAGTTTCAACAAAGTCTTCCCCACCAGAGGTATGGGAGGATAAGCATACAGCAGACCCTCCCCCCAGTCCAGGAGGAAGGCATCCGATGCCAGTCTGCCGTGGGCCTGAAGCCTGGAACAGAACTGAGGGAATTTGTGGTTGGCTCGAGATGCGAAGAGATCTACCAAGGGGGTGCCCCACACCTGGAAGATCTGACGCACTACACGGGAATTGAGCGACCACTCGTGAGGTTGCATAATCCTGCTCAACCTGTCGGCCAGACTGTTGTTTACGCCTGCCAGATATGTGGCTTGGAGCACCATGCCGTGACGGCGAGCCTAGAGCCACATGCTGACGTCTTCCTGACACAGGGGGCGAGATCCGGTGCCCCCCTGCTTGTTGACGTAATACATGGCAACCTGGTTGTCTGTCTGAATTTGGATAATTTGGTGGGACAGCCGATCTCTGAAAGCCTTCAGAGCGTTCCAGATCGCTCGTAACTCCAGAAGATTGATCTGCAGATCGCGTTCCTGGAGGGACCAGCTTCCTTGGGTGTGAAGCCCATCGACATGAGCTCCCCATCCCAGGAGAGACGCATCCGTAGTCAGCACTTTTTGTGGCTGAGGAATTTGGAAAGGACGTCCCAGAGTCAAATTGGACCAAATCGTCCACCAATACAGGGATTTGAGAAAACTCGTGGACAGGTGGATCATGTCTTCTAGATCCCCAGCAGCCTGAAACCACTGGGAAGCTAGGGTCCATTGAGCAGATCTCATGTGAAGGCGGGCCATGGGAGTCACATGAACTGTGGAGGCCATGTGGCCCAGCAATCTCAACATCTGCCGAGCTGTGATCTGCTGGGATGCTCGCACCCGCGAGACGAGAGACAACAAGTTGTTGGCTCTCGTCTCTGGGAGATAGGCGCGAGCCGTCCGAGAATCCAGCAGAGCTCCTATGAATTCGAGTTTCTGCACTGGGAGAAGATGGGACTTTGGATAATTTATCACAAACCCCAGTAGCTCCAGGAGGCGAATAGTCATCTGCATGGACTGCAGGGCTCCTGCCTCGGATGTGTTCTTCACCAGCCAATCGTCGAGATATGGGAACACGTGTACCCCCAGTCTGCGAAGTGCCGCTGCTACTACAGCCAAGCACTTCGTGAACACTCTGGGCGCAGAGGTGAGCCCAAAGGGTAGCACACAGTACTGGAAGTGACGTGTGCCCAGCTGAAATCGCAGATACTGTCTGTGAGCTGGCAGTATCGGGATGTGCGTGTAGGCGTCCTTCAAGTCCAGAGAGCATAGCCAATCGTTTTCCTGAATCATGGGGAGAACGGTGCCCAGGGAAAGCATCCTGAACTTTTCTTTTACCAGATATTTGTTCAGGGCCCTTAGGTCTAGGATGGGACGCATCCCCCCTGTTTTCTTTTCCACAAGGAAGTACCTGGAATAGAATCCCAGCCCTTCTTGCCCAGATGGCACGGGCTCGACCGCATTGGCGCTGAGAAGGGCGGAGAGTTCCTCTGCAAGTACCTGCTTGTGTTGGAAGCTGTAAGACTGAGCTCCCGGTGGACAATTTGGAGGTTTTGAGGTCAAATTGAGGGTGTATCCTTGCCGGATTATTTGGAGAACCCACTGATCGGAGGTTATGAGAGGCCACCTTTGGTGAAAAGCTTTCAACCTCCCTCCGACTGGCAGGTTGCCCGGCACTGACACTTGGATGTCGGCTATGCTCTGCTGGAGCCAGTCAAAAGCTCATCCCTTTGCTTTTGCTGGGGAGCCGAGGGGCCTTGCTGAGGCGCACGCTGCTGACGAGAGCGAGCGCGCTGGGGCTTAGCCTGGGCCGCACGCTATCGAGAAGGAGGATTGTACCTATGCTTACCAGAAGAGTAGGGAACAGTCTTCCTTCCCCAAAAAAATCTTCTACCTGTAGAGGTAGAGGCTGAAGGCTGCCGGCGGGAGAACTTGTCGAATGCGGTGTCCCGCTGGTGGAGCTGCTCTACCACCTGCTCGACTTTTTCTCCAAAAATATTATCCGCACGGCAAGGCGAGTCCGCAATCCGCTGCTGGATTCTATTCTCCAGGTCGGAGGCACGCAGCCGTGAGAGTCTGCGCATCACCACACCTTGAGCAGCGGCCCTGGACGCAACATCAAAGGTGTCATACACCCCTCTGGCCAGGAATTTTCTGCACGCCTTCAGCTGCCTGACCACCTCCTGAAATGGCTTGGCTTGCTCAGGGGGGAGCTTGTCCACCAAGCCCGCCAACTTCCGCACATTGTTCCGCATGTGTATGCTCGTGTAGAGCTGGTAGGACTGAATCTTGGCCACGAGTATAGAAGAATGGTAGGCCTTCCTCCCAAAGGAGTCCCAGGTTCTAGAGTCCTTGCCCGGGGGCGCCGAAGCATGCTCCCTAGAATTCTTGGCCTTCTTTAGGGCCAAATCCACAACTCCAGAGTCATGAGGCAACTGAGTGCGCATCAGCTCTGGGTCCCCATGGATCCGGTACTGGGACTCGATCTTCTTGGGAATGTGGAGATTACTTAGAGGCTTGGTCCAGTTCGCCAGCAATGTCTTTTTGAGGACATGATGCATGGGTACTGTGGACGCTTCCTTAGGTGGAGAAGGATAGTCCAGGAGCTCAAACATTTCAGCCCTGGGCTCGTCCTCCACAACCACCGGGAAGGGGATGGCCGTAGACATCTCCCGGACAAAGGAAGCGAAAGACAGGCTCTCAGGAGGAGAAAGCTGTCTTTCAGGAGAGGGAGTGGGATCGGAAGGAAGACCCTCAGACTCCTCGTCAGAGAAATATCTGACGTCTTCTTCCTCTTCCCGCGAGGCCTCACCATCGGTGTCAGACACAAGTTCACGGACCTGTGTCTGCAACCGTGCCCGGCTCGACTCCGTGGAACCACGGCCACGGCGGGAGCGTCGAGAGGTAGACTCCCTTGCCCGCACCGGCGAAGCTCCCTCCACCGACGTAGTCGGGGAGCCTTCCTGGGAGGCTACCGCACTCGGTACCGCAAGCGGCACCGATGTCGGAGACCTCACCCCGGACAATGGGCCAGCCGGCGCCTCGCTCGACGGTACCGGTGGCGCAAGCACCCCCGGTACCGGAGGGGTAGGGCGCAACAGCTCTCCCAGGATCTCTGGGAGAACGGCCCGGAGGCTCTCGTGCAGAGCGGCTGTGGAAAAAGACATGGAAGCCGATGCAGGAGTCGATGTCAGAACCTGTTCCGGGCGTGGAGGCTGTTCCGGGCTGTCCAAAGGGGAGCGCATCGACACCTCTTGAACAGAGGGCGAGCGGTCCTCTCGGTGCCGATGCTTACTGGGTGCCGACTCCCTCGGCGACCCAGAGCTCTTGGTGCCAACACGGGAAGGGGACCGGTGACGATGCTTCTTCGATTTTTTGGAACGAAGCACATCACCGGAGCTTCCTGGCACCGACGAGGAGGACGTAGAATCCAGCCGTCTCTTCCTCGGGGCCGAGGCCGAAGAGGGTCGGTCTCGGGGGGGCTGTACCGCAGGAGCCCTCAGGGTAGGGGGAGACCCACCTGAAGGCTCACCGCCACCAGCAGGGGAATGGACAGCCCTCACCTGCACTCCAGACGAAGCACCACCGTCCGACGACATCAGCAGACGAGGAGGTCTCGATACCACCGACGCAGCCCTCCGATGTCGCCCCGATGCAGAGGGCCGATGCCTTGATGCACTCGATGCAATCGGGGGCGAGGATGAAGGTCCGGGCGCCGACGATGTCGAAGCAGTCGATACTCCCGGTGCCGATGTCGACGAAGAGCCCGAGAACAGAACGTTCCACTGGGCTAATCTCGCTACCTGAGTCCGCTTTTGCAAAAGAGAACACAGACTACAGGCCTGAGGGCGGTGCCCAGCCCCCAGACACTGAAGACACGACGCGTGCCTGTCAGTGAGCGAGATTACCTGGGCGCACTGGGTGCACTTCTTGAAGCCGCTGGAAGACTTCGATGTCATGGGCGGAAAAATCGCGCCGGCGAGATCAAAACTCGAAATGGCGAAAAATGGCACCATAAAAATAGGGGGGAAGAAAAACTTCGACCGAGGCCTAAATAGGGCCTACCCCGACAACGAAAGAAAACTTACCGGGGCAAAACTAGAAGTACGGGAAGGGAGAAAACCATAAAGGTCTCCTTCCGACACCTTTTTTTTTTTTTTTTTAAAGAACGAAGTCGATAAACGACGCGCGAGGTCAACTTTGGGGCGCGAACGGCGAAACACGACCGTACCGAGCACGGACAAAAGAAGACTGGCGGGCACGAGCCGGTTCGGGCGGGAAGACGGCCGCGCATGCGCGGTGCGCATCGGCGCGCGAGGACTAGCAAAGGACTTTGCTAGAAAGTGTTCCGATTGGAGGGGCTGCCGTGGACGTCACCCATCAGTGAGAACAAGCAGCCTGCTTGTCCTCGGAGAATCCTAGCAATAAGTTAAAGAAGCAAAAAGGGTAACTTCTGCCCTTGATCCATTCGGTAGGAAAAAAAACTACCCTGTATAACCCTCATGGATCCACCACATAAGAGCAGCCACATTATATGCGCTTATATCCGGAAGATTAAGGCCCTCTCATTGCTTGACTAGAAGCAACTTGTCCATACTGATTCTTGGCATCTTAGATCGCCAGATAAACTTAGCGATAGTAGAACAGAATACAAGTTCCTCTCTTCTAGTCAGCCATATCAGCATTGCTTGAGGGAGATACAGTAGCTTAGGAACCATGACCATTTTCATTACAGTGATACGGCCATATAACGATATAGGAAGATCCTCCCAGGCCTGACAGAGTTTTCCAATGGACTCTAATTGGTGCAAGATATTGGAATGATAGAGAGTCGCAGGGCTAGTACTAAGATATATACCTAAATACTGCATAGGCTTTCTCATGAGACAATCTAGCATGACAGGGCTCAACACCCCTGCCCGCTAGCACAAGAAGTTCCAATTTATCACAATTAACTCGATGCCCAGAGATGTTCCCAAATGCCTGCACAATGACCAATGCTGGATCTAAGTGTTGTTGAACTTGTGCCAAATACAGTAAGATGTAATCGGCAAAAAGACTAATGCAATTCTCTTGACCTCCTAAGAGTTTTCCCGTGACTGTGTCTGTAGCCCTGATTTTAATGGCAAGGGGTTCAATATACAAAAGAAACAAGAGGGGGATAAAGGGCACCCCTGCCTGGTACACCATTGTAGCTCAAAAGGAGTTGTCAGCTTGCCATTAAGAGGTGGGTGCAAGGCCTTATATAAAGAGCTTGTACCCAGGCGCTAAATCTACCAGTCATCCCATACCAATTCATCACCCAAAAAAGTTATTCCCAAGAAATAGTGTCAAAAGCTTTTCCCATGTCCAATCCCACTCTAGTTGCCATACTGTTGCTCCCCCTATGTTCATGCAGTGCTCCCATCACTTTCAGACTCACTGAGGCAAAACGCCCTAGGACAAATCCCACTTGATTGGAATGGATAATCAGGGGCAAAAAAACATTAAATCTTCTAGCCAACACTGCAGACATCAATTTCATGTCCTGATTCAGGAGGCATATATGTTTATATAACAAAACCTGAACAGGATCCTTGCCCAATTTGGGAAGTGAAACCACATGAGCCAAATAGTCCTGCACACCAGATACCTTGCCTGCTAAACCATTACACATATTGCATAAAGGTTTAGCAATCAAGTCTTGAAGAATTTATAGTACTCAGGTCCAAAGCCATCAAGCCCCAGTGCCTTTGTAAGTTTAAGAGATTTGAAACTAGTGTTGAACTCTGCTTCCATAATTGGGGTGTTTAAAACCCACAGCTGATCTGCAGTAAACTGAGGAAGCTCCAACCCCTGAAAGAAGTGATGTAAGTCAGCCGAGCTAAAATCTCTTCTCTCATACAGAGTTGTATAGTATTGGACAAACTCATCCATTATTTGTGCCTCCTGGTCATATGTCCACCCGTTCCCATCCTTAACGGTAGTTATCAACTGTTTTTTTTTGAAGAGGCAAAACAAATTAGCAAAAGATTTGCCTGTTTTTCCCCCCACCGATGAAGCTTATAGCACTGATAACACAATGATTTATTTTATTGAGGAAAGCCTCATTTTCTACCTGATATCCTGATAGGTCTCTAAAGAGGCTAGCATCTAAACATGAGGCCGCCTAAATGCCTGAAGTTGAGTGGACAGTTTAAGCAGTTTCCTCTCACGTTCACATTTTTGATGTGAAACATACGAAATGATATGGCCCCTTAATGCCTTGGAAGCATTCTAAAAACCTACTGATCCCACATCAGCAGCAACATTGTCAGTACAATAATCAAGCCATTTGGCACGCAAAAAAATCCTGAACTCCATGTGCCAAGACAATTCAGACTGTTTTGAAGTAAGATTCAAAGATAGACCCACCAGCGCATGATCCAAGACCATAGAGGAATGGATCTCAATGCTGTGGACTCTAGAAAATAAGCTCTGATCTATTAAAATGTAATCTAATCTTGCAAAGACATAATGGGCACCGGAGTAAAAGGTATAATCCTGCAACATCTGAAAGCTTGAGGTTCTGGGCCAGAAAATAAATCATTTTGGTATCATGGTCAGGTAACCGCTTCTTGTGGGGCTTACAATCCAAAGTAGGATCTGCGGTGATATTAAAATCCCCTCCCAGGATCACCCTGTACTCCGGATACCCTGCCAATTTGGCCTCTAGAGTTGAGAAAAACCTATGAATATAATCATTTGGGACATGTTACAGAATAGCAATTTCATATCCCACAGCTCTCCCAGAACAATAATAAATCTGCCCTTTTTGTCCTGGATTTGTTTGTGTAAACAGAAGGGCAGCTGCCTATGCTTCAAAATAACGTCAGATGTCGAGTGAAGCTATGTGAGAACACATGACTTTTTCGAGTATGAAACTGTTGGTATTTCTGTGAATTACTAGCTGTTGTGCTTCTTTTGCAGAAGTTGCCTTGTCACCGAGACCCCGAAGCAGCCATAACGTGAAACGCTGGCCATTGTCGGCTTGGGGACGTCTTTACATAAAAAGAAGGGGGCAAGCTTCTCGACACAGCAAGAAGAGATTCCATAGCTGTGAATGAATACCACTTTTAAGATAAGTGTTGGTATTTTTCTCGGATTTGCAGCATATCGCTGTAGTTGTTTGATTGCAAGCAAATTCTTTTTGAAAACTCTTTTTGAAGATTTGTGTTACAGTTAAATTAGTTGAAGAAATCAGGGAAGGTTTTTTGGTGGCCAATGATGAAGAGATGATCTTTATGATCTATTTAGCTCTATAGGAGTCGTTTGACCCTGGAGCTCTTTGAGGCCTTTTTCCTTCCTAACCGAAAGTGAGTTGTTAAGGAACACAGCTGTATGCTTAGTATATGAAGATTAGTGTATAAAAGTTTTTTTGTGGAAAGATTTTTTGGATATTTAAATGCTTCAAAATAGCCACGTCCCTCTGTCTACCACCGAATGCAGAGAACTAGATCTCCCCCACCCAGGATCTTTTTAATTTAATGTGCTTCCCCCTACGAAGATGTGTCTCTTGCAGATACACAATACCAGCTTTCAATTTTTTTTTTAACAGGAAAGCACTTTATTGAACTTAACTGGCAATTTAATGGCATCGACAGTGAGAGTAACAACCTGCAAATCAGTCAGTAAGGCAGACAGTAGAAGAATTCTTAACAGAAATTTGACATATACAGCAGACGCTGGAACCCCCAGCTAGGTCCGATCCTGTAATATGGACACCAACATGCAACCTCCCCATAGACTGTGCAACAGATGTTCCCCTTCCACTCCAACAGAACGTGTTACAAAGAACCACACACCTATACTCATACACACCCATCCTCACAGCCCTTCCTCCCATCCCCATCTTCATGCTCACACTTCTCATAGCCATACCCATCAACATGCAGCCCCCTCTTTCACCCCTCATGGAACTCCCCTCATTGTTCCCCCTTAGAGAAATCCATCCACCCCAATGTAATTCTGAGGGGCCATGCCATAGACTATGGGGCCCCTCTTGGTATAGCCGCATGAAATTACCTGTTCTTCACGAGGTTTGTCATTTTGCCCTCTTGAGTTAGTGTCCTCGTAGCTTCTGCCTGCAGACAAAATAATAGGAAGCAGGTCCACACATATTGGCCCCCAGGGCACAGGTCAAAGTTTGAGATAACTGGAGAATGATACATCTCCCTCTTGCCTGCATTTTGCAAAAAGTCAGTGAGCCAAAAACTAAGGCTGGAGATCTGAGATGGTATGTTACTAGTCTCTGCCGCTGGGAATAATAAACAGTTTAATGGAGGTGGATGTCGATTTCTGACTGATTATGGGGAGATTTTGACAGAGCTCCATTCTACCACGTATGTTCAGGCAGGCTGCATCACGTGACACCCCCCTCCCCCGATAAATGTTGATGGGAAAATTTTTGCTAAGATATTGGCTGTGCGGTTGTCCAAATGCTTACATGCACCGATTGATATAGATCAATCGGGTTTTGTGGCGGCTACACATTCAGCGAATAACACCAGACTTTGTACGCAGCTCATACAATTATCAGGTTCCATGGACGAATCGGCTTTCTTGGTATCCCTGAATGCTGAGTATATGTTTCGCATTTTGGAATAGTTTGGAATTGGCCCTTATTTTTGCGGTATGGTGAGGGCTTTATATCATGACCCAAATGCATGCTAATTAGTCTAGACTTGAGCCATTGCTCTTAGCCATTCGACAAAGTAAGGCTATTGGAGGACTGAGAGTATAAGTTATCCGCGTATGTGGGTGATGTCTTGTTGTATTTAACTAAACCTGCTCACATGATGCCTGTTTTGTTGCAACTTATTACAATGTTTGGAGAGTTTTCTAATTACAGGATAAATTGGACAATGTCTGAACTGTTGCCGCTCAACATGCATTGCACTAAAGGCCTAAAGGACTCTTATCCTTTTAAATGGCAACAGGCTGGTCTCAAATATCTTGGAATTCAGCTTCAAACTACACTGGAAGATACGTTGGAAGCTAATTCTATTACTATGATAGCTAAAGTAAAATCTTTGTGATGCATGGACCCCCAAATGGTTAACTTGGTGGGGTCGCCTTGAGACTGTCAAAATGTCCATAGCCCCAGTAATCTTATATTATTTGAATATGATTCCTGCATTTTTCTCTCCATCACTCTACAAGACTCTGGATCAGCTTATTACTCACTTTATATTGTGTGGCAAACAGCCTAGGACTGAATTGTGGAAACTCCAATTTCCTAAGGCACAGGGGGGAGCCAATCTCCTCAATTTTTACAACTATCATTGGGCATATCTCTTGCGTCAAGAAACGCTTTGGATGCTGGATGTGCCAAGCTTGGAGAAACTGGCCTGGTATTTGATGGAACAGAAGTTGTTGGGGATGTTGCACTTACAGGATTGGATGGGTGCTAGTTTGCCCTTAAGCTCTCATCCTAATAAGATTTTGTTCTTTACCCACCAAGCTTTACAATTGGATTCCAAACTCCAGATACCGATTTGTGTTACTAAAAGCTGGCCACTCTGGAATAATGTCTCATTATGTATTGATAGTAAACGTCTTCTTTGGTGGTCCTGGATGGACAGGGGTATTTATACAGTGGAAGGTATCATGCAGCACGCTGCTTTTTTCTCCTATTCACAGCTGAACTGTAAGTTTGAACTACCTTTCCAGCAAAGTTATAAGTGGGCTCAGCTACAGCACAGCCAGTGGTGGGAGGCGGGGCTGGTGGTTGGGAGGCGGGGCTAGTGCTGGGCAGACTTCTACGGTCTGTGCCCTGAAAATGGCAGATACAAATCAAGGTAAGGTATACACAAAAAGTAGCACATATGAGTTTATCTTGTTGGGCAGACTGGATGGACCGTGCAGGTCTTTTTCTGCCGTCATCTACTATGTCTCAACGGTCTGTGAACCATCTGTCTCTGCTGTTTATATTCATAGTATTAGATATGAGGCTTCCCACTGGTATAAGCCCTTGATGTCTCTTCAGTTGAACACAGATCACAGTTTGTGTGACCTTTGGTCTTGAAAGATATTATGTGCCTATATCCCCTGTGCATTGGTCCTGGTTTTGGACTCGGCATATATGTTGTTGTGTTTCTGAATCCTTATGTCAATCTCTACACTATGTAGCTCAGCGAGTGCTATTGATGCCTTATAGACTGCATAAGGCAGACATAAAGGTTTTGAATCTTCGCTGATCCTGCGGCCAGACCACGGGAACCCATTGAACCTGACTTATCTACAGCCCTGAATAAACTGATTACCTGTCTAACATCAATTCAAGAATGGGCTAAGCACAACAAACTTTGCCTGAACCCAAGTAAAACTAAGCTTCTCTGGGTCCTGTAGGAGTATTTATGCCAATGTTGGACTGAAGGAGAACAGAAGTAAGAAGACCAGAAGACTTGCAGGAGGATAGAAGGCTCTGACAGAGAAAGCAAGAGACGGATTTCCTAAAACACCAGTGAACTGCAAACCTTGTCATAAACTAATAAGGTTTCTCAGCTACAATACACAGCCTTACCTAAAGACTGTGCCATCTGTATCCAGAATACAGACCTTGGACTTTATTTCTGGACTGACAGACTCACTAAGGCTTCAGCTTGAGTCTCAGAGGAGGAATCCACTTCTTTACCATTGGAAATCTGCCATAACAGACTGCAAGGTGAGATAACGGGATATACTACCTATGGTCTTGGGGATAATTAGTTCTTAGCTTTTGTCCGAGACAGATTGGTTTTATGTCAGGACTTATGGTCTGTGAATTTAGCTGCTGTGTATTTTGTACAAGACATGTGGTGTAAGTTCTCCTAATAATCATTAGCATATCAGTATTGTGATTGGTTATGTAATCACTCATTTAGTTAGTCTGTTTGGATAATCATATACCATTATATATATTTTGGTGACTAATCTAGTTTTCTAATCTTGCTTTGCATTTGCCTTACATAACTACTATTTTTATACCTAATAAATCATAATATATTCCATCTGTGGCATTGTTCCTTTTTCCAGCACAGCTAACAAGACATAGGGCCATAGAGGTATGCTTCCCCTAGACATGAGACCAGAATAATTTAGTAGTGTTCTGTCAGCTAAGTACCTCTGGATTATTAGGAGTTGTCCTCCTGAATACACCCCTACAGTCCCTAACACAAGTGGACATTTACCTGACATCAAACTCTGTTTTGGGAAGTATGAACTCCCCCTCAAATCACAAGTCAGGAACCCTGGAATACAGTTAGATTCACCACTTATTCTGACTCCTCAAATCCAAGCAACCTTCAAGAGTTACTTCTACTATTTGCCATAACTACGCCGCCTCTCTCCTTACGTCGAGAAGGAAAATCTTATCCCAGTTGTAAATGCCATAACAACATCAAGGATGGATTACTGTAATGCACTCTACAATGGTCTGACTACAAAGGGCCTGCACCAGCTCCAATTGATTCAGAATGCTGCAAGATTCATAAAAGGTTGCAAGTGACATGGCCAATTCACACCATTTTTGCAAAAACTTCAGTGGCTACCAGTACAATATAAGGCTAAATTTAAAACTCTATGTCTGATCTTCAAAGCCCTTAAAGGAAATGGCCCCAAGTACTTGAAGAACAGGATGACCCTCTACACACCTAGAAGGACACTAAGGTCCTCCCAAGGGTATGTCTAACCACACCCTCTCCAAAAGACATTACACAATGTGATACCTGCAAGCGAGCCTTCTCTGGAGAAGCCCCCACACTCTGGAATGCACTCCCTGAAAGGCTACACTTAACACAATATCTCTACTTCAGGAAGCAGGTGAAAGCTTGGCTTTTCAACCAGGCCTTTAATGGAAGAAGTAACTAACTTCTTAGTCTCACGCAACTAACTTCTTAGTTGCACACACACACCAGGAGTGGCATAGGCTGCACATACTGCAGCAAGACATGTTTATCCACTCCTACCCTAGCTAGAAAACATTTAATCATCTCTCTGACCTCATGTGCAACTTTCTTTAAATTAGTCAACTTATTTTCTAACTCCTCTTACCTATCTATATGTTCCCATCTTTGCTTACATCCTATGCTGTCTATTAAAATGTTCTATTATGTACTGTATTGACATTGTAAGTATTATACTAGGCCATACTTTGTTATTTGAATAATTCTACCGCTATAATTGTTTATTGCTTATGTTTGATTTATTCTTATGGTACACCACCTTCAGTAAATTCTTTCATAAAGATGGCAAATAAATCCTAATAAATAAATAAATTAGATAATCTTTTTTACCTTTTGGCTGCAAGTCTGGAAATTGCTGCAAATTATTTTTCAGATGTACATTCCTTTGACCTATACTGGAGTTTTGTTTCAATTTTTTGCTGATAAATTTGAGCTTATTGATGATCAGATTATGCTCACTTCTATTTTGAATGCAACTGCGATTCAAACAATTCTACAAACCTGGAAAACTCCTGATCAGCTTAATGAATATGTGGTACAATATAGTGTGTCGTATCAGTAAATATGAAGCAAATTTCACTGAAAAACATAATAGGGTGCAACATTTTTTGTAAGTTTGGGAGCCTATGTGGCAGATATGATTGCTATTCCTATTCTATATTCTTGTGTGCTGTTTATTATATATTATGATGAATTTGCAGTTTTTTTGTTTTGTATTGGTTGATACCATGCTACATATGATCTTCTTGATTACAATATTAGTGTGTTTATTGATTATTGGATATAGGTGAGTGAGGTTGGGTGGGAGGGGGGATGTTGCTATTCTAGATCCTTTTACTGGATTTTCTGTTGTGATTCGCCTTTTGCCTATGTTTGTATTACTGACAGCCTGTTCACTTTTTGGCTTGTTTTATTTTAAAATTCTAAATAAAGTGAACTTAAAAAAAAAAACATTTAAAAGTATTTAAAAAAACAAACAAAACAAAAGGGGAATATATGTAAAAAGTCCACATCTCAACGACTGGAATAAAAAAGTGAACTTTTAAAGATTTACTAAGAGGATCCGGGAGAATCTTGAGGATCCCTCAGTATCCTTCATTTACCTTTTGCCACTCTGGAGCACTGACAAAAATATTAACCTTCCCCCCACTTCACAGACCCCTCAAAAACTCCCCAAATCTCTCTTTCCCTATCCCCTGCTAACAGAGAGAATGCAAAACCTAGAAGGTTTAATAAAACAATATAAACCCCACAATGAAGCTACAAAGAAGTAAATTTAATACGAACCGGAGAAAAGTTTTCATCACTCAACGTGTAATTAAACTCTGGAATTCGTTGCCAGAGAACGTGGTAAATGTGGTTAGTTTAGCAGGGTTTAAAAAGGGTCTGGATAGCTTCCTAAAGGAAAAGTCCATAGACCATTATTAAATTGACTTGGGGAAAATCCACTGCTTATTTCTGGGATAAGCAGCATATAATGTATTGAGTTTTCTGGGATCTTGCCAGGTATTTGTGAACTGGATTGGCCACTGCTGGAAACAGGATGCTGGGCTTGATGGACCTTTGGTCTGTCCCAGTGTGGCAATACTTATGTACATTGTGATCCCTGTAATAAAATGACTTGCTGGTTATGTATGAAAAGAAGAATTTAAATTTCTTTTATTGTTTTTTATGCAGCTACACATTTCGCCAACTAAAGTGGTTCACTACCTGTTTAACATCCACTTTATAATATGTAAAATTAACAGGCCTCATCATAAAACACGCTAGTACCTAAACCCCACCCTCCCCCTTTTACAAAGCCAAGCTTGTTGCTGCAGGTGCAGTAATGCTAACACAGCCCATTCAAAGTGAATGGGCTGTGTCAGCATTGCTGTGTGGCTTTGTAAGGGGGGGAATGGTATTTTACAGCTTTTAGACTATATACTTTATAAATTGCTGCCTTCTTGCCCTGCTTAGCCATTTTGATTTTATTGATCAGCTGAAAACACATTGTGATGCCAATTTGGGTACCTCTAATATCAATGTTTTACATTTAGAAATATTTGCAACAGTACAGAAAATAGACTATTCAGAAGGATTTAATTTCTAGAAAATGGGGCTCATGACATCAAGGTATTTAATCTAAACAATATATAATGTATATAAGCGAAACCATGCATACTTACAGTGGGGGAAAGATCCTCTACAGACAGCCTTGTTTAGAACTTTCACAAGAAAGGTGTGACAATTTTTAAAATCAGATTCCATTTTTTCTATGGATTCTATCCTGTCAAAAGAGAAGTTGCTTTATATCCATAGCTTTCAAGAAATCTGCATCTAATTAGAATACCCATCCATACCAACTACTAGCACTACAATCCCTTCCTCTTCCTTCCTTTGTGCATGCCCCATGCTTTCTTGAGTTCAGATACTGTCATCATCTCCAACACCTCCCATTCCATGCATCCACCATGCTTTCCGTAAAGAAATTATTTTTCAGTGGCGTAGCCAGACCTTAGATTTTGGGTGGGCCCAGAGCTAATATGGGTGGGCACTGTGTATATAGCGGTGTTTCTTGTGATACTACAAAATAATGCACTAGATAATGGATTTCTAAGTAGTCTGCCCAACAGCTGCCCTGCATCAACACAACCACATACATATTTAATAGAAGAATTGATATTTTAAAATATGATTACATTATCCCATATCTTAAAATTGACCATACATAAGTCTACTACAAAGGCAAACTTCTCAACACACATGGCAGGGTCACGTAATATAATTAAACTACCAGTTAAGCCCGTTAAAACGGGCGAGAGTTTTGTTTTTAACAATGTAGTGCAACAGCCGAAGAAGAAAAATGAGAGTTGGATGTCCAGCATTTCTTCTCTCTCCCTTCCCATCCATCCATGTCCATCTCCTTCCTCTGTGTTCCCTCCCCTTCATCCATGTCCAGAATTTCTTCTGTCTCCCCTCCATCCATGTGCATCTCCTTCCTGTCTTCCCTTCCCTCCCCTCCATCCATCCATATTCAACAATTCTCCTCTTTCCCTGCCCTCCCCTCCCTCCATCCATGTGCAGCAACCCTCTTCTCTCCCCTGACCTCCCCTCCCCTCATCCATGTCCAGCAACCCTCTTCTCTCCCCTAACCTCCCCTCCCCTCAATCCATCCATATCCAGCAACCCTCTTCTCTCCCCTGGCCTCCCTACCCTCCATCCACCCATGTCCACCAACCCTCCTCTCTCCCCTACCTTCCCCCCATGTCCTGCAACCGTCCTCTCTCCCCTTCCCTCCCCTCCATCCACCCATGTCCAGCAACCCTCCTCTCCCCCCTCCCCTGCCCCCGTGTCCATCAACTCTCCTCTGCTTTCGTTACCTCCTGTGAATCCTCTCATCAGCTTGCCTCCAGCGCAGCGTTCCTTTCCCTCTGTTCTGTCCTCTGACGTCATCACGTCTTGACGCGGGGGCAGGACAGAGAAGGAAGTCTCTACTGCTCATTTGCCCCCTCCCCTGCCCCTGTGTCCATCAACTCTCCTCTGCTTTCGTTACCTCCTGTGAGTCCTCTCGTCAGCTCGCCTCCAGCGCAGTATTCCTTTCCCTCTCTGTTCCGTCCTCTGACGTCATCACGCCGGGGCGGGACAGAGAGGGAAGTCTCTATTGCGCATTTTCGGGTGAGTTGGTCACCTCTCATTTATATAGTTAGATAGGAAAAATGTATTCAAATTCTGGTAGCACTTCAATAATAGCAATACAAAATCCCTTCACTGCCAGATACTTTGTGAAGTAACACTAAAGCCTGCAAAGAAGCTCCTTAATACCAATTCTGAACATGAATACCAACAACAATACTTTTATAAAGGCAGAGGTGTATATATATAGCAGCAATACACATTCCATTGGAAAATTCAGACAAGTCAGACTCATACCACACAAACCACATGCCAGCAGAATCTCTCACCTTGGTCATATGCAGAACACATACCAACCCCTCATCAATAACAGAATAGAGGACCAAAATTTAAAAATTGTCCTGTAGCCCGGCATCAGCTCTTCTCTACCCCTCAAACCATCCCCATAGCCTGCTATCAGCCCTACCCTTCCCTTCTTTTTTCCCCCATCCATCCTCATAGCCCAGCATCAGCCCTATCCTTCTCTACCCCACCATCTATCCCTGCAGCTAGGCATCAGCTCTACCCTAACTCCCCCACTTCTCCCTGTAGCCTAGCATCAGTCCTGTTCTACCCTCTACCTATCCCCCCATAATCTGGCATCTACCCTGCTCTCCCCAATCTCTCCCTCCCTCCACCCTGAAGCAAACCAGCATTAAATATAAAACATTTTATTTTGTAATGTCTTGGACGCTGCAGAGACCACCCCTACCCAAAAACCAACATAAAACATACAACCTTTTTAAAAATTATTATTTTAATCTTGGCACTGAGCCCACCCCTGCCCAGAAACCCACCAACATACTCCCCCCCCCCCCCCCCGGGAGTAAAGACAAAGGGGGGCTGGACAGCCGAGGGAAAAGGAGGAGGCCACATCCTGGGAGACCAGGCATCTAATGGGATAAGGACAGTGGGCCCAGCTAGGGACACAAATCAAGGTCACAGCCAACAGGGCAAGGGCCATTACTGCCAAGCTATTCAGGGTGGCTAACGCCTGGGCTCTCACTCTTACCTCATGAGACGGGATAAACCGGAGCGGCGGTGCACTCACACCACTTTCCCCTCGCCATGTTTCTCTCTCTCTCTCTCCCCTTTCATACACCTGTCATGCAGCACAATATCCCTCCCATTGCACCTCACAGGGTCCGCACTAACAACCAAGGCAAAGGCGAAGGACCACAGCTCTCTGCCTACTTCTACTGTTTCCTGTGCCAGTCCTGCCTCTTCTGAGGTAAACTTCCAGGCCGGCACAGGAAGTAGTAGCGGCAGGCAGAGAGCCGCAGTCCTGCGCCTCTGCCTTGGTTGTTTATTAGTACGGACTATTCATTGACTCCTAATAAGAGACAGTATTAAGCTCAAACTTAAATGTGTAATCTGAATAACAAATATCTTTTTACCTTTTATGTTCTTAAGTGGACCTATCCAAAGAAATGTTGTTTTATCTGGTTTGAGTTTTAAACAATATCATATAGCCCACCATTCTATTATCTCCACACAGTTTTAAATTTCCCTCATCATCTCTTCATAACTCTGAAAATGGCATCAAATAGTAGTATCATCTGAATAGATAAAGGTATGTAGTTTCAAGCCATCAAAGGCCCAGGGCCGCCGAGAGGGAGGGACTGGCGCCGCAGTCCCCAGTATCCACCCACCCACCCCCGTCATTAGCCCCCCTCTGTCCGCCACCGGGCCACGCCCCCTGCATTCAAATCACAGCGCCTCACCTCCGTGTGAAAGCGCAGCAGCGGCAGATGGTCTTCCTTCAGGCCTTCCCTCCCTGTGTCCCGCCCTCATGGAAGTTACATCAGACGAGGGCGGGACACAGGAAGAGAAGGGCCCGAAGGAAGGCGATCTGCCGCTGCTGCACTTTCACATGGAGGTGAGGTGCTGTGATTTGAATACAGGGGGGCCCGGCGGGTGGAGACTGGGGACTGCGGTACGGTGGCCTCGGGGGGGGGCGGCGCCCGGCCCAGTCTCTCGGCGGCCCTGCAAACGTCTTGCCCAATGACTGTAGCAACAAAATAAAAAAAATTGATGAAAGGGATAATCCCTTTCCTTTGAGTTTATCTCCTTTCTCCTTCATCCTATGACCCCTTGTTCTGACGGATTCAGGGTGAGGAAAAACTTAAGGGTCCAGCACTAGGCATGAAACTTAAGATTTAGGACTTTAAGGTGCTCATTTTCAAAGCATAAGTATGTCTCAAAATGGCCAAAAATCCATTCATCTGTCAAAAACGTCCAAATAACTATTTTCAAAAGGCAGAATCTGGACGTCTTACCCTTTTCATCCGAAGAGCAAAGGGGGCATGCTGTGGGCGAGTTTAGGGAGGGCCTATCCAACAGGGATGGATTATTATTGTACTTAGCTCTTTTAAATGCTTGAGTCAATGTTTTTTTTTTTGAGTAACCCCTTTTTTTTAATCTGTTGACCAAATGTTTTGCTTGTTTCTTATACATACTTGTCAGAACAGATTCTCCATATTCTTAACATCTGAGAGAAAGGTAAACTAAATGAACTATCATTATGAAGGAAGGTGTTCCTTTCTGTTTCTTTTTTATTTATTTATTTATGCATTTACATTTATATCAAAACAATGTTAACACACTTGTCAAGAAAATAACTATATTGTTCAGCAAAATTATAGCAAGTTACAAACATCAAATAACTAAAGAATTACACAGCAAGTTAATCAAAGTCCTCATTAATAGGATTCAAAATTTACCATAGTGGATAATAAAGGAAAGAAAAATATTTCTCAAGAAAGCTAAACTAGGCCGGATTTCCATTTAAGAAATTCAAAGTACCCTTTCTTCACATAGAGCTCATACTAATTACTCCCCTGACCTTTTGCAGCCAAGAAGGAGGAGAGCTGAGAAGGATCATAGAAGACATACTTATTAGATTGATATTTAATCAGGCATTTACAGGGGTACTTTAAGAAGAAAGAACCACCTAACTGAATTACACCTGGATGCATAAGTAAAAATCTTTGTCTCCGTTTTTGAGTTTCTTTAGTCACATCAGGGAAGAGATGCACCTTCAATCCAAGAAAGCTTTTATGCTTATTCTGGAAGAAAAACCTCATCAACTAGTTTTTATCTGGTGATAAGGCTACAGTGGCAATTAACGTAGAAGATTTTATTAAATTAGTATCTGAGGATTCCAATATCCTTGAAATATCTGATGCCAAGTTTTCCTGAGATATTTGGTATTTTTGAGGTAAATGATATGTTTGTGTAAAAGGTGGAACCATTTCTTCAGAAACCCCCAATATCTCAGTTATATACCTGTTAAGCATTTCTCTCGGTAGCACCCCTATTTTTTTTAGAAAAGTTCAAAAAGCGGATATTATTATTTCTAGTTACATTTTCTAGGAACTCAGTTCGTCTCCTTAAGATAGTTAAATGTTTAATCATAGTCTCTTGCTGTAATTGTACTACTTTCAGTTCTTTCTCCATATCTGTTTGTCGTTTTGCAATTGTCTCAACCCTGGTTTCAGTACCTTGAGCCTTTAGGTTCAAAGAAACTTCCTGAGATATTTGTTTTATTTGCGTGCTTAGGGATTGACCCAAGTCCACAATCAATGTCCATAAAGTATCCATAGTAATTTCAGTAGGTTTTCGAAGTAAAGGAAATTGTACCTCTGTTACACCAGAAGAGAGTTGCACTCTAGGTTCTCTAGGTTGCACTCTAGGTTTCCCCTGAACTTGGCTGCAAGTTGCTGTTAATGTCCCTCCAGAAGCACCTTGCTCTTCTAAGGCCACTTTCTCCGCTTGTTGTCTATCCTCCTCGGTCTGTTGAACTGCTGCACTCTGTGGTGGCGTCCAACTGGAAACCGGCTTCGACGTGTTCATTCCGGAGAGCTGCAGGGGAGGCGCTCTCTCATCAGGACTGAGCAACAGCTCCAGCCCAGAGGTCTCCGTGGCGTTTCCACCTTCACCCGGAAGACCTAGCGGGCGCGGTCCCGGTGTAATCGGCAACTCAGATCTATGATAGTAAGTAGTTATTGTGGATTGCGCTGGGGGAATTTGCCGTGAAGGGGGAGCAGAGGAGGAAACATGGCCCCTTCTTTTAGGCATTGTCTCCGAGAGCTTACGGAATGTCCGACCTAGGCAGCGGCCCTTTCTGTTTCTTTTATAAAGGTCTTAGTGATGAAACCAGTGTTGTTTAATTCAATGCGCACATTCAAAAAAATGGATGCTTGTGGAGGAGTGCTGTTTGGTGAACTGTATGTTTTCATCGCAGCTGTTTAACCATCGATTAAATTGAACAAGACTTGTACTTTTCCATAACATGAAGATGTCTTCCATGTACCGCCACCAGCAAACTATCATATCTTTAAACAGGAATAGACCATGGACGTGATCACAGAGATCAAGTCGTCAGTGGTGATTAATCTTTCCAATACGCAATTAACAAACCATAAAGAAACAGTCCTGAGGCATGAACCTCAAAGAAAAATTAAGTCTGGCAGATATTACAAGGACATCAGAAATCAAAGAACAGAACAATAAAGGACATTATAGATGTGGCACAAGAGGTTAGCCCAAAAAAAAAAAAAAAAAAAAGAAAGAAAAGGAAACATTGAATCAAGCATATAACAGGGAACTTCTTTTAGAAGTTCCGAGTGCCAAGAATTCATCAAACGACATCTGAACAATGGTATTGAAATATACAGATGCTGGTTCCAAAGTAGCAGATATTAAACGTAACAGATGCGAGATTGTTCAAACGCATCCCATGTTCCAGCAAAAAAGCTTGAGAATAGCATTTGCAAGAGGCATGAACCTCAAAGAAAAATTAAGTCCGGTAGACATTACAAGGACATCAGAAATTAAAGAATGGAACAATAATGGACATTATAGATGTGGCACATGCCACATTTGTAAAGTGTCCTTACAAACAGATAATTTTGAAGACATTTTGAATGGCAAATGGTATCCCTTGAAACACTTTACCAATTGTTTAACAAAATATGTTGTATATGTGGTAAAATGCCCATGCAACAAACTGTATGTTGGAATGACGACCAAGTCTTTGAGGATACAAATGTTAGAGCACAGAGACAGAATGTAAATGAGATGCTTGTGCGACACTGTATTCAGTATAAACATTGTTTTGATACATTGAAATGTTGTTGCAATGATAAAATCTGTGCAACAAAACGGGGAAGTGATCAAAAGTTGAAGCTGCAAAGATGTGAAGCCAGGTGGATTTTTCAAATGAAAACTCTAGAACCGAATGGTTTAAACAACATGATAGATTAGAATGCTTTTTACTGAGTTAACTTTAAATGGTTCTCTGCAAAGGAAGTGATGTCACAGAATGTTTAAATAGCTCTATATTGGCGGATGACGTGTAAGCACCATCTTTAAAAGACAAGATCTTGAAAAGAAAAAGGACTTTTATGCGAACCAGGGTTGGTTAGTGAGTAAATCAGATAACGTTTCAAAAGTTAACAGAATGTTTCTTTTACAGAAAGATTGATGTCCTAAACAAACTTCTACCAAAACAGCACGAGTTCCTGAAGAAGCCGTACTGCGTGAAACGGTGGCCCCATAGAACTTAAGCTAAGTGCTGTGCTATTAGATGCTGTTAAGTGTTTTGTTCATGATCATTTTGAACATTTTTCTCAAATTATTTTGATTGAGGTACACTTAAAAAAAAAATTTTTGTTTGCACTTTTTCAAAAAAAGGGAGTTTTGTGGAGATCGATGAAAGAAACCTAAAACCAGCACGACATTCATAAGATTGGTTACACCCATGGTTTATTCCATGGTCTCCTTTTCTCCTTAAAAATCACGTTTTAACTTTAAAACATATGAGATTGATAGGTGTTCACACTGAGTTTGGTATAGTCTTACTTTGATATAACAAAGTTTTTGATACTGCATTGGCATTGATTTATAAACACTGTCGCCAGCTAAGTTAGACCTGGATATTTAATGCCAGGACCAGTCTGGGCACTGACATGGAATATCCGGGTCTGACCAGACTGCTGCTGGCTGCTCACACTTATGGGGCTCCTGGCCTATATTCAGCTGGGGCCTGCATAAGATACATATTCAGGTCCCAGCTGAATATTGGCCAGAACTTGCATTAAGTGGCTCAGTTCTCTCTTCCCTTGCTCCCCGCTGATTCTTTTTTTTTTTTTAAATCATTTATTTATAATTTTTCATTTTACAAGGGTCACTTGCAAACAGTTATACAGAGATTACTGCACATTAATACAATATAAGAAGAAAACAATCCCAACTAGATATATGGATTATATACAATCTTTCTCTTTCTTAGACCACAAAGTGAAGAAAAATAGGGAGAGTGAAATAAGACAAGGAGATCAATTAAACAGTAAACAGAAAAAAGAAAACATGGTATTATCCTGATTATCCCCAGATATTACTCATCTAATTCATTATTCCACATTGATCATCTGGTTGGCTTCTTCAAGTCCCAATACGGTGTATAGTCAATTCATTTCATTAAGAACATACTTATTGTCCAAATTTTAGTTAGAAATAATACATCTGATTACATTCTCTCTCTTTTAAAAACCAGAAGTTATTTAACAATACATATACTTAAATCTCTAATTCAAATCCCACTGATTAAAGCAATCCCAGTTTTCACAGGCTTCACTCCTTTCGAAGTAATAATTAAGGAAATATTTCTGAGGAAAACTTAGGAGTCATACCTGGAACTCTGGGAAAAACAGTAATCTCGACATTAATCATCCACAATAACATCCACCTTATTATTCAAAGTTTCTGATCCGTTATCATTTTCAGGATCATAACCACTTCTTGCATGTGTAGAACTACATTTGTTATATCAATTTTTCACTCTCAAAGGGTTCAGTCAAATTGTCCATGTAACTCTCCAATAAGATTATATCTGAAACAAAGTTATTTACTACCGCCGTTAGGTCCCGAAGCACCTTCCAGATGGTATTCAATGTAACCTCCACGGAAGCCAAAAACTCCAATGTGATTTCTCTTGAGGTGTTTAGGAGTGGTTCCGCCGATTCGGGTTCTGCTGTAAACGTCCTCTGTTTCAGCATATGCCTCTAACTCACTCCTCCACTCCTTTAGACATGGTGGTTGAATAATTTGGGAGCGATGGAGTTGTTTTTCCAGGTCCAAGAGCGTCGACGCTCCTTCGCTGGCGCTAATCAAAGGACTCGCCAACCCTTTCATCTGTGGGCAGTTCGATGCGCAGCGGTCCCGCACTTGCTGCTCAGGGGACAAAACACTGGCCATCAGTGGCTGACCGCCGGTTGTTCCCTTCCTCTCAGTTAAGGAAAGTGCAATTGCAGAGAGGAAATTTACATAAAGAAGACAAAACTTCAGAGGGCAGCTGGGCCGTTGGGCATATGAACTTCAGGTCACCATCTTACCGCTCTCCCAGTTTGGGACACTCTTTGTCTGGTTTCTCCTCAGAGGCCTGTCTGATATGGGTAAGCCTTCAGCATAGCCCTCTGTGTCATTGAAACACAGAAGCCCCTCCACCACTACATGGTGGTGTCCCTTTGGAGGGGGCTGACAGGACAGTTAACAGTAAATGCAAACTGTTAAATGAATGGGTCCAAATACAAAAAAAAGAACATAGGCAATGGAAAACATAAATCCAAATAGACCAAAATGTTGCATTCCCTGGTTGCCTCTTATCCATGGGAGCACTCAAGCACCAACTAGCCCACTTCAAGGTTGAATTTTCATATTTCCCCCTCCCCAACCAAGCACACAATACACTCCCCACATATACCACAATCACAACAAACCCCAGTCCCCCTATTCACCCCCCACCCAAGGCAAGGCTCCAGCCTGTACAACAGGGAAAATTGTTCGTTGCTCTACACAGTGAGTGAATTAAAAAAGCCCAACAAGTCCATGAACTATGAGATCCCAGAATCAAAATTTGCTTAAGTACCATCTTTCGTCACGTGACACTTGACATGTACAGGGAGAAGATTTTTATGATTAAAGCACGTAAATTATGGAATAGTTTGCTGCTTGCATTTGTGTGATGCACAATTGATTCTCCCATTCAGGAAGCAGTTAAAGGCATTTTTATTCCTGCAAGCTTTTGCTGCTATATAATGTATTGTATGCAATGTACAACTGATTTTCCTTTTTAGAAAGTAGTTAAAGGCATTTTTAATTGCAGCAAGTTCAGGCTATTTGTGAAATGTTTGTATATTTAGTTATAGGATAAAATGGGATGTTTGACCATGGAACACCAAAAACTGGATAGATTGATCTTAAAAACACTTCTTTATTGGTGAAAAAAGACTCGACACAAACGTTGTGTTTCGGCCATAGACAATTGGAATGCCAGAGTGAACATGATGGTTTTATTTGCATTTTATGTGTTTTTATGTGAAAATTATTATGGATGTGGAGGAAGTGACATCACAGACCTAAATGGCAGCTTGAAAATGGAGCTCCCATGTAACTGCCAAGAATTAGCTTAATTAACAGTTTTCCTCAACGCTATATCACACGGGGTACATTCCCGATTGGAGGGCACGGAGTGCTGCATGGGTTATGACGGCCTTGCAAGCGAAAAACTTTGGATTTACAAGCATATGCATTTCAGCGGAAAACGATGTCTCCGGCTATGCACCCCAAGGAACATGGTGCCCGAGCTGTTGAGAGCCAACAGATCTCGCTGGAGACCTCGCTTACCAGTGAGATCGGAGAGGTGCCTTTACCACAGCATGATACATGGGCCACATTATGCACTTGTCTTCAAGAAATCAGATCAGATTTAAAGGCAATGCGCCAAGACTTGGCAACGTTGGGAGCAGACCCTGTGGAGAAATAGTGCAACTGGGTAATCGCATGGTATTGAACAAAAAACGATGCCCTGGCTCCGGAAATCCGTGCAATAGGGCACCAAAGTGTGCCTGCTGGCTGCCACCTGTCCAGAATAGTCATTAAACAAAAGCCTTCATACTCCAACCTGACGTTTTTGTGATATAAAGCCATCAAACACTCCTTCGCCACAAAATTAAGCATCTGGGCTAGTATAGGCCCAGGCTGCTAAGCATCAAGGCGTAGAGGCCCAATGCGATAAACTCATTGAAATTAGAAGCCCCAGGCAGCTATATCTAAACTGAGCTTCTACGGGAACCATGTTTTCACAAGGATCCACAAATCCTTCACCAACACTGCTTCAGGCACTCTCACGATGTGCAAATTATTCCGCAGGCCTCTATTCTCTTGGTTCTCAAGGTGTTTGAGCAGTTATTTGCAAAGTTCTTCTAGGCCCCGCACCTTCCCTTCCAGCTCCACAGTGCCATCCTTGTGCTGCGACATGCATTGCTCCACATGCATGAGCTGGGTTACCTGGTTTTCCAGGCCCTCCTTTATCTCATCCACAGTAATCTGTAATTTTGTCAACGTATTGTCCAGGATGGCCTAGAGATTTCAGGTGAGCTTTCTAATAGCCTCTTCCTGGAGGGTGAAAACTGGTGACGTTGGTGAGGTCCCGGATGCCATTTTGGAAAGCTCAGGCTGCTCCACTGGTCGCAATGTGCGAAGCGGCATGGTGCAGCCACAATCCTCTACTTGCAGCATACCTAACTCTACCTTGGCCAATAGGTATCGAGGTCGGCTGCCCACCGAAAAAAAAATCAAAGAAAAGTTGTCAATTGCCCCACATTTTAGGCGTTATTATGGGAATCGGGAGCAGAGCTAGAGGCAACAGCCACAGCTCAGAATACTATCATGTAACCCCTCTCCCCTGCTAATTCTGTGCTCCCTCCTGAACGTGCCTCCCCTGAGATAGGCTCCCTCCCACCAGAGATCATCTAGAGCTCACAACAGCCCCAGTGGTTATAAAGAAAGGCCTGTACCAGGCAGACTTCTATGGTTTGATTCTCAAAAATGGCAACGATGGAACAGGATCAAGTATATGGATTTATACCACATTCATATGGTATGGTATGAGTGCAGGTGTAATATATTTTAGTGGTGGAGGGGAGACATCATATAATGGAACTCAGTGAGTACAATGTTGCTAGTTAGTAATACTATTATGATTGAGCCAGTGAATCCAAATTGATAATGAATGTGACTGTTAGGCAGACTAGACCCGGTCTGCGGCTCCTCACTACCTCTCTACCCTCATCTCCCCCTATGTTCCCACCCGTAACCTCCGCTCACAGGACAAATCCTTCCTCTCCGTACCCTTCTCCACCACTGCCAACTCCAGGCTCCGCTCATTCTGCCTTGCCTCACCCTATGCCTGGAACAATCTTCCTCAACCCCTACGCCAAGCCCCCTCCCTACCCATCTCCAAATCTGTGCTTAAAACTCACCTCTTCAATGCTGCTTTCGGCACCTAACCTTTCGAGAAATATAGTAAGCCCTATCAGATCGACTCTACACTTGTCTTTTAGATTGTACACTTGTCTCTAGATTTACACCTGTCTTTTAGATTGTACACTTGTCTTTAGATTGTACACCTGTCTTTTAGATTGTAAGCTCCTTGAGCAGGGACTGTCCTTCCATGTTAAATTGTACAGCGCTGCGTAACCCTAGTAGCGCTTTAGAAATGTTAAGTAGTAGTAGTAAGTCAAGCAGCCGCTTGAGCAGGAGCGAGTGAGTATTGCTCCTGCATAGAAGACCCTGGGGGGGGGGGGGGGGGGATCTCAAAATGCACTGTTTTGGGGGTGGGATCTGAGGGTGTACTCAGTCTCTGGGGGGGGGGGTTGGAGTCAGAAGGGGATTCGGGAAGAAGGGCTGTCAGAATCACTAGAGGAGGGGGAATTGGGAGAGGGAGCACACCAAATAACATGGGCTGCTATTTGGAAGCTATGCAGGTGCCGGCTGATATTCACTGCTAGCATCTGCATAGCTAAGTTACCAAAGTTAGGACTGCTTTTTATGCGGCCCTATCGCCTTGACTGTCAACTGGTCAGTTTCTTTCGTTATATTTTAGAACATATTAACAATTTGGAACATAATGAGCATACATTTGGTAAGCTGGTCAATTATAGATGTTTTGCAGTTACAAGTGGGATGCCACTTAATATTCATGGTGTCTCTTTTTGGCCAATAAGGAGAATTATGGTGTCAGATAATTAAAACTAAAAATAATGAAAAATCAAAAGCGATCTTTTTCAAGAAGGTATCAGAAGTATCGAACCCTCCCCTAAAAACAAGACCTGTGACCAAACTATGTTTCACTTAATGCAGAATTAACTATTCTCATCTTATGCTACAGAAAAAGAGGGGGCCCAGGGCCTGTGTTAGAGGTGGGCATACAGGGTAATTATCCTGGGCCCCCATCTCACTGGGGGCCCCAAATCTGCCTGAAGTTGAAAGAGGGACAATTTGCATGCAAGCTTTGGGGCCCCTCACTCTTTTTCTGTAGCATAAGATGAGACTAGTTAATGCTGCATTAAGTGAAACATAGTTTGGTCACAGGTCTTGATTTTTTTTTTTTGTTATATTTTATCTTTTTTATACATAGTAAACAAGTATTAACTTGTAAAGAAAAATCCACTATTACAATTAAATCTAAAGATATTATTCATAACACAAATTAAGTATTATAGCTTCATTTAAAGTCCACAACAGGAGTCCAAGATTCCTAAATACGAGAAAACAGGTAAACTTTATAAATCAAATTTTGAGATACAGACGAGTTTCTATTTGACTTTACTTAACTAGGATCTCTCTTAGATGTTAAAAAAGATGACAATTGGTCAGGATCAAAATAAACATATTTCACGGCTTGATAGGAGATTAAACATTTACAAGGATATTTAAGGTAAAAAGTTGCGCCAAGTTGAAGTGTCTCCTGTCTCATCTGTAAAAACTTTTGTCGTCGCCTTTGCGTTTCCCTCGCTAGATCTGGAAAAACACGAGTTTGCAAACCACAAAAGGTTTTTTCTTTATTCTGAAAAAACTTCTTTAAAATCCAGATCTTGTCCAAAGGTAACGCTACTGTGGCCAACATAGTAGTTGGTGTTATCTGTTCTGAATCCGACATTTGAAGAAGGGCAGAAACATCCAGTGGTTGCGCATTCTGAATATTATTCCTTTGTAAAGGATCCAAACCCTTCACAGGTATATAAAAAACCTGTGAAAAGGGTGGCATATCTTTATCTTCTATCTCTAGAATTTCTCTGAGGTAATTTTTTAGCATCTCTCGAGGGGAGATAAGTGGTTGTCGCGGAAAATTTATAAAACGCAGATTATTAGATTTTGAAGTATTTTCCAGCATTTCTGATTTTCTCCTTAAATTAACCAAGTCTTTAAGCATTGTTGTTTGCTGTGATTTCAACTCTAAAACATCCTTTTCCTGTTTAGCCAAATCTGCTTTAACTATTTTCACCTCATTCTCAATTTCTGTTACCTTCCAATCTAATATCACAACTTCATTTCTTATTTTCCTCATCTGGGGGCACAAAAACTTCCCCATTTCTGCAATCAACTGCCATAGATTGTCCAACGTCACTTCATCTGGTTTCTGAAAAAGTTTAGCAAATGCAATACGCTCACTCTCTTCCTGTGAAACATGAGATAACAGGGAAGAAGCTGACAAATCTCCCACGTTCTCCGTTAAGGCTAACACTGCCTCCCGTCCAGTTCCACCTTGTAACACTTCGGTATTCAGGGCTAAGGACGCCGTCACTGGAGAACTACTTCTCACAGGCTGGGGAGGAGGGGCCCTTGCGTCGGGGCTCAAAGAAACTTCCAGTTCAAGGTTCAGCTCCTGGTCTCCTATCCTGGGCTGTTCCAGCGAACCGCTCACCGACGCTGCTGTCGAAACCTGAGCTCGTTGCAGATAAGATTCAATCAAGCCAAAAGCTCTGCCCCTTCTCTTCGGCATTACAAGGTAATTAGAGAATAACAGTAAAATCTGGAGGAGCTCTAAAACACGTCTGCCTCAGTCAGCGGCCATCTTGGAACTCCCACAGGTCTTGTTTTTAGGAGAGGGTTCGATACTAGAAAATGAGTCTGAGACCTTCACTGGATGGTGGCCCACAAAGTGTCATCTGCCCACTGTTCCCATACGCATGTTTATCTGGGCTCCATTGGCTCCACAGTTGTGAAAGTGTGTAAGCAGCAATTAACAACAATTTAGGTGAGCAAGGCTAGTCACTAACAGAGAACCACTAACTAGTAGCAGAGAACACGTTACAGTTGGAGGTTCAGCCGACAGAGGGGATGGGATGTCGGGAAGCTTTGCCAGGATCGAACAGGAGTTTTCCCAGAGGAATGGGCGCTTTAAACCCTGCCCAAAGCCCAGTTCTGGGCTGCTCCACCCTCCGGCAAACCGCCCTCTAATTGCTCAGTGAGACATTTGCCCAAAGCCTTCCAAACCCTGGGTGGAACGCTGGCCCAATTCCGTACATGGCAGCTGCCATATTAAGCGCTGCCATGCTGGGAGTTCTCCAGCGGGCTTATTCTTACCCTGATTGTCAATGACAAATCATAAGATATCTGCAGACACTTGATCAAAGAAAAATATCAATTTGCATAGTTTGGCTACCTTCTAAACCAGGCCTCATTTTAAGTTCACTATTAATGGAATCAGCTGATCATTAGGGTATGAATATATGGCTGAATATTTGCCACAAATTTGTCAGTGTTGCAAATTTGTATGCTGTCTTTTCAGCTTGTGACAAGTAATATATATATATATTTAATCTTGGTCCAGTAGCCTTCTTTATATTGTTGCCACTTAGGATTCTTCCTTCATTTTTAATTATTCTCTCTTATCCTAGCCATCTTACATCCTTCGTCTGCTTGAGCAGCATGGACCAAGGTTTTCTCTTGAACTTAATACAAACGCATTCTTGAAACAGCCAGTGGTGCTTTTCAAGTTCAAGTTTATTTGATACCCTGCCTTCCAGGCAAACCATCAAGGCAGTTTACAATATAATCAATAATTTTGACAAAGGAAAAACAAGAACTGAAAGAGCAGGATAAAAAGTTACATTTAATAAAAGAAGAAGAGAGAGACAACAAACCCAGCAATTGTTCACCCCCATTTGGCTGAAAATGGTGTTATCCTGCCTCAAACGTTTTGTGAACGAAATGAGTCTTCAGAGATATTGTAAACTGTTGATGGGAGGGAGTGTCACAGTGCAGGTCTGCTAATATTGAACACTGAATTCCCTGAAAGTGTCAAGAAAGATTTGATGGACCATGAGGAGATTTTGCTGCAAAGAACGGAGTGTCCATGAACTGGAATATGGGATCAGATAACGACAAAGAAAAAGTGGATGGCCTGAATGATAAATTTTGTGAACAAGTGCTCTACTTTCAGTAGTGGGAGTTAATTTGACTGAATTTAAAATGATAGCCTCTTCTTTAGGGGCTGTAAATATTACCATATTCCACAACATCTCGAGTCCATGCCAGCCCTAAGATAGCGGTTTTAAACCTGACACAGGGGACTCCCAGTGAATTTAGGATTAAGGACATCTATGATGGATATGTATGTGAAAGATTTACATGCAGTGGAGGCAATGCATGCACATTTAACTTATGCAAAATTCACTGCAGATATCCCGAAAACCTGGAAGAAAAGGTTTGGGAACTATAGCCCCAGGAGCAGCAGCTCAGTTTTGGAATATTGCAAGGTCACGGGACTAGTACCTACATAACATAACTATCTATTTTTTAATCTGCTATTGACCTTGTGGTTCTATGCGGAGAACAATAAAGATTCTGGACATGACTAGGAACTAAAACACATACTACATACAGTCCAAGAAAATACTATATTACACAGTTACTTACTTCCAAGCGCCTAAGCCAGCTTCCCAACGATCTGCAAACATTAGAACTACATTCATCACTTTCATTATTGCTTCTTTCACTGAGCTAACCTAAAATAACATAAACATTAATGATCAGAAGTAATTTCTGTGTTAAAACATATTACTTAATTTCACTCAAAGCTCATAGCTATTCCACAATTTAATCTGTCATTCCCACAACATGTAAACAAAAGTTGTATATAAAATAGTGCTAGAAATCATTATCAAATGCATGCACAATATGCCAAAAAAACATCAGCCTGATTCCTTAGATATCGGCATATCCTATCCATCTTGGGAGTGTAATTAAGCTTAAACAGGTCCAGGAGCTCTTTGAGAATGTATATTCCATGATGTTTAAGTCCTTTACTACTGTGGACTGGTTTAACCAATGGGACAACTCACTTAAGGAGGATGCTTCATATGAGCAGTATTTTTGATTTCTTATAATTTGTGTTTTATATTTATACACTTGACCACATTTCTTCAAAGTTTCTGAGAGCCCAAGTACTGCTATTATGACATTACTTAAGAAAACCAACAAACCATCTGCATACAGCAAGAATGTGTGATTTCTGCACTCAAAATGGAAACCTATTAACAACAGATTGGACCTAATGTCCTGCACAGTATCTCTAGAGTGAAGTTGAAAATCAGAAGTAAGGTATCTGTTTTGGAGACTCAAAATTGGGATGCTCTCTGTTGAAGAGCCATTTTGACAAATTTTTATTTTTTCACAATTATCAACTATTTTACATTATCACACATTGCTAGAAAAGAAATCTGAAGATTACAGGAAACACATTATATATCTACCAGCCGATACAAAGTGATTTAAGCAAGCAGGAGAGACTCCTGCCCGCTTAAATTGCCTGATGCTGTCTAATACCTGATATTCAGCAGCATTAAAGTGGGCACTGCTGCTAAATATAGCCTCTGTCTGTTGGAAAAAAAAAAGGCAGGTCAGGGAGGTACAGGGGGTGGCATTAGGGAGGAGCCTGGGGTTATGCAGGTGCCAACAATATGCAGTGCTGGGTATCCGGCATGCAGACAATTCCCACCGGGAAAATTCCCTCCTAGGGCTTTTCTCCAAGGTGGACAATTCCCTCCTAGGACTGTTTCCCAATGGCTATTTCTTACTGGCATGTAGTTTTTGTTGTTTTTTCTTGTTGGTGTTCTGTTGGTGTTTTTTTCCTTATGGATCGTATTTTTTATGAGACGTGTTGTTGCTTGGCGTGGATGTGTTGGTAATATTTTGTGTTAGTTTTTAAACATACATTATATTTTCAACAATTGGCAGGCAGCCATAATGGAGGGTACCTCACTCTTCAGGTTTGTTTTTGAAATTTTCATAGTTTTTTATCTTTCCAGAGATCGTGCAGATTTAAATTGGGAGTTACACTGAGCTATATGATTCGGGTTCTCTAAAGCAGCTAGTAGTGAAACGTGGCCCATGTTGGGACCCAGGATCTACTTTAAGATAAGTAGTAGTTTTCGTTTGATTTCAAAACTCTTTGAGATGGTGAGAATTATGAGACAATTGATATAAATGACACTTATTTTGCCCAAAATTGAATATTTCCAGACACAGTGTGCAGTGAAGTGAATGAAGAAGAGCTTTCCCTTAGGGATATTATGTACCCATGCTGGTCTCTTCCAAATTCTGAGCACACACTTAACATTTGAAGGAACTAGGTTTGGTGCGGACAGTGGTGTGCTTGTAAACGTTTAACAACAGGCTCTCTCCACGGTCCACCTCTGCGCCCCCCCACCCCCAAACTGCAGAGCTGGCTATAGCCGAGGAGAGAGCCTGGGGAGGGGGCAATGCATTACTCTCTCCAGGAAAAAAAAAATTAAATGATCCCAGGTTCCAATCTAATTCATGTTTAATGTGGGATAAAATGCCATAAATAAGTAAATAAATATAAACTTTTAACGTTGAGCACCTGATTCTCAAAGTGGACATATTCCAAACACTAAAATGAAAATAAAATGATTTTTTCTACCTTTGTTGTCTGGTGACTTTGTTTTTCTGATCATGCTGGCCCAGTATCTGATTGTGCTGCTATCTGTCCTCTTAACTTCGTTTCCAGGGCTTCCTTTCCACTTATTTCTTTACTTTCCGCCTTTCTTCTTCATTTCTTGCCCTATATCCGTAAGTAAAAGCTGGGTCCTCCACAGACTTGACTATCCAGTGGATCCAGCTTCTGCCTATTTTCTCCATCCATGTGCAGTTTTTCTCCTCTCTTCCTTTTCCCTCATCTCCTTCCTCTCTCTTCCCTCCATCCACGTCCAGCATTTCTTCTCTCTCCCTTCCCTCTCCTCCATCCATGTTCAGCATTTTTCCTCTCCCCCCTCCATCCATGTCCAGCATTTCTCCTCTCTCCCCTCCATTCACGTTCATCTCACTTCCTCTCTCTTCCCTCCCCTCCATCCATGTCCAGCATTTTTCTCTCTCCCTTCCCCTCCATCCATGTGCATCTCCTTCCTCTGTCTTCCCTCCCCTCCATCCATGTCCAGAATTTCTTCTCTCTCCCCTCCATCCATGTGCATCTCCTTCCTGTCTTCCCTTCCCCCCCCTCCATCCATGTCCAACAATTTTCCTCTCTCCCTGCCCTCCCCTCCCTCCATCCATGTCCAGCAACCCTCCTCTCTCCCCTGCCCTCCCCTCCATCCACCCATGTCCAGCAACTCTCCTCTCCTCTTCCCTCTATCCGCCTATGTCCAGCAACTCTCCTCTCCCCTGCCCTCCACCCATATCCAACAACTCTCCTCTCCCCTGCCCTCCATCCAGCCATTCTCTTCTCTCCCCTGTCCCCCTCCATCTCCATCCACCCATGTCCAGCAACTCTCCTCTCCCCTGCCCTCCATCCACCCATATCCAGCAACTCTCCTCTCCCCTGCCATCCATCCATATCCAGCAATTCTCTTCTCTCCCCTGCCCCCTCCATCCTTCCATACCCAGCAATTCTCTTCTCTCCCCTGCCCCCTCCATCCATCCATACCCAGCGATTCTCCTCTCTCCCCTGCCCTCCCCTCCTGCTCCCATCCATGTCCAGCGATTCTCCTTTGCCCCCATCCTCCCCTCCCATTCCACCTGACCGCCCCTCTTCTCCCCCCAACATCCCCCTTTTTCTTTCTGCCACAGCACCCTGTGTGGTTTAAATCTTTTTTATTACCTCCGTTGAAGCGGCCGCGTCATTGAAAGCCCTGCCCTTCTCTAGCCTTCCCTTCGTGAGTTCGTTCCCTCAGAGTCCCACCCGCGTGGAAAGAGGAAATGACGTCAGAAGGCGGGACTCTGAGGGAACGAACTCACGAAGGGAAGGCTAGAGATGGGCAGGGCTTTCAATGACGTGGCCGCTTTGACTGAGGTAATAAAAACGATTTAAAGCGCCCCCAGGGCAGCAAAGCAAATGAGGGCAGTGGTGGGAGGGGAGGTAAATGGGGTAAGCATGGCTTGTGGTGCCCTCCTGCCATGCTTACCTCATTTACTGGAGCCGGCTCGCCATGCTGAACAACCGGCTCGCAAGATCTTTAAAAAATTAACAACCAGCTCTTGCGAGCCGGCTCTTGCACACCACTGGGTGTGGAGGAGTAGCCTACTGGTTAGTGCAGCGGACTTTGATCCTGGGGAACTGGGTTCGATTCCCACTGCAGCTCCTTGTGACTGTGGGCAAGTCACTTAACCCTCCATTGCCCCAGGTACAAAATAAGTACCTGTATATATGTAAACCGCTTTGAATGTAGTTGCAAAATACCACAGAAAGGCGGTATATCAAGTCCCATTTCCCTTTCCCTAAATAGCTGTGGGTTTTCTTTGTATGCAATTCAGTATTATTATACCCCAGCACTTTTTGATCACTTTTTCCCCACATGGAATTTGGGACTTCCTTTCGTGTGGCAAAACCATGATGTGTAATTATCAAGATGATTGTGGCAGTCTCCATGTAACAGACCCATAGAAACCAGCATCTTGGATATATGATTAAAGTGGTGTGGCTAGGAAGAATTTCTATGACATTCTGGAGCATGACCTGTGAACATTTCTTGTGACAGAGGGATGTAGAGTAGGTGGGCGGGGGTAATGGTTATGGCAAGACATGGGTGCGGCTTAAACCTGAAGTGAATAATGATTTTCCGAATTGTGAGTGGGACAGGGCTTAACCCAGAAGTGAACCCTGGCTGATTTCATCTGCTCAAAATGTGCAAATTAGGTTTGATAAAGCTATATAAATTATATTTGTATATTAAGACATCATCTTCCTATGACTTTAACTATTCATTCTGTTTTGACCTGAAGACGGAAGTAGTTCCCAAAAATTAGTGAAGAAATACATTTTGTTGAAATTTCCACAAAGTGAAAGGTAAATAAATTGCAAACAAAAAAAAAATAGCAGCAGCTTAGGACCTTATATGGCAGTGAGCAAATGACTCTTACCTTAGTTGACTATTAGCAGGATAGAGATACTGTATATTGAACAGGTAGTTTTGGTAGATGAGGATGAGTAAGAGGCTTGGGGGGGGGGAGAAGAATTAATATCAGAGGAACAAGCTTTTCAGGAAACAATTTTTGTCTACTGTAGTAAAAGTTACAAGATCACTTAAGATACCTTTTCTCTCAGTAGACAGCGATCATGGATTGTAGACAAGTATCTATAATGAATTTTTATCAGCTGATCTAGATCCTTTGCGTCTTCTACTTGATGTTGAAATTCCAAACCTGTACTATGAAGAATCTTTAGAAAAAAAGATACGCATTAGTAGTTGAAAATATATTGATCCAAGGTATGAAGAGATTGCTTATTGCAATGAAATCTTTAACTGTCTTCTCCCTTTAAAATCTACAAAATGTAATGCTTATAATGGAAGCACTATGATAAAAGCCATACCATAATATAGTGCAGTCCATGAAAAGAGATAAGAAACTAAAAATTAGAATAAAACATTTTCAATAGAAGTTACCAGAAATATATCTTTATATATCTATCTATATATAGATAGATATCTATATCTATAGTGAAATTACTTACTTATAAATGTTATTTTCTAATAACAGCTCAATAGGATAATAAAAATTATTACGTGACTATTACATACATACAAGGGAATAAGTAGAGAGAGCTTAGTAGAACAATTTTGTGCACATGTGGAAAGGGACACGTATACCATTGGCTCTGTACAGGAAAGAAAAAACACAGTTCTCCAAAGGAGAAGTAGGTGAGCTGTGTGATGTCACTAAGATACTAGCAGAAAACAATTATTATAGGTAGGTATTGTCTTTCGTAACAAGCAGACTCATTGTGAGTTTCAATTGTGGACTTAAGATAGCTTACTCCTGGGGGAATTCTTTGCAAAATTTTTGAAAATTCTATGCACAATATTTACACATTTTATAAAATTCTGCATTGTTTGTAGTGGTTTTGCACAGAATTGCCCAATCATAAGGCTTGAAATTCCCTCCAAAGGCTCCAGCCTTCCCTGTTCCATCTCTCACTCCCGCTGCAGTTCTCTCTCCCTCTAACACTCAGCAAGACCCCTAATTATGCTCCAAAGTCTTCTCCCACATCCCTCCCCTCAGGCATACACCCCTATCCAGTGCATTTTTTCTAGCAAAAAAGGTGCTGGTACTCAAATACAAGACCACCCTTCAGGGGCAGGGAGATCACTGAGGGACCCATCCCACAATAGTCAGGCCCCCTACAACAAGTCACAGAATCTATGACAAGGAAGAATTGGTGTGTAGAGCCTGAGCTCTTTCATTAAAACATGGGGTCCATGGGTCAATTTTAGCAGACAATGGAAAAGGTGCTGGTACTCAGTACCCCCAAGTACCCCCTCAAAAAAAGCCCTGCCCCTATCTTTCATCTCTCCTACACCACCCCCCCCCTCCCCAGAGCACACAGCCCTATCATTCTTTCTCTTCCCGGCTATCACTATTTCTCCCACCTTACTCATGACACACCCTCAAGCTTGATTTCCCCCTATAACAGTGGCACACTCTTAGCATTTGCTACCTGCCCCCCCCCCCCCAAAAAAAAAAAAACCCAAAAACTTCAGGGCACATTCTCTATTGCTCTGCCCCCTCACTCTCCATGGCCCACTCACATTGCTCTGCCCTCCCCCCTACCCTCTTCATGGCACACTCACCTTGCTCTGCCCCCTTCCTCTCATGGCACACACAGCTAGCATTAGTTGCTCTTTCTTCTCTCCCCCGCAGAGATCCTGCAGCAGGAGTATTGTTTATGTGAACTCTGTGGATCACAGAATTCCCCCAAGAGTAGATAGCTAAAGATTATTGTCAAAGACAAGAGCAGCAAAAATGTTTTCTAACAAGGCAACCATTTGATCTATAATATTCTTGTGTTTTGTTCTGCGTTGAATAGCAAACATGGAATACAGTTATTGCTTTTTGCTGATAAGTGAACCTAAGGTGTGGCTAGACAGACCTGTGTATAACGAGGATTTAAGTGCCAAAGGCAAAAAAAATTTGGGGGTGTCTGGTAAGGTACCTATGGTGTAAAGATAATAACAGGTCTCTAAAAACACTCTACATTTACCACTCGATATTCAGTCTGTGGTGGTGACTGGTTTTAAAGTTGCTGACAGCCACAAGTAGAAGTATGCTGGATGCTGAATATCCAGAGTCAGCCCGCTGCGCACAAGTTATGTGAATGCTGGCTGACATTCAGTGCTGGCACTCGCATAGCTAAGACAGTATGGCTGGCTCCTCCCCAAATCCACTCATGAACTGCTCCAGCATTAACTGAGCAGTGCTGTGGTGGTCAGAGCCAATATACAGTGACACTTGCCCAGTTAAATGTTACTGAATATTAGTGGCTGGGACACAGAGCATGACTTAAGTGGGTAGGAGCCTCTCTTGCATGCTTAAACATCAACCCTTCAGATTTTGATCTCCTGCTCTTTTAGGGTAGTGAAGTAAAATAAAGGATAATGGTTGTCAGAAATCCAGGAGTTGGAAATTTGTAAGTCTATGTGCGTTGAAAATGAGCCTCATAGTCTCACACAGCCAATGGTTTGTTGGAGCTGGCTCGCCAGAGCCGTTTGTTAGATTTTTAAGAATTTTAGGAGCTGGTTGTTAAAATAGGTACTTTAACAACTGGCTCCCCAAATTTGGGCTCGGGTACCCTCCTGGCATTGGCATCCCCTGTGGCTTGGCATCTTCTCTCCCCCCTCTCTGCACCTGCTCTGTTTACAGGCTGAAGGAAGGCACCTGAGATTGGCTGAAGCAGCCTGCTCTTGCTGATGTGTGCTAGCACTGCTTTAAAAAGTTTAATAGCGGCAGATTAAGAACAGAAGAGGCAAAGAGGTGTGGGTGTGGTTATTGTTCCTAGAAAGCATAGGTGTAGTTTGGGGGAATAAGGGGTACTGCCCCCCCAAATGCTGCTGAGCAGGGTACCTCCTTCATCTTCCCCTCCCCCAGCATAAATTCCTTTTTCTTTTGTCTCTTCTGCAGTGGCGTACCTAGGGTATTTGACACCCAGGGCGGGTCATTTTTTAACACCCCCCCCCCCCTCCAAAATTGAGCCTGTCATGAGTGGGAAAGTGCGAGGTACAAATGTAACAAAAAAAATAAAAAAAATCCTGTACTAGGCATACCGAGAATATAAAACTACCTAGCTACCTAACTACCCTAGCTGCAAAGGACTAAAATATAAATCAACATATGCATCCAGCTTCTCCTACATAAGCACACAACTATGGAATGCACTGCCAACTGCCATCAAAACAATACACAACCTAACAAACTTCCGAAAGTTATTAAAAAACCAACTTGTTTGAAAGGAGGGGGGTGGGCCGTTCCCCTAAGCGGAGGAGGCAGTTTCTGGACATTTGGGGGCCATATATCCAAAGCTTATCTCCTAAAGGGAGGAGTTTGGTGATCAATTCGCTTTAAGTTATAAGTTGATAGGGAGTCATCCATTTCAGATATAGATCAAAAGTTTGGGTATCTCCTTAGAGGGGGGGAGGGGGGGATTTTCCTTATTGGTCTGATTTATCGATATGGGTTTTTCCTATAATTAGGGGGAAGGGGGATGGAGGGCGAGGGGGGGAGTAGACAAGTAATAGTCTGATGGGTATAGCAGTGTTGTTGGGGGGGGGAGGGGGGGACTTATTACGAACTATGGAGGATAACGGTAAACATTACTATTGTGTGGTTATGACATGTTACCTAAAGAGGTTCAAATGGAATTGGCAGACTGCAATGTAAATGTTGAATTATTAAGATAAAATTGTTGAACCATAAAAGGGTGGGGAGCTATAAGAGTCCAGGCTCTCTACGCTTCTTTTGAATGAGGATGGTTACAGCAATAGAGGGGGAGGATGAGTTTTAGTTGTTTGCAATACGCTTAAAAGTACATCAATGGTGTGGCATATAATCTGGGGGGGTGGGTGGGGGGCGGAGTTGGAGAGGAAGGGGGGGGGGAAATGTTTAATATTTTGATGATGCGATTTTCGCCCTGTTGGTATTCTGTTTGTCTTGTTTCTCAATTGACATATATTGAAATGGTTGACGGTCATTTTTATTATATCATCCATAAAAAATTGTTGAAACATAAAAAAGGAAAAAAAATGCTGAACATAAGATAGAGGGGCAGGGTGGGGTTAAATTGTTAAAAGTTTGATGACGAAATGTATCATTTGGTCCTTATTGTATATCTTTTCCTATTTGAACCACTGTGTATGAATATCGTGGATGTTTTTTTTTTTCTTCTTTTGTCATCAATAAAAATGTTGAAATATAAAAAACCAACTTGTTCGAAAAGGCATACCACAATGATCCATCCTAAATACCAGACAACAAAACCCATACCAGAACGGGACAAAACCGAACTCTCGACACTGGATTGCTTAACTGTACTTTGAAACTAATGAACTTATCGTTATACCACTCTACTTCTCATTCCAGAAACGAACTCTCTACACTTGATTGCTTAACTTTCCCTGTCACTCATGAACTCTACAGCAATACCACTCTATTTCTCATGCCAGAAATGAACTCGCTACACTTGATTGCTTAATCTACTCTGTCACTTAAGAAACATTTTGTATTTCTCAATCCGGAAATGGCAATCACCATTACGGCATTATGTAAGCCACACTGAGCCTGCAAATAGGTGGGAAAATGTGGGATACAAATGCAACAAATAAATAAATAAATAAAACACTCGGGACCTATGGAGCAATTCTACCATACCATAAGCAGTAATTTCTATGAGTCACACAAGGAAAAGGAAAGCACCTTAAACACTACTGTGAGCACTACAACATCAATTCACCTACTGTAAAACGAAACCAGACAGAAAAGTACAGATCGTCAATCCTGCACAGTCAATGCCAACTAAAGACCTTTCTTTCACACAGACACATCCTAATCCACCATAGAATAAGTAATGATAAACTTTCTATTTAAACAAAAATTAAACTGAACCCCCAAGATGCCAGATTCTGCATATAATGCAACACACAGAAACAGAAAATGTCCTCTACTACTGTGCAAAGTATAAAGATAGCAAATGTAAATTTGAAAAAATTAACAAATACCAATCACTACTTTACAAATTAACAAACAGAAATAAAACAAATACAGAAAATAAAATAATACCATTTTATTGGACTACTACATTTAGCTTTCAGAGGCCAAAACCTCCTTCCTCAGGTCAATAAAGTATAGTGCTGTTACAGTATCCTATCCTGACCTGAGGAAGGGGGTTTTGTTCTCCGAAAGTTAGTCAAAATGTATTAAAATTAGTCCAATAAAAAGATTACCTTATTTCCATGTTCTATTTATAAACATTTATTAACACAACTACAATACTACTTTATCCTAAAGCAAAAAAAGAAAAACATATATATTTTATTTAGTTTGTTGTCTCTGGTTTCTGCTTTCCTCATCTTCTTTTCACTGTCTTCCTTCCATCCAGCATCTGTCTTCACTCTCTCCCTACCATCCAGTGTCTGCCTTCTCTCTCTCCCTGCCCCTGCCTGCCTTCTCTCTCCCTGCCCCTGCCATCCACTGTTTGCCCTCTCTCTCCTTTCCATCCACCATCTGCCCTCTCTCTCCCTCTGCCCTTCCAACCACTATCTGCCCTCTCTCTCCCTTCCATCCACTGTCGGCCCTTTCTCTCTGCCCCTTCGATCCACCATTTGCCCTCCCTTTCCCATCCAGCCACGGTCTACCCTCCCTCTCTCTCCCCCTTCCATCAAGGATGTCCCCTCTCTCTCTGCCCCCTCTTTCCAGCCCCATTATCCCACCTGTCCCTAGTTCTAGCCCCAGCCCATGTCTCCCACCTGCCGCCTCCTTTTCAGACCCCAGTTCCAGCCCCACTATCCCACCAGTCCCCAGTTTCAGCCCCAGCCCTTTTCTCCCACCAGTCCCAAGCTTCAGCCCCAGCCACTTCTCCCTGTCCCTTTTTCAGCCCCCAGTCCCATCTCCTGCCCATTTTCAGCCCCCAGTTCCAGTACTAGTCCCCTTATCTCACCTACCCTCATTTTCAGCCCCCAGTTCAAGTCCCCTTAACCCACCTGCCTTGCATTAGGGCCCCCTTTTTCAGCTCCAACCCCAGACCCATTCTCCCAACTGCCCCTGTCCCAGGCATGGCCCCATTCCCCCTCCTGCCCCCTTCTCAGACCCCATTTCCAGCTCCAGCCCTCTTCTCCCATCTGAGCCCCCTCTGACCCAGTCCCCTTCTCCCATCTGAGGCCCCCCCCGACCCAGTCCCTTTCTCCCATCTGAGCCCCCCGACCCAGTCCCCTTCTCCCATCTGAGCCCATCCCCCGACCCAGTCCCCACATGCCTACTGTCAGCTCCCTCAGAGCCCCGTTCTTTCTCTTCTGATGTAACTTCCTATTTCTGTGAGTTCAGGACCCAGTGAGGAAAGGCCCGATGAGGCGAGCCACTTTTTTTTTTTTTTATAGGCAGAGGCGCGTTCACTGTGCCGCCGAGTCAGCGATTTTTAAACTGCAGCGGATTGGGGGGGGCTGTCAAAGGAGCTGACTGCGGTGCCAGCAGCCTTTCGGTCAGGTGCAGTGGACTGCCCCCACCGCCATGCCCTTGGTACGCCACTGCTCTTCTGGATTCCCCACCTCCCACGACCTGTTTCCCTCCCCAAACCCATGGCTCCTTCCCTCAGTGGTTCTGAGCACTAAAAAGAAAAAGAGCTGTCGGTACAGAGCAGTGTGCTGCAACACTCACAGCCAGGCTCTGCAGGCCCGGAACCTTCCCCTGTGACAAACGTCTTGCTGCTGCGGGGGAGGTTCTGGAAGAGTCTGGCTGTGAGTGTTGGCAGCACACGGGTCTGTACTGGCAGCTCTTTTTCTTTTTAGTGCTCAGAACAGCTGTGGGAAGGAGCCGTAGGTTTGAAGGGGGGGTTTCCAGGGTTGTGGGTTTGAAGTGGACTGCGAGTCTGAAGCAGGAAGCGTGGGGCTGGTGTGGGCTACAGGAGACCTATGAGCTGCTCTATCCACGTTGTTGTTCTTTATCGTTGGTAGCATTTTTATTTGATTTCACTTATATTTTTAAACATGCTGGCTTGTTTCTGGCTCCGAGCAGCATGCCAGGAATTCTCACGCATACTTGCTCAAGAAGTCCTGGTAGGCTACACAGAGCCAGAAACAAGCAGTGAGGAGCAGTGGCAGTCCATTTATTTGGCTGACGATGCTTGGTATCCCTGTATTTGTGCAGAGATGTTTTCACCTAATAAAGGGCCACAAATTGTTATGCAATTCAGGTGATTAACAATCAGAGTTGCTATTTATAAGTACAATTTTAAAAAATTAATTAGGTTGAAACCTGGGAGCATTTAACATCTTTTATTTTTTTCCTGTGCCTACATCAAAAGAAAAAGATGGCATATGGGAACTTGCTCCTTTTGTTTTGTGACTTGCAGGGGTATATTCTAAAAATGCATGTGCCTACTTTTATTACTACTATTTCACAGAGCGGTATTGAATAATGAGGGAAGGGCTTCATTCATGCAGAAGTTCTGTCCAGAGTCAGTCTAAATGTACCAACATTGTCCTGTCCAGTTCAGTACACTATTTGCTGCCAAGTTCACACAAAGTTAATTATGTTCAATGGAAAATAAATCTGTTGGTTCAGGCAGCTTGCTGTATGAATATTCTCTCACTGTTTCATTATTGCTACCAATAATTATATATTGACGGCATTTGCTTAAAACTTTGTTTTAATTTGTTTATCTAGTTCTTACATGCACATGGTTTTGCTTTTTAAACCCAAAGGTGAACCCTAAGAGTAGTTGAACAATTAGGTGTAAAGTGTGTTTCTCACTTTACTTGTTTTGGACTGCTTTGGTTTCTGCTGATCTGTACATCTGCTATCTGGAATTCTAGAAGATGGAAATGAGAAAATAATTAAGTTTTGGATGTATTCTGTAGAAGTTGTTGTTTATTTTTGCAATATATGTATGGATGCCCACAAAAAAAACCTCACTCATTGGCCTTCAGTCTCCAGAATAGCAGTGGTAAATCTCTAGCTTTGAGATGGGCCACCCTTGGCATCTCTGAAATAATTTACCTTTGATGGCAGGGATACCAAGCATCGTCAGCCAAATAAATGGACTGCCGCTGCTCCTCACTGCTTGTTTCTGGCTCTGAGCAGCCTGCCAGGACTTCTTGAGCAAGTATGCGTGAGAATTCCTGGCATGCTGCTCGGAACCAGAAACAAGCTGTAAGGAGCAGCGGCAGTCCATTTATTTGGCTGGTGGGGATCAAAATCCCTGCCAGCAAAGCTATGCCTAATGTATACGTATGGGGGGGGAGGGAGGAGAGAGAGGAATGTGTTGCCCCTCTAGTTCACCTCAGGGCCCTGCCCCCCACAAACTGCAGGGCTGGCTATGCCCAGGGAGCCTGTTGTTAAACATTTCCCAGCGCACCACTGCACACAGCCAATCCTGAGATCATACAGAAAGAAAAGCATTGATCATAAAGCCTTGATCATTTTTCTCTAAATCTGTTTTTCGTACTTTGGTTCAATCCCTTGTCCTCACCAAATTCGACTATTGCAATTCCATCTATACTGGACTTAAAGGTGGTCTTCTCAAAAAATTACAAACAGCTCAAAATGCTGCTGCTCATCTTATATGTAGATCTCCTCGCTTTGCCAAAGCCACTCCTCTTTTATGTGAGCTACATTGATTACCAATAAGATAGAATATCTTTCAAATTTGTGTTTTCAGTCACCAAATTTTGTTTGGTCAAGCCCCATCATATATGAATAATCTTATTGAATTACCCCCTTGTAATGCTGTTTCTTCATCTTGAGAATATCTTGTCTTACATTTCCCTAAGAATGTGATATATAAAACAATTCACTCTGCTAATTTCTCCTATCAAGGCACCAAAATTTGGAATTCCTTCAGTCTGGCCTTTCTGAATACAAAGAACATTATTTGAACTTTACCCACATCCTTTTCTTATTCTCGTTTCATCCTTTTTTTTCTCCCCATCTATTCCTGCCTAATTATGCTCTCACCTATCCACCCCAATTTTTTGTTTGTCCTTGAGATAGTCTAAATCCCTGGTTACTTAATGAACATGCATTCATTTGCTTCTTGAAGTTTCTTGTCTGTGCATGATAGGATGTAGCTTGCACGTTCTCTCTCCATTGAGTAATAGGAATCTGTCTGCAGCATACTTGTTATGGACTGAATCTAACGCTGGTGCTTTAAGCCTTTCAAAAGCCTTATAACATCATCACATTTTCACCATTTAAAGTATTCACAGCATTACTCATCAGCCAGTGCTGACATTTCCTGGCTTCCCTGGTTACAGGGTGAGCTGGTAGAAGACAGACTCCCAGTTCTGCAGGACAAAGACTCTTGTGCATCACTACAAACTGTATTTTCTTTGTTTGATTTGCATTAAAGAAGTTTGGTTCAAGAGTTCTGAGTCTTCACAGTGATGTTCTATACTATGGTTTAGCTGACAGTCTAGCTAAGTGTGTGAGACAGCACTTCTGCAAGGACTGTACAACACAACCTTGGTGTTTCAGACTCACATTCTTAACAAATCTCAGAGAAGATGTTATTCATCTGTGAAGAGTTCTGGTTAGGGTAAAATCAGTTCACCTGTAAGACCATTTTCTGCAGCTACTACAAGCAACACTTCAAAAGAGACAATTTGTAAGTTACTAGGCCCATAGAAACTACCAAAAATGTCTCAGCCTTTAAAATGGGTACTGTAGTTACCTCTGTCCAATCAAATGTTAAGAACTCTGAACAGAAGATTAAAGGGAAAATATATGTGTTCAAGCATTTGTCCTCAGAGAATCTGCAAAAGGATAGACAACACTGATGGTGTGAATAACATGAAAAGGAACTTCGCGAAGCAAGAGGAATGCTCTGGAATTTGGCAGCTAAGATTTAATGCTAAAAAATTCAGGGCCATGCATTTGGGCTGCAAAAACCTGATGGAATGGTACAGTTTAGGGGGTGAAGAACTTTTGTGGGATTTGAGTATAATTGTATGTGATGATCTTAAGGTGGCCAAACAGGCCCTATGCTTGGGTGCATAGGGAGAGGAATGGCCAGTAGGAAAAAGGAGATGATGATGCAGCTGTATAAGACTCTGGTGAGACCTCATTTAGAATATGGTGTACAATTCTGGACTGCACCTTCAAAAAGATATAAACAGGATGGAGTCAATCCAGAGGGCGGCTACTAAAATGGTCAGCGGTCTTCGTCATAACAGGGACAGACTTAAAGATCTTAATATGTATACTTTGGAAGAAAGGCGAGAGGGGAGATATGATACAGATACAGACAATTAAATACCTAAGCCATATAAATGCACAGGAGGAGAGTAACTTTCAACTGAAAGGAAGGTCTGGAATGAAGATAGGATGAAGGTAAAAGGGGATGTACTCAGAAATAACCTGAGGAAATACTTCTTTATGGAAAGGTTGGTGAATTCGTGGAACGGCCTCCCGGTGGAAGTGGTGGAGGGAAAAACAGCACCTGACAAGTACAGCATGTGACAAGTACATAGGATCTCTAGGGGAGTGATAGGGTGAGTAGTTGGCATAGATGGGTAGACTGGATAGGCAATATGGTCTTTATCTGCCTACATTTTTCAATGTTTTTATTATATGAAAATTGATATAAAAATGTAGGGTCATGCATTTGGACTTCAGAAATTCAGGGGTGTGGTATAGTGAGGGAAGGAGGTACTTCTGTGCACGAAAGAGTTGGATCTGAGTTTATACTAGGATGATATTAAGGTGACCAAACAGGTAGAAATGGTGACAGAAAAAGCCAGGAGGATTCACAGGTAGAAAAACAGACAGCAGGAAAACAGGTGATGGTGCCTCTGTATAGGATTCTGGTGAGGTCTCATTTGGAGTACTGTTTGTAATTCTGCAGAATGCTCTTTCAAAAGGATATAAAGAAGATGGAGCTGGTTCAGAGGGTAGCTATGAAAATAGTCAATGGTCTTAACCATAAAGCATATAGGAACAGAATTAAAGATCTAAATATCTATACTTTGGAAGAAAGGTGAGAGAGGCACAATATTACAGATATTTTTAAATACCTCCATAGAGAGCCTCTTTCAAAAAAGGGGTTCATAGGATGAGGGTGAAAGTGGATGACTAAGGAGAAATCTAAGGAAATATTTCTTTGTGGAAAGGGTGATGGATGCGTGGAACAGCCTCCCAGTGGTGTGTGAGGGACTGTAGAACTTAGTAGTGGGTATACTGTAGATGGGCAAACTGTATAGGCTGTATGTTATTTGCCCACATTTTCTTTATTTCTATATTATGTGGTTTGGTATTTGGTGGTTGAATGCCCCACTTTAGCCATTGATGAGTTTGTAGTTATCTTAAATTCTCTGAATTTATAGATTCTGCATACTTAACAAAGCTGTGTCCTGCACTTCCATAAATGTTGTCTCCTGCATCCTTTAAGAAAAATAGAAGGGTTAGAGATGAAGGTAGGTAAGCAAGATCCAAATGGATTGGGATAAACTACATGCCTATATATATATATATATTTTTTTTTTACAGCTTTCTTTGCATTGACATATGGGTCCACAATTCTGCACAGAATGTGGCTCTGATAGGGACAAAGGAAATCCAGTGCAGTGTGCCATAGAACAAGGGAGAGGGCAGAGAAGCTGAGTGTGCACCACAGGGATTGTAGGGGAGCAGAGAAAGGTATAGTACAGCAAAAGCTATTTTCCAAAGCAGAGTCCTAAACCTTACATGAAGCATATTCTTTCTATAATTCTTAATTTAAGAGATTATTTTGAAATGACAAACCCTGGTCATCATGTAGTTGTGTAAACTGTTCACAAAATGCATAAGCTTCACTCTTAGTAGGAACATGCGATGAATTTGTTGTCTTATGGGTTCCTTCTGCAATACAAACTGAAAAACCATTCCTTGTTCAAATAGCGGTCTTTCTGTAACAAGTGGCTTTTCTGCAGCATTTACCAGTTCTACAAAATGAAAGAAAAAAAAAAAGATTTAACATATTAGTATCTTAAATATATTTAGTTTTATTTGTATACATTTAAAGGGTAATTCTATAATCTAGGCATCTGCATTTATATGCACCTTATGTGCGTAAATGTTCAAAATACTAGAACTTAGCATGTATCTGTACCCGTGAAAGTGCTAGTAGGGCACATAAAGTGATATTTTGCAATTACTCACTTAGCCTACATAGCATATGTTTGAAAGCGGGTGTATACAATGGTGAGACTCCCACTTACATGTGGAACGTACAGAATACTTACTCCTGGGGGAATTCTGTGCAAATGTGCAATACAGAATTTGCGCATAATTCTCTACCTCCACAGAACATGTAGAATTCTGCACAGCCACCAGCACTGGCTGCGCCGCTTACTTGCTCCCCCTCTCCTTCACAGAGACCGCATGGCAAGAAGAGGAGGAAGTGAATGGCTGCATGTTGGGCTGCTAACTCCTTCTGAGCTGGATTAGACCAGATTGCTCATGTGAACTGTGCAGCCTCTGTACAACCCTGTGGTTCAAATAAACAGTCAGGTCCAGGCTGGCAGAGAAGAATGACATGGCCCGATATGCAACCATTCACTCTCTCCTCTTTCAGAATGATCTCTACG